>NC_081207.1:6421513-6756156 GCF_902713425.1 Acipenser ruthenus | reverse complement strand
GTTAAGTAGTATTGGTATAAAAGTAACCTTTCTTTTTGCATTGGGATCTATAACTGAGTGTGAATATTTACTGTAGATCACAGAATGCCACAGAAGACAAAATGTTTGTCCCTACTGCTAGAAACTTTGGAGAATAAACAAACAAACTATAAACACAAGTCTGCTTTCTGAAAATGTAGAGACTACAGTAAACAGACACCAACGTTATATTTGAGTGTAAAGCTGCGTATGATTGTCAAACAGTGCGGTGTTCATAAACAGTATGATATGTGACTGAGCTCATAAATATAAACTCATACTAAGAGCTTGAGGTTCTCAAATTGATTGAAATACCTGAACAACTGTGTGTTTGGCTCTAGCCTTAACTGGTGCAGACACCTGTCTGTGTAAGTTTGATTTAAAGGTATAGCTTTGAGCTTCTGCAAATGCTTCAGGGAAAGAAAGATGTGTGCAGGTTGTGAGTGTGAGCATTTACAACAGCACAGCAGATACAGTATTTGCCAACATCAGCAACTGTGTATGTAACGTGA
The DNA here is from genome assembly GCF_902713425.1 of Acipenser ruthenus. Classification (NCBI taxonomy): domain Eukaryota; kingdom Metazoa; phylum Chordata; class Actinopteri; order Acipenseriformes; family Acipenseridae; genus Acipenser; species Acipenser ruthenus. The sequence continues at coordinate 6,755,626 of NC_081207.1, read as the reverse complement.
TTGAAAATGACATTAACCCCCAAAAGAACATGGATTTAGTATTTAGGCTGCAGATGTCTTCTTTTGCAGCAATGCATTTTATAACGCTTAAACAAAGGCTCTATAAACTGAATTGTGTAGTGTCATGTAATATGTAGTGTTTCAGTCTGTACTTTTAAATGCTTAGGCTTAGCGGTGAGAATGGTCTTCGATTAAGCCTTAAATACTGGTTAAAAATAGTACAGTCCTTTCATCCACTCTGGTTGTGTTTAGACAACCATACCTGGAGTCATACCTGGGCTGTTCTTTTCACATGTCAGGTCATTTAAAGTAATACTTTTATGCAATTAATGGGCTTAGCTAGCTTTCATGGATTTCCCTCTCCTACATTGAGCTCTGTTGAATTGATCCAAACAGCATAAAGGTTTCTCCAACCAAAAAAATAAATAAATAAAATTCAGGTCATTTTGAAGGGTGAAATCCATTTTTGAAAATTGTTTTTCTATAATCAGAAATATTCTGCAATGTTAGCATCTATTGCCTGGAGTGGTCAGAGACTGTGCTGCAGCCACTGTTTGTTATTATTTAAGTCAATTATATTTAAAAGCTGACACTAGTCTATCTTGAAAGCTATAGACATTAAAGGGAAACGTTATATCATCTACAGTAAGCCTGATAAATAATCCAAATGAAAAATAAATCAACAGAGTAAACCAGTTCTTAGGAATCTGAATTAACGGCATAGAAATAATTCATAGTAGCCTGTAGTGTATTAAACCTCACTACCAGAAGCTTAAAGCTATATCCCAAAGAAAAAACAATGAAAATGGAGGGAGAAAAATAGTGTGGTTCTCAGATGACTTGACTTGACCATTTGACTTGACCATGGGGGAAAGGATTCATGTGACAGCATTTAACAGGTGTCAACCACACCATCCTGTTCTGCGTACCTTTCATGTATTTCTGACAATTTAAAATGTTCATTTAAAAATAAAAGAATGAAACTTGATAATGTGATAATGGACAGTAGACTAAATGTGTATATTGTAAACAAGTCGCTGTTGGCCACAAGGGAGTTTAGTTTTACAATCTATCTACATTTAAACATGTGTGTATAAAAAGGAAATATGGGAGACCAAAAAAAAACACATCAGCAATAGTTTCTCTTGCTTGGGTGAAAATTCCAAACACATTTCCTTGTGCTTGAATCTAATTTGGAATTGTGGAAAAGGGTTAGAATGCTTTTGAAGCAGACGAATCAGACTGGAGTGTTCAATACCGTATTGACAGATTTGCCTTGGCAACCTGCAGCTGGATTTCAGTGTCTCCTTGTAAACTCCTCTCTCCTTATTGATCCACCAACTCACCCTTCTTTTAGAAACAAGGTGTCTGCTGCAGCCATTCAGCCTCAATGCAAAAAAACCTCCTGCTGTTTGATTGCTGCTAATGGAAGTGTCCCAGGCTTTTATCTAAATGGGTGTAAAGTGGGTTAATTATTATTATTATTATTATTATTATTATTATTATTATTATTATTATTATTATTATTATTATTATAGCCTCGTACAGCTGGCTGTTTGAGCAAAGTATCATTATTTTTATTATTGTTGGTAATAATAATAATAATAATAATAATAATAATAATAATAATAATAATAATGGTAAAGTACCAAATATGTTTTAAAACTGAATTGTTATAAACATATTAATTAATAAATAAATAAATGTTGATTTATTTATATTTTTATCATACTTATTTTGTGATGTTGTAGACTTTAAATGGTTCGGATGTATCAGATTGTACTTACCCTACACATTGGCTGTGTGGTCCAGTGGTTAAAGAAAAGGGCTTGTAACCCCGGTTCAAATCCCACCTCAGCCACTGACTCATTGTGTGACCCTGAGCAAGTCACTTAACCTCCTTGTGCTCCGTCTTTCGGGTGAGGCGTAGTTGTAAGTGACTCTGCAGCTGATGCACAGTTCACACACCCTAGTCTCTGTAAGTCGCCTTGGATAAAGGCATCTGCTAGATAAACAAATAATAATTTCGGCAGTCATTTAGATAATTCTCATTGATGATTTTTTTTTATGATTTTCTGTGCCTTCACAGAATTGCTCACAGTCCTTTTTAATATTTCCACTTAAAACAAGATTCCCTAGCACAGCCTTCCTTTATGTGAATCTCTGTCATTCTTTTCACAGCGCTGGTTTTTCATTTGACTTCCCCTCCTTCCACTCTGTCTTCAGTAGACTGGACATAACTATTCATTTTATGCCCTGAGCGTTGCTGAGCTGTCTGTGCTATTCCTTGGTCCCATGGTCAGTAGTCTCCCAATCCCTTGTGGCACTAAAAGACATACTTATAATGCGGGAATCCAATATATATGTTGCATATGCATATGCAGTTTGTTCAATGTTAAAAACATTGCCCATTACATTTAATGCTACACACATTACAGTATCATTAAAATCTAAAACCAAACAGCATTAAATGTTCATTATTTAGTTTTTAAGACTATAAAGCTCCCTTCATGAGGTGAAAGTGAATCAGAAAAATGTGAGTAAAAAAAGAAAGAAATCAATTATAAGACAGTCTTTAAAAAAAGTGTGAGTTAATATATATATATATATATATATATATATATATATATATATATATATATATATATATATATATATATATTTCATATTTAATTTACAACACAACAGTTACCTTTTTTCCTCAAGGTCCAGCCTTATCTCGTTAACATATAGCCATCGGAAATCAAAATGGAACCTCACAGGTTTCCTAGGTCCCAGTATGAGGTGGTTAATAAATATATGTAAAAAATGTTGTCCTGCTCTCATGTATACTCAATAAAGGTGTTCCTTTTTTAATTTTATAACTTAATTTTGACAAAAATCATTCAGGACTGAAAGGGCTAAACGAAGGAGCCATTTTCAATACAGCCTAATAAGGGGGAAAAAAATCTTGCGCATGGAGCTCAAATGCAAGACGCACATGGGTTATTTTCTAATAGTAGCCAGATTATTTTGTTTATAGTCCAACCTAACACACATGGCTTGCCTTCAACTCAATCCAAGAAATAAAAGCAAGAGAACAGAGGTGAAACTAGCTCATCGGCATTCCTTTAGCATGTACAGTAGGCATTCGTTTTCTTTCAGGATCCTGCTTGGCTGACAGCCAGTATATGCAGAGTTTTTGGCACGGGTAAAAGACTACCAGCCTTACAGCAAAACATTTATCTTACTCATTTCCATTGAAATGTAAATGTGACCCATTTAATGTGATGTACTGTAGTTATTATGTGTCACCAGCAAACTGAAGACATATCAATCGTCACAGATTACCTTTGCCAACACACAGATTCATACACATTTATTAATTTATCATTTTGTGTATGTATGTATTAATGTATGTAGGTAAGTAGTACCTAAAATAGCTCCACTAAGATGCAAGATCTGATTTAAAGAAACTAGAAAAACACATTAGGTCAAATGATTTTCCCAAGGTCACGTAGCGTCTGTTGAACATGGATTTGAAACCCAGGGGGATCCCCTGGCCTGTAAATCCTTCCACACAAAGTGGACTCCCTTTGTCATCTCGTTTGTAGCTGAAGAACATTTAATTGAGGTTTGCAAATCTGTATGATTTCATGGAATGTCACATTAAAAGCACCGGGAATACCATCAATTTATAATTATAATGACCCAAATTGTTGCCAGAGTTTACTACTGTTTGATTTAAAAGAGTACCACCAACAGCCCAGTTTTTTGGTTTTTACCAGGAACTCCATCTTTGTCTTAAACATGCATTGCTTTTCTATGCATTTACAGTGAGACAGATACACCCTGACCAACAGTGACTTCAAAAAGTGTGTATGGCTACTGTCATTGCTCCAGAGTCTGCTTTACTCACCAGACTGCAATAGCAATACAAAGTAGAAGAATACTGGTATTACACAAATGTTGGACAGTTCTGGGTTCCTGGAAACCACAGACTTAAAATACAAAAAATAACTACTAGAGGTCTTTTAGAACTCTGTATTGATATAACAAGATTTTACAAAAAGAGTAATGCATTTTGACTTTGATTTCCAGTTGAAATAGTTTGACTAATTTCACAACTATGTTTCTTTTTAGTATACATGGTTGTCTTGTGATTGAGTTTTTAAAGTTATGGTTGAGTTGTGTAGTATTAGAATCTTCAGGTTTTTTTTATTTTTATTTAAAATGGTACAGCACAACACTGTTGTGGATTCTGTTGAAATAACCAGCTGGTGTTTTTAAAATAATGATACTAACTCACAATGAATTCCAATGGCATGTCACACGAATAACAAACATTTCCCTGGAATCCATGTGGTTCACATCTATTGTTTTGACGTGGATTACCATGCATGAACACATGCAAATGAATTGGTCAGATACACCCAAAAAGGCACAAAAGACATTACACGCTATACAGCCACCTGTCAACAATTATCAGGAGAAATACTATACAACAGCATCAGATTGCTAATGAAGCACATACAATTAAAGGTTATCATTTATAATAATAGATGATGTTGTATCTCAGGTGGTATGATAAAAATGAGTATATATAACATATATAAATCTATTGTTCATGTACTGTTTTTTGAATATATGTGTATACTATTGTGAATTTGTATATTTAAAATGCATGACTCACATATGACTCCTATAAAAAAAAAATATTAAAATCTTTAGCTTATGATTCATAAATTCCAATGCTCAAGCTCAGATCAGAAATTAAAGGGTTTGGGTTTTGAAATTCAATGATGATATGCTTATTGTTTTTTATGGAGAATGAGTCAAGACTTGGAAACCTGAGAACGTGGTCTATATTCCAGGGAAAAATGACAAAGATCTTTAAATGCAACAGAAGTAACACCTTAAGGTTTCTACTTATTTTAAAACGATATGCTTTCGAGCTATGTGAAACTAGAACTATCTAACAAATTAGACACAGATTCAAAATGACTGCGGAAACACCCTTGGTATAACAAGCATTTGATTTTTATTTTTTTTTGCTGGCCTCCTCTCTCTCCTCGCCAGCCTGACCTTCTAGCAGAAACATGGCTGTGCTATTGTCGTGATTATTATTATTATTATTATTATTATTATTATTATTATTATTATTATTATTATTATTATTATTATTATTAGTCGTAGTAGTAGTAGTAGTAGTGTTTTTCCTTGAACAGTAATATATACCAAGATGTATGAGATGTACAGAAGTACCAGACAGACACATGCCTAACCCACCCCCAACCCCCTTGGATGCAAATGGACAACTGGTTCCCTGTTTAGGTACTTGGTTGTTGGTAAGTGCATTAGGATGACTTAGTTTAACAATAACAACCATGAACATTTTACACTGAGACATATTGTAGTTTAATCATTTCTTTTGTTGTGTATCCATATCACAGAATAATCTTTACTATCCCGACAGTTATTCCTATCTTTTCTTTAAGTTGGGGTGTTTTTATATTATGTATCACCAAGGTCTGATACTCCAAAGTGCAATGTGCACCAATGTGTTTTGAGAAAGAAGAAGCAGCTGACAGTAAAGAAAAGGGCTTGTAACCAGGAGGTCCCCGGTTCAAATCCCATCTCAGCCACTGACTCATTGTGTGACCCTGAGCAAGTCACTTAACCTCCTTGTGCTCCGTCTTTCTGGTGGGACGTAGCTGTAAGTGATTCTGCAGCTGATGCATAGTTCACACACCCTAGTCTCTGTAAGTCGCCTTGGATAAAGGCGTCTGCTAAATAAACAAATAATAATAATAATAATCTCTGGACAGATCTAAAACTAAATTGTACCAATTGTTACGTGTGGTGTTGGAGGGAAACAACAGAAAGTGTTAAATCTGAAAGGATTTCAAGACGCTTGCCACTGATCGCTAGTATACCCAATATAGCTATGTATAATGCATGTCTTGACTGGAAGCCCCTGGTCCCGATCTGTTTCAAATTTGCCCTGCAGGCACGAAGCCAGTGTACTTGTCAGAGATGCTAACACGTCACCCCTCTGAGAACTCGTTTATAGTTATTACTCGGACTAAACTGAGCACAGCAGGAGGTCGAGGTTTGGCTAGCCATGCACCAGAAATGCGGAATTTTCCTCCAGAGTAGAACGCCTAATTCTCAAATCCTTTCGATGGGTTTTTGTTATCGTTATTTGCATTTTAAACGTTTTACAAAGCAATCCTTTCAAAAGGTACGGCCATACTATAATAGCTACTTGGAACACTTTGAATACATTAACTTTTTTTGCGGTCGGATACTTTTTTGGTGAACCTCTGTATGAATAAAATGACATTGTGTGTTTTAGTACTCAAATGCATTTTAACATGAAGTCTGAGTTATTTGAAGTAATAACGCAATGGTCCCTAGCAACAATGCCAATCATTGCAAAATGTGTTAATTTTTTTATTTATAATATAATTAAACATAGGCGGCTATGTATGTTCTACATCCATGTTCACTTAGCGTATTGCCTTAGTTAATTGATATGTTGTGTGCTTTATATGCCATATATGTTGTATATGTCCTATAAACCGTGCCGTCGATACACAACCTGGAGATGATAACTTGAATTTCGTAACTATTGACCAGTAAAAGTGTCTTCCCCGCAAGCGAATGCAAATTCCTGCCGGAATCGACCTTGGAATGGTGCTTTCTAAACAATTCCAGAAAAACTTGGATTCTCAATTTGCACTCCACTGAAACATTGGGCAGTAAAAACAGCCACACGCGACTCATATAAATGAAAGGTGAACTGTATTTACTGGCCATTCCATTAAAGCAAATGTTTTTGTTATTGTTTCTCCGTCTTTCGTGTATCTAATTTAGGGGAAATGTTGTATATTGATAAAAAGAACAGTTAAAGGCTGCACGGTGAATCGCCAAATGCAACAGTAATCGTTTGCCATTAGCCTGCATTGACGTTTTATGTCGCCTGGCAATGGAGGTATGACGGAGGTCTAAAGCTCCTTGTGCCAACGTCAGTGTTGAATCAGCTTCCCGGGAAGACAGTCGTGAATTTACTGTAATGCAATTCAGAAACTGTTTACTAAGACGTGGTTTGATTAGCACAAGAAATGAGCAACACGCATCGATGTGATTGTACTAGAAACACAAATCTCTAATAGCAGGTGTACATCGGGGATCAATCTATATATATATTTAAAAAATCTATACATTTCCTTTGCCTGCAATTCATATGATAAAACAGGATAGCAAATCCATTACACACCACTTTCCGTTTCTTTGTTTGTTTCATTCTTTTTTCTCTGGAAAATCTTGATATGGTCTAAACTAAAGTACCAGTCCGTAAAAGCTAGTATTTGAGCAAATGTTTATCTTTCAGCCGACTGCCACCATCCCGAAAGACCTGATACCGTCGTGTATATTCGGTATTCCTGCTTGTACCTGTACGTGGCACTAACTTCTGGGCAGTGTGTTTGTTATCCATTTCCTGGATTATATGTAAAGTAATAATGTGATTATCCAGGTTCGATTGAACCTTCATGTACTACACTAACAAGTAGCCCCTTGCATCTAAAATTAGATTCCCTGGCTCTCAATCCCACCACTATTAAATGAGGCTGTAATTTATAAAACGAATTGTTCTGCGCATAAAATCCAGTGACGTTCCCCAATGGTTTCCGATTCAATATCTCATGTCGTCTGTTTGTAAATATTGTAACAAATCTGAAATGGCTTGCGGAGTTAACAATGAAAGTATAACTAAAGTGTCGAGCGAGCAGGCAGATTCCGGTTCGTGTCAGATAATTTACACAATATCAGGGAAGATATATAACTTGTTTCACTTTTAAAAATCGACTGGTTTACTGTTTGAATTGAAGGATCATGTACACACTGTGCTGTAGATATAACGTGTTTTATGTTAAACAGTGTAAATTATTTAAATACCGATGTATGCATGTCTTTGTTGTAACAGAACACTGAATTTGGACAGCTATAGAACAGGCGGCGCTACTGAATTTTTAATCCGAATATAAATCCAGGGAGAATTACATCTATGCAGAATTTCGTTCATCTGTTAGATTTCTAATTGTTTGTAATATATGTTTTTGCACAGTAACAGCAAATGCATAAAAGGCTGATGTTTTTATTCTGCTCGCTTGACATTTCCTTATATGGAAGCGCTGGCTGTTACGCTGATGTCTTCTAATAGGTTATGATTGCAGCCTGTACAAACCTTATGTTGCACTTAACCCGTTCGCTGCTGGATTTCGAGACGCATGGTTAAACTCAAGGGATTCATACTCAAAACCCGGTAAATGTTCGCCACCAAGTTCATGCAAATTTGATTGCATTTCCCCCTAAAGCAAAAAATCCAGTAACATCAATCTGATTAATAACACGGGTGTGTAAACCTGGAAATTCGCTTAATTATTATACTAATTGAGCACCAGCTGCATCTAGAAATGCATATATCCCCTTTTCCCCCTGTGCGCTCTCTATCTCGCTCGTCCACTTCAATGATAGCTTAGGGCAAGCAGTATCTAAACTAATTATGTCCACTTTATTTTATCTTATTCTATAGGCGGATCTGTTTTTTTCAATTATGGTTAATGGTATTTGATAGCCTCTATACAAGAACCACATTTGCAGTGACGCAATACATACAGCCTATTTGGGTTACAACGTGTTTAATTTCCCATTTGCCCATGAGGTTTCAGATGGCATTAAAAACTACAGGACATGCCAGTGGGTCCGAGTATACTGCCCTGTATATCTGCCATGATAGTGGGTATCGCTGGCATCAGCATGAGGTTTCCATTTAAACCAAAGACGGCACTGTATGCCTCACACAAAGATCTTTAAATGATTTTATTCTAAACAAGAATGGTCATTGGGTATTGGGTATAAAGTTAATCTAAATTAAATCAATATGCGGTTCCTATACATTTTGAACACAGTTACGAATTTCACAAAAATGATAAAAAGTGTTACAAATAAAACTGGTCAGAATAAAACGCAGTTTGATAAATTATTATTGTAGCTAACTGGAAACTTTCTAGCTCTCGTTGTCACTAAATAATTGAATGCATTTTTTATTCTTATTAGTTTTAATGACCCTATTTTTGTTCTATCCTAAATCTTCTGGCTGCTATATACATCTGCCAAAACTGTGCTTGGGTGATTAGACTCTAAAGAACTGCACTGTTACATTTACATTTTTTTTTTTTTTTACATAGGCTAATAATATTAGGCTTAAAACATTACATTTTTTTTAAGGATTTCTGTCTCTAGTAAAATCATAATTGGTTAATTCAACGCACGTGTTAAAGCCCCAGATTACCCAATGCTTGCATACCCAACTTTGTATTTTTTTTCCGAATGATTGCATTAGTTATGTCACTCTTAATTTTTTCATTGTACAGACTGCCATAGCTTCATTTTCAAAAAAGGTCGCATTCAAAAAATTCTTCAGGTCACTCGTACCGTGATTTTCACGAGGAACGTGCAATTTGGCAATTTTATAAACACTGGTGATTGGTGATCCAAACAAAGGAGCAATTTCTCCCAAATACTGTGTATATCAATGCCATTCTTAGCATTGGAAGCCTATAGGTCGGCTCATTTTAAATTGTGAAATCACGCGTCTTCAGCCGAACCCCATCTCCTACAGCGAACAGCATTCTATTTAAATGAAACAAAATGCTTTATTTATTTATTTATTTATTAAAATGTAAGGTTATTTTGTCTTGGCATCAAAGAAACACTGGGTGCAATCTTTTAAAAACCGACCTAAAATGGCCAATTATTTAATTACAAAAAAAACCTGGAGGGCTATAACATATATAAGGTGTATTTATTTATTGTAGTAGCCTATAAAAATAAATAAATAAATTTTAAAAAAGCCTCTATCCAACCTAAAGAGGCTAACGGGGGTGTACAGTTTGGGTTACTGTTTATTGTGTTTCAATCCCCATCGTTGATGAGTACGGTTTTGGAAGCTTGCCGTTGCAATCTGTAAATTATGATTATATAGATATATATCTATTTTATTTCGGTGGCTCCCTCTTGCCGTTTCAAGACGCGCTGCACCCTATATATTTTGACATCTCAGCACCAGCCCCCACCTACCTCCAAACTGACGTCACGACTCAGGCTATTTGCATGAGCAATGCTGCAGCAGCAACTGGGAGCTCAGTGTCTCAGTTTGTTACCAACGATCGCTAGAAGGAAAAAAAAAGAGCAAGCTACAGAGCAGGGAAGGAAAATTACCAGCAAAACACCACAGCCTGTGAAAGTGAATAGCCGTCATTCTCATCTGTACAACTAGGCACTCAAAGCATGGAGCTACCAGCGGCGGGAGAGCACGTCTTTGCAGTGGAAAGCATTGAGAAAAAGCGAGTAAAAAAGGTAAACTGGCCGTGTACGGCTGATGGTGGTGTGTGTAATGCATCCCCTTTAGCCACAGAAACCTGTAATTAAATAAAATGTGGGATGGGATCCGATCTCAAGCTGATGTTGACAGATTCAGTGCCGCAGCTTCATTCATGCATTTGTTGATTTATTTTTATTTTTATTTTTTGTAGGGAAGAGTTGAATACCTGGTGAAATGGAGAGGCTGGTCTGTCAAGTAAGTCTGCATTTATTACTATACCCGGCTAGTAGCTATACCGTACACCCGCCTTGACATTCAGTTTTGCAAAAGCTCGCCTGTGCCGGATTTTTTTTTTTTTCTGCACACGGATGCCATCACTAATTTATGCGAAGGGCTAGATAATGTACGGGGAGCTAAGCCTATTTTAATTATTCCTCACTTGCTACAGATGTGTAAGTCTGCGGTTAAAATGGCTTCCCTAAAATGTATTATATATATATATATATATATATATATATATATATATATATATATATATATATATATATATATATATATATATATATATAGAATAAGGCGCGCATGTGTTTTTACTTAATTGGCAACATCACTGGTGTTACATAGGCTGCTATATAGAATAAAAACAACTTTTTATTTAACATGGTAATTGAAAACATTGCTTTTATTTATCTGTACATTTGTACTTCTGACTGTCATTCAGATGTTTCAGTTTCTAAAACTATGCATAGCAGTCTCAGATAAGTGGGCCTGTCTGTTAAATTGTATGGCCATCGGAAAATAAACTGCGTAGCGAAGTTACATTGGCTGGTCATTAATATTATAATATATCCACACAACATTTCTAAAAGATGGATGTTTCTGGAGCAAGACCCTTAACAATACACAGAGTTTCATCTGTTTGCACAAAAAAGTAAAACAATTGGCCGTTTATTAATTGTTTTTGTTTGTGTTTTATTTATGTTGCAAAACTTACGTGGTCAGCGGGTTTATGCGGGGGTGCGCAGGTCGAGTGCAGTTTGTGTTTACCTGTCTCGACCGAATTGGTGTTGGAATGACATTTATGAAAGCACGATTGGGAGTTCTGCAATGAAGATGATGAAGCAGGTTGTTGATGTGTTTGTCGTTTTCTATATCCCTTGATAGATACAACACGTGGGAGCCAGAGGAAAACATCCTTGATCCGAGACTCCTGGTTGCTTTCCAAAACAGGTGAGACGGGCAGCGGCATTATAACCTAATGTTTTTTAGTTTTTTTTTTAGTTTTTGTGTTTACGTACTTATAAGATTGAAACCATGAGAGATGCATTATTCCTTTTCTGTAAGGCTGTGGGTAGCCTACAGCAGATTGATGGAGCCTTCTCGCATTCTCCTGGGATTTGCTTAGTAAAAGCGCTTCGCCACAGTAAAGTTAAAGCACAGTGCGAAGTAAACTATGCAAGTATACCTATGCTGTTGCTACCTTTCAAATACAGTTAAGCTTTGGAAACTGATGTCTAAAAAAATAGCATGGATTACAAAAGCATTCGCGTGTCTGCACTACGGGTAGACTATGTGTTACTATTACAATACGGTATTTACATTGTGTCTTACTGTTTATTTATTTAATAATTTACGGAAGTGTCTCCTTTTTATATAGACTAGATGTGCATTGCTCAGGTAGCGTGTATCTGACGCTCTGTCTGTGGCAATGAACCATCATCATATAATAATCATGGCTCCTCAGAGGGCGTTCGGTTGCTGTACAGTGTTTCCTCTAGTTTATCCAGAAAGCCAGACGTTAACCATTCACAGTCTGGAGCAAACTCGATAGCTTCGTTTACTTTTTTCAATTTACGACGTGATTATTTGAAGTCATATTTAGCATTTTAGCTGATTAAGGAGATGTATGCCCGAAAAGTGGCGAATAAAGTATTTGATTTTCTGCTTTGTATTTATATTGTTGTGTACATATAGCATTAGGCAGATGTATGTGTGTTTGTATGCATGTATGCAAGCAGCGTGCTTATATGCATCAGTTAGAAAGCCGTTCCAGTGCTATGATTTGAACGGACCTATTCATGGAGGGATATTACTATACTGTATTCTATTAATGGATCACGACTGTAGGCGCGCATGTGTGTTAACGCCCACTGACCGTCTCTGCATTTAATGCAAAGCCCAGCACGCTTTGAAGTCATGGTGGTCTGGTATAGTTAAGTCCGGTTGTATGTTAAAGCGAAGGTTTACGTGTCAGGTTTGGTTTGCACTGTGTTTAATGTCTGTCTGCACATTATTTCCTGTCTCAAGTTAGCAGTATGCGGCTATATCAAAGAAAAGAAAAAAAGAACACTCAAGGTTTTAGTTAATGAAGATTTGCAATGACGCCCACTGTAGTTTTAAATATATTGAGGGTCCTATATGCCCATGATTGATACTGTGCACAGCTGTCCACTGTAACTACATACATGCTAACAGCCCCTATCCTATTCCTAACAAAGGTCCAGCCTCCCGATGCATAGTAAGAAAGTCCAGATATTTACCAATAAAAAAAAAAAATATGATCACTAACTTATACAAAGGTAAGAAGGCTTGGGGGGCTCCCGAGTGCCGCATCCAGTAAAAGCACTCGCTAGAGTGCAGGATGCGCTCTATACCCTGGACGTCGCGAGTTCGAGTCCAAGCTATTCCACAGCCGACCGTGGATGGGAGCTTCCAGGGGGCGGCGCGACCCCTGTAGTCTGGCCAGGCGCCCGCGGGCTTGCCTGTAAGCTGCCCAGAGCTGCGTTGTCCTCTGACGCTGTAGCTCTGAGGCGGCTGCGTGGTAAGTTCGCAGTGTGTAAAGAAGCGGGCGGCTGACGGCACACGCTTCGGAGGACAGCGTGTGTTCATCTTCGCCCCTCCCGAGTCAGCGCAGGGGTGGTAGCGGTGAGCTGAGCCTAAAAAATAATTGAGCATTTCAAATTGGGTAGAAAATAATAAAAACTAATTGGCAACGACTAAATTAAAAAAAAAAAAAAGGTAAGAAGGCTTCACTGTGTCTATTTTTACTGTCACAATGGTCCTGTAGCAATGTCTATTCCCAAATGTTCTCATTGGTCCCAATATCTTCGCTAAATGCCTTGGAGCATGGACAGTGACTGCACATAACACAACATATTTTGATGGTACTTAACCCAATTCTCTAATTGGCTGAGCTGCAGACAGATTTTTGTATTACATCTGCATTGCATTGTACTTTGCTGTAAAGCAGGCAGTAGAAGTATCACATTTATTCCAGCGAATACAGTTTTCATTTCCAGGTTATTTCTTTTAATGCATGTGTTTTGTTGTTGGGGTCATTGGAAGTGTGTTATGCAGAAAACTGGTTTCCAATGTGCAGTAGATTGAAGGAGTGGTGTTTCATTAAGCCTTACTGTCGGTTTATTTGTTTCTCTACAGAGAAAGACAGGAACAGCTTTTGGGTTATCGCAAACGTGGACCTAAACCCAAACACCTCCTGGTTCAGGTAATGACAGACATTACTTCAGGTTGGGCACCTATCCTATGTGGTTCCCAGGCGATATAATACAATAAGAAATGTATAATTGTGTATATAATCAGTATCCCTGAAAGTGGTACTGTATCCCATAATAATGCCTTGGAATATTTAATAGGCTACAGTGTTCTATTAATACTTTATTTACATTTTTTTTATGATTCTATCTCTGTGGGTAATATACTGGGCTGTAGCATGGGCTGTGAGCCTAATGGCTTTGGAAGTGCACCCTGGGTAAACGGGGGGGGGAGGGGAGTTAAAAATATATGGGAGCCTTAAGTAGTCGTGTTTTAAGCAACCACTGACCATTTATAGTGTGGGGGGTTGTTGTTTTTTTTTTTTTTAAATCACCCTGCTTCTGTTTCCCAGCAGGGCAACTTCTTCCCTCATCACCAAGAAAGAGGTCAAGCTTTATAGACCCAGGAAAAAAAAAGCACTGCTATACCAACACAGGGAAATGTACTGCTGGATTTTACAGAATTTACATAAAGATATGAGGTCTTTTTAAGAACAGGGACAGGCCTTAGACAATAATAACAAAATGATAAGCAACAACCTGTCAGCAGCTTTTAAAACATAAGTCTACTCGACTGAGTTTCTTTAGTTTTATTCAGATTGTATGTGTTTCAAGTTCTGCCTATTTTTTCTCTGTTGCCAAATTAAATAATACAATTATTTGTCCTGTTCTTGATCTGCAGATTCCTTCTTTTGCCCTGCGTTCCAGTGTCCTTTCGGATCTCCAAGAAACCTCTCTGGATGATGAGAACAGACCCAAGACTGAGAATATCCCAGGGAACAAAATGCAGTATCAGCAGTATCAGTTGAACAGCAAGAAGCACCACCAGTACCAACCCAACAGTAACGAGGCCCAAGTTGAGCAACAGGCCAACAGCAAGAAGAAATATTACTACCAGCTTAACAGCAAAAAACATCACCATTACCAACCGGACCCCAAAGTGTATGACCTTCAGTACCAAAGGGGAAGAGAGACCAGCGGTCAGCTCCATTTGGACCACAGTCGTAATCTGTCTCCCACTCTGCAGCAGACGTGGGTTCACAACAAAGAGACTGGTTGCCTTAGTCAGGTTAAAGACCTGTCTGTGGAGCTCAAGAAGCTTCCAGCCCATTTAACTGGAAGCGATCCAGTTCAGAACTCTAATGGAGTTACCAGTGCCACCAAAGAAGATGCAATGAGCAACGGAATTGGAAGTAAATTGAAAATCGTGAAAAACAAAAACAAGAATGGGAGAATCGTCATTGTCATGAGCAAATATATGGAGAATGGAATGCAATCAGCAAAGATTAAATCCAGGGACGATGAAATGAGCCACCAGGACAGAAAAATAGACAATTCAGGAATTGTCTCAGTGAGGACCAAGTTGGCCGATTCACATAGATCGGAAGATGGGAGTAACAAAGATGAAGAAGAACAAATGCCAACAAGTGCTTGTACTGCTGCTGGACTGAAAAATGGACACTCCCAGACTGATGAAGTAGGGATAAGAAATAATGATAACATGGAAAAAGACAGTAATGAGACTGGAAATAATGCAGAACTGATAGATGACCAACCTCTTCAGCTTACCACCAAACCTAATTTAATACCATGGCCCTTTGAAATGGGTGTTCTGTCGAGACTGGACCAGAAAAGGAATGAGGCTGGAATAAATCTGGCTCATTCCAGGAAACGCAATCTCTCTGAACCAAATGAGGAAAGAGGAGTTTTCAAGAAGTTTCTTGCTTCTAGGAGCATAAGCACACCCAGCAGCGTGCCTCAGCTACCCCAGGAGAAGCCAATGGACCTTCATCTGAACAGCTACCACCACCCTAGTGTACCAGACTACTTGTTTGATGGTTCAAACCCAGAAGAACCTATAGACTTAAGTTTTGTGAAGCCCAGAGCTGTGGTGGAGACCTGCAAACGGGTGCAGGTAGAAACAAAGGAGAAAGAGCCTTTGGAGACCCAGGAAGAGAAGGAAGAACCTGCATCTTGTTTTAAACCATTCCTTGGAAACATCATAATTACTGACGTTACTGCAAACTGTCTTACTGTCACCTTTAAGGAATATATTACTGTCTAATGAACTGGACCATGAATGGGGGAATATAATACATTTTAGACCTGATATATATGCCATTAAAGAAACAATACTCATGTTTTTTATGTCTATTGGAGCACTGGTTAGATGAAGCCCTTGGTATCTACTAGGAGGCTGTGTGGTCCAATGGTTAAAGAAAAGGGCTTGTAACCAGGAGGTCCCCGGTTCAAATCCCACCTTAGCCACTGACTCATTGTGTGACCCTGAGCAAGTCACTTAACCTCCTTGTGCTCCGTCTTTTGGGTGAGACGTAACTGTAAGTGACTCTGCAGCTGATGCATAGTTCACACACCCTAGTCTCTGTAAGTCGCCCTGGATAAAGGCGTCTGCTAAATAAACAAATAATAATAATACTTGCTCCAATTGTCACCCATGTTGTCCTTCTGCCACAAACCATGAAATCCATTCTCTTGTATGAAGTCTCAGTTTACGAACCTGATGTTTTTATAGTACCACAATGGTAGTTCTTGGTAATAGAGGGGTATGAAGCTGTGATGCAACTTTGATTTAAAAAAACAAAAGTGCATTTTAAAGTTTTGAGATAGAATATCTAAAAGTGTAAATAGAAGTGAATAGTTTGGATACTTCTTCCTAGTGGATATTTGGCCTCAGATTAAAAAGTAAGTGTGTGTGTGTATATGTATATATATATATATATATATATATATATATATATATATATATATATATATATATATATATATATATATATAACCTCTCTTTCACTGCTTTTATAATATTTTCATCAAAGACGTGCACTTAATTTACAATGTTAATTGTACATTAATGAGAAATATTTGGTGGATACTGTATTGGGGGGGGGGGGCCCCAAACAATAGTTACCCTTCCGTACTGATCTTTCTCCAATATTATGGGATATGGTGACATGACATACTTACTCAAGGTAAATTGGGTTGTGTTAAGTATAGTAGTAAATGTATAATACTTTATACACATTGTATCAATACAATCTGTTGTGGAGAGGCTGTTGGTTTTGCAGACTTTTTTTGGTATTATGTCAACTGTATTAGATATTCTTTTACTAGATTTAAGATATTCCCAGAATGATGCCCATTGTGTTGCCACCAAATTATTTTGGACAGAGGAGTCAGAATAACTTGTTACCAATTGTTTAGGGGACACCAAAATCTTGCTTTCTTTATAATCTAGATATTAAAACAGATTTATTTGGGGTTATTATTACTGTTGTGCTAAACTGTTAAGTAGTTCATCCCTTAAAGTGCAAAAACCCTGTTTTCTAGAATCTGATGCTAACAAGCTATTTTAAAGAGTGCTGCTAAACTGTAGAAATGTTTATACTTTGAGCTGTTGATGTTTATTGCTTGAATGTAACCACACAAGAGTTTAACAAAGAAAGAAAAGTCTTTAATGTACAAGAAGGGACTCTGCAGATCCATTACATTAAAGAGCCAGTTGAATTAGGGGATTGTAGTATTTTGTATATGGTCGCCATATTGGAATTGTTGCCAACTGCTTCAAATAACAATGACAAAAGGGGGGCTTATCTGTTTGTGGTCTTCTACAGAGTTTAAAGAATAACAATCGCGCACACACACAATAAATGTTTGCTTTTAGTAAACTGCGAATGTTCTTTAAAAGGCCAGTATGTATAGTGTAAAAGTGATTCTGTTTAAACATTGCAAATCCTGTAGTTTGGTACGTGCACTTAGTTGTTATAAAATGTATGTAGCTTCAAAGCAATTAATTGAGAATTAAGAGAGCTGGCTGTCTCTAGTAATTGCTCTGCAATATAACACAAATAATAATAATAAAATAACAATTATTTAAAGTGAAAGTCTATGAAAGTTTTTGCTGTTGGTTATGTAAAAGCATACTCTTTCTTTTTAGATTTTATTTCCTAGAAACGTACAAACAAACAAAAACAACCAACCACCCTGGGATCCTTCAAGAAGCTGCTTGATGAGATTCTGGGATCAATAAGCTACTGACAACCAAACGAGCAAGATTGGGCTGAATGGCCTCCTCTCGTTTGTAAACTTTCTTATGTATGTTCTAAACACAAACGCTTCTGATATCATTAGTATACATTGTTTGTATAGCCTGTTTATCACAGTTCTTTGTCCATAGTGACATGTTTGTATGAAATGTATTTCCTGTAACATGTTATCAGAAAGTAAAACCCGATTTGAAAAGGTGAGCCATTTTAAAAACAGTGTTTTGATTACTGGTAGGATCTGGAGCAAGCTTCATGGGAATTTAGATTTAAAAAAGAGCAGCTCTGGTTTCTATACTGCTGAAGCGACCTTTGGAATGCCAAAAGTACACAGAAAGCCTTAAAAGTACGGTCTAACAGTAGGCTGTTTTTGGTAAAACAACACTGGTAATACATATTGTTAGCTTAATAAAAAGTAATCGTTAATGTATTAATATAAACAATATGGAAGACTTTGGACTTTTTTTTTTATTTTATCACACACGTGTATGCATATCTAACGTTATATACGACATTATTTTACAAGCCATGTTAGCAAAGTGGTTAGCAACGCCCTCAAAATATACAGCGGCTACATAAATCAAAATGTAAATACTTACCGTAACATAAATATATTTTGTGTATGTGTCGAAAGGCTTTTCACTCGATTAATACTTGTACATAGCAAGTGTTCCTTTTTTTAATAAAAGTGTTCCTTTTTTAATAAAAAGTTGCAAACTTCGCATGGAAAGAAACGTCCCAAAGTAACATACGGGTTTTTTAAGGCTATTTTGGGGTTGCTTTACAGCCTCCACCTATACGAATGCAGAACATAAAGTTGACAAAAATCTTAACACCTGTTACTCTAATGTATTCCAGCATTGCATTAATTACCTGTGGGATTGGAACCTGTGGTCGTGCTACCCAATACCAAAAGGCCCTTGTTGAATTAGAAAACATAAACAAACGCCTATTAGAAAATGCGGTGTTTTACTGCGTCTACAATAGCATTGCACCAAGCCTCCTAAACGAGCTAGGCTTTGAACTGGGACCGCTTCGTTATTTCTGAAGTGGCCGCATTTCAAGGTTCAATTTTTATTAAAAAAAAAGCGGCCTACATTTTTCTACTTGTGACATGAAAAGCGAACGCAGGCAAAGCGTTTTCATTATAAAGGCCTGCATCTCACTGTTTTCAATGTGAATTAAATAGGAAGTACGTTTCCAATGCTTAACCACTTGCGAGGCCCGTTAAACACAACCAAAACACACCCAGTGAATTATTGAATTTAGCATCATAGTATGAAACCATATGAGGAAACTAAGTTGAACAAGAACTTAAACATTTTGCGACTTTTGCAATAACAAGAAACTAAAGACCTTTTTTTGAAAGCGTCTACTCCTGCCTTTAAAGAACTATATTACATAATTATTTGGGGCATGTTTTGGAAAATAAAAAGGTTTGGCGCAGGCCTGTTCTAAGCAACGACATAGAACTATGACAAAGAAGACAACTCCCTTAATCCAGGATTAAAATAAAGACATTACCAAACCAACACGTGGAAACACGTCATACAGTTTTACTTTGTTTTTAATGAATTGTGAACCCTTATCGTCACAAAGGGCAACGTTGGAAATGTATACAGTGGAATGGAAATGACATGCCCACATTATCTGTGAAACTATTTGCCTAGAAAAAAATGTTGAAACAGCAAATAGTAGGCCTTCAGTATATCAATTAATAGCATTATTAATATGTTGACATTAAACTCGTTTTTTTTTTTAAATTATTATTATTGTCGGAGCCTTTACTCGTGGCTGTATTATACAAATTAGCTGGAACTGAAAGAAGCGTCAATCACCGTTCTGTCCCCAGGCTCAGAAACCAGCTCGGTATTTACTTTTCACACCCAGCGGATTATGGTCATGACACATTCGGGAAACTGGATTTATAATCTTATTTACTGAAACATTAATTACCCCCAAAGGTATAATCAATGACAGCCACACAGGTATCACTGGAAAGATGCCATCTGTTGACAGAGTAGCTGGAGTAGGTATTGTATATATTTAAGAAACTATTAAAAGAGAGAGAGAGAGAGAGAGAGAGAGAGAGAGAGAGAGAGAGAGAGAGAGAGAGAGAGAGAGAGAGAGAGAGAGAGAGAGAGAGAGAGATTGATTGTGATCAAATGAAGGTCCAGTAATGTCCTATTAATATACCAACGTCCTTCATGGAACCTCTCTATATTTGTAGACTTTTTGAAACGTGAAAACAGGAATAAGGTATCTTACATTGCAATGCATGTGTAAAGGGCACAACTTCGACTGTGAACTTATTTCCTACATAAACGTTGTGCTTGTATCATTCCAAAAATAAGTTAGACCTCGACGTGTATTTAAACCTTGTACAACGGAATGGAAAAACTAAAAATAACTAAGTGTATACGATTAGAGCAATGTAATCACATTTTGTCTAAAAAAAAAAGTGTTTTCTCACTGTGGTTTCCAGCTTTGTAAATATAGCTCTTTGAGCTAATATATATATATATATATATATATATATATATATATATATATATATATATATATATATATATATATATACTATAAACATAACTTGCACCTTGCATACTTCGATTCTTTCCAGAAGAATAGCTGTCAGCAACTGTCGCAATGGATCACACAGTCAGATTATGCAGATTTTACAACACCTGTGCCAGCGTTTCATCAAAGTGTTTCATTTTATTACGCAGTAACCTTGTATTGATTGATCACTTTACTATTCATAACACGTTTTTATTCTATTAAAACATATGATAACATGTGGCATATTGAAACGGCACAAACGACCATTATGCACTTTATTTTACATCTTGATAAAACTGTTCTGTTAACCTACAGAAGGCTCCTGTGTGTCCGACTCTGAGGCAACACTGGCGATATTCTTTTCTTGTATAATAAACTGTAGACAAGAAAAGATAGTGCAGGCTGTCGCAGTATTAAGGCGTTCCTCTTCTAGTTTGAGTATAGCAGCATCGAACAAATCTTAACATTACCGGTATTCAAAGATTAGTATTCCAGTAGTCTCTACTCAATGAGGAAGCTATATATAGACCATGAAAGCTCGAAATAGCTCCATACAGACAAATCGCATGCCTCGTATTATCTTATGCACTTTAATTTGAATCGTCAAAACATCTCAAGCCCTTCAAAGCGAAACATTTTAAGATGGAAACGTGAAAAACTGTTTGTCGAGCTGTACAATTATTCAACAAGATGGCGGGTTTCTGTTTTACCAGCACCTGTAAGGCGATTTAGCAGTAGGTTACGTACAGGTGATGATACCTTTACAAACAGAAACGATTTTAGAATGATATATTAATCTTGACGCCATTGCAGAATGCGCCCAGGCGACTGGAGCTGTTAACTGCCAGTTCAAATAGACTACATGTAGTCGATAAAATGGCTGTCCATGACAGTTTCTGGTCCTCTTCAGCTCCAGTGTTCTTTGCAATCCCTCTTCAAATATCTTAGGGAACAAATGTGAAATGTTATTCAGTGAAACCAAAACGTGCCAGAAAGCAGAGATAATACGACATTTATTCTCAAACAGCCAATCACAGTTCTGTCTATACGTTAATTAATTCACTTCCAGGCCATAATGCTCATTGTTGCTACATTTGGTCTCATCACTAAACGTCAGTCTGCACTAATTAGATATGATATAGGCTACAGCAGACGACTTCAATGTGTTTAGTTTCATAGGTACTGGGTTTCTAGGTCCAGGATAAACGACTCCAATTAACGTTTTATTGGTTTCCAGTTCATTTTTTCAGCAGACCTCTCTGTTATGCCTTATATCACAAAAAGCTAGACTGTAGTAGTTATACTATTATTATTATTTGTTTATTTAGCAGACGCCTTTATCCAAGGCGACGTACAGAGACTAGGGGTGTGTGAACTATGCATCAGCTGCAGAGTCACTTACAATTACGTCTCACCCGAAAGACGGAGCACAAGGAGGTTAAGTGACTTGCTCAGGATCACACAATGAGTCAGTGGTTAAGGTGGGATTTGAACCGGGGACCTCCTGTTTACAAGTCCTTTGCTTTAACCACTGGACCACACAGCCTCCTTATACATTTGAAATGTTGCTTATTACATACATCTACAGTACTCCTCTAGAAGAATAACAATGCTATGTCACAACTTGATTTTCCTCCCCTTCACTTAACTGCATGTTGTGTAAGGGAAATACATTCATATGTAACTCATGTATAGATATAGGGTGGATCATGTCTTGCAAGAATATTCTGTTCTTCTCTTTCCCATGTGAGCTTTACTTTATTTTCTTTTATTTTTGGTATCTCACTGCAATCTTGTAAAACTAAGCAGAAAAAAGCAGTAATGTGATCGCTGAAGGCGACTGCAGGGAAAACTATATTTGTATCATCATAAAATGCTAAGTGGAGCTCGTGTTTCACTTAATTAAAAGAGGGCGGTGAATGTAGCTGCTGTATGTGGGTTTGTCAGATCACCTCAGCTGATACCCAAAAGGATTTTTTTTTATTAATGCTGTACACTAGAATAATAGATTACCTATCGAAGGTTCATTGACTTTTCTCACAGGCCTTTAGATAAAGAACCACTGGCAGGGCAGAATCCAAAGGTTCCTGAAATACACGAACATATCATTTTTTATTAGCGTGCGTGCGTATGTATGTATGTATGTATGTATGTATGTATGTGTGTGTGTGTGTATGTGTGTGTGTGTATGTATGTATGTATGTGTGTGTGTGTGTGTATGTGTATGTATGTATGTATGTATGTATGTACGTACCATATGCTTACCATAGTGATATCATGTTGTTAAAATATATTCTTATTTTTGATGTTTTTGTTTTATTATCATTATTCAAAAAATTAACTACCGTCAATAATGTTGGGAGACTTTTGGAATCCTTTTCAAATCCCGACAACACTGAAATGTCCCACGGTATTCGCAGCTTTATGAGAAATAATGAACTCCATGCCAACAAACACATCAGCATTGCGGATTCAGATACATGATTGGGATATAGAAATTCTAAATTAGTTATTTCTAATTGAGATCATGGATGTTGAGTGAGAAATTGCATGTATTGTTCAAATAATAGACATAGAAATACGCACAGCTTATAATAATATAGGCTGTAGTTCAAACGGTATTTTTTCTTAAAACTGTTTCTGTTTTGTTATGCTTGTAGTTCACACATAACAATGTAGTTGTTATCCATACACAAAGGAACAGATAATTATCATTATCTTATATTTTTAATGGTGAGGGTGACACGTGAATACAATACATAGCATTTTATAAGGCTCCCAATTTACATTAGTCATGTCGTGTTGTTTTTTTTAGGTGGAAAGATCGATTTCAGACCATGACTGAATCGATTATACGGCTTTGAGGCAACTATAATCATGGTCGGCCCATGTGATCTCAAAACGAACGAAAAAAAAAACAACCTTCCTACGAGCTCCAAAACATAAAGGCAAAAAAACAAAAACAAAAAAAGAAAAAAGACAAAAAGACTAATAGCGCAAATTTCAGACCAGGGTCTGTCTGTCTGTCTGTCTGTCTGTCTGTCTGTCTGTCTGTCTGTCTATCTATCTGTCTGTCTGTCTGTCTGTCTGTCTGTCTGTCTGACTATTTTTTTTTATCTTCTGGTTCACTACATTTTGATCTGAGATCGAGACCTTTAATAGTAATATCCCAAAAGTATACGTCTAAAGATATAAAACCCATTATCAGTATAACATACTAATATACCCTTTCTTATATTCACAATCCTTTTTTTGTTTTGTTCTTCTGCCCTGCATCTATAATTTTGTTTGGATGAAAAAGATGGATATTTTAAAGACAGCATTGTGTTCTAGTTGGCTCACTTACACTGGATAAAACTGGTTGCCGAGATACCAGAGAGCCAATAATCTCTTAACAGCTCAACGTTGCTATTCACCCCATATATGGGCTCTCAATACTGCACTGCAGTCATAGTGAAACCAATCACATACACCACCATATAAGGAAACCCGCATCGTATACCTTCTGAGCTCTATTACGAGAAGTGCTCACATTCAGCAAAATGCGAACAAAATCAATCTTTTCCATTTACCTTGTAATTATATAATTATAGCCAGGGACTATTTATAAAGCTAAATGTTTAAAATATGAGTCAAGCCATTGCATGACCCTATTGTTTTTTGCTTGGTGTCTTATTAATCTACACTTTATTTTATGTTGCAATGGTAGGTATGTGAGCCGTGCCGTCTTTCACAAATAAAATGTCTTCTCTGAGGAAGCTCTACAACAAATGGCTTTAGGCACACTTTTTTAATATGTGGAAAATGCCCAATATGTTGGTAATCGTCAGATCTTTGTGAAACGTTTCACGTCAGAAAGGCTTTTACTTCTGATTTTATATTCCATTCTCTCTCTCTCTCTCTCTCTCTCTCTCTCTCTCTCTCTCTCTCTCTCTCTCTTTCTCTCTCTCTCTCGGCCTCTCCCTGTGTCTCGCGTGTTCTGCTCAAAATAGTCGATGTCCGCCCCGCCCCCAGTGATTCGTTGTATTTGGTTTTATGGACTGCCAAGTGTATATAACTTATAAGAGTACCTAATCCCCCCCGACTGTGATCCGAGCCTCGTTCTGATTTCATGCACTACATACAAAGGTCACCTTCATGTTCGTATTACACATTTCTCCTGTATTCCAATAACAACCTCGGTTAGCTGACGATTCGAATATCGTTCAGAAAACGAGACGAGACAATGGCGTTAATTGATGGGAGATTCACACAGAACACACGTGTTACTGTTAAATAAAATACAGACCTAAAATCGGGGTGTATTTGTAATTGAATGTCTTGGGTCAACTGGAAAACTAAACCACCAAAAGCAATACACACAGTATATCAATTCAGTATTCAGCTCACGTCTATCTCCCAGCGTCACTGGAAAATTGTATTCCTTAAATCCATTCCCTCGCTTCCAGAGAAACGCTATAGTCACACCTCATTACATCTGTCAAATGTCAATTTATATAGCCCAGCTTCCAGCTACTCCATGTGTGAACACTAGCGCTAAGGGGTTACATTCCTGTCGATAGACATGCATGTCATAGGCTGATGAGGACTGTTTCCACGGCAATCGGGCATGTCTTCTAAAATGGCCATCTATATAATTCGAATTGTCTCTTTTCCACGTCGTATTTTGGGGAGACAATTAAAATGGAAAAATGCAATATTGGCAGCAAATTACCATTTAATTTAACTAATTTCGTTAATATATCAGAATATTTAAAAATGAAAGCAGACAAATCACTGAGACATCCAAAAAAGTCTCTTTTTTGGCAGTATGAATCACAAGGAAACCACCTTTATATTCATACTCCCCATACCAAAGTCTTTTTTTTCTTTACAACGAACGAAAGTACGATGTGAAAAACCGAAATGACATACTCCATATACTGCAAAGCGGTTTCTGCAATGAACACGTTATTTTTACAAATTTCCAAGTGGTCATATATCGGTTGAATTTTGTTTTAAGTCATTCACAGTACTGTCTATACCCGCAAACAAAAGCAAATAGGCCTAAATAGAAAGCGAATGACGTAAATATAACATGAACCCCTTTTCAATGAGAAAAGTTCGTTTAAATGTTTATTTTGTTCGACAGAGCAGTCCATCAGAAAGTAACTGTTTACTACTAATTATAGTCTATACCATAGATATTCCTTAAACATACATGTGACAAATCACACAACCAGCGCTCATAACCCCCCCCCCCCCCCCAAAAAAATAAAATAAAATAAAATAAAAATAAAAACTTGCTTTCTTCAGAAATGACTATTATATGTGAGTGATATAGTTTCACACGAAGGGATTTTTTTTTCATTGGTTGTCAAAACATAACAGAGCGTCGTTAAGAACATAGTTGTTTGCCCTTTAAATTTGCAATGTCCCATCGTGGTTTTAAACTCAAAAGGATTGGTTGTTTGTGTGCATTGTTGTACAGTCTTTTCTTGAAGTCCGTGATAAAAACGTGCGACCCGTTCCATTGCGGCTTGATAAAACAGCGCAGTACACGGTGTACCACCTTTTAACTCGTACCACAAAATAACAGGACACCTGCACAAAACCAGAAGTCGTATGGGAGAATACGTTACCTCACAAAACACAAGAACTCACCTTCTGAATTGAGGTCTACTCACTACGTCCAATATATAGTCCAAACGTGACAACCAATGCCTTTGTATGATGTAAACAAGCCAATTTTTGGCTTACCTGTTTATTAGTTACAGGCACACAACCACTTCCCTCCTCGTTACTTGTCACTCTGTGAACTAAACAGCTGTGTTCAACATCGGCAAGCTTTTTAAATAGGCACATATTGTAAAACCGTAAGGGACAGGCACAGCAAATGTAACATACACTGTGCTCTGATCAGTAATGTTTATATCCACACACATCTTATGAAGAGTTGTTTTACGACGCCTTTCTTTGGCCTGTTTGTGATACATCACTCGTCGTTTTCCTGACTCGCCTTGTGATACAAAATAACTTATTTTTTCAAAACTCAAAGAAAATAACAACAAAAAAATGGTCTATTCACAACTCTGTTATTAAGTGGTATATTTCGGAGTAATTTTGTGATTCATTAGGACTCGTTTTTGTGGTATTTTACCATAAGTTTGATCTGAAGCAAAGCTTCACTTAGAAATTTGCTGGCACATTGCTATACATGAAAATAATATAGACAAAATATTTACAAACACTTACAAACAAACATAAAAAAAAACCTTTCCAAATGAACATATATAATATATAGATGAATGTAATCCGAAATTAGCAAGCAGTTAAAAGTAAGAACATTTACTTGATCAAAGTGTCAATTCACTCTTGATTAACACAAAGTTGGGAACAAACCAGTATATTCGTATTCCTATTTAAATCATTATTACTGGTAAAAAAAAAAAAAAAAAAACCTTCAATGTACTATATGGCTTTGGCGCATCCACCGTGTTTATTTACTCTGGGTCGAGACAAAATCGATAGACGACTGCATCTGGATCTGATTGTAAGCAAAAGTTGTCTATGGCTGTTTAACAAAAGGTTTGCAGAAATAGTCCCGAATAGCTGAATACAAACAAAATAGATGCATGCAATGTATTAACTTAAGTGATTGATTTGAATTAATTCATTAACCCATTAATAATTCATGCATTGTTGTTGTTTTGTTTTTTTTATTAAATGTCCTCAAACTTTATTTGACATATTGTTTTTTTCATATATTTGACAAAATACACAACTCCAAAATGGAAGGTGTTTCTGATAAACTATTTAATATATATATATATATATATATATATATATATATATATATATATATATATATATATATATATATATATATATATATATATTCTTCATACGTTTTTCATTGTATATGCTATTCCTTCTGCAGAAGAGGATGATAGCTGCCATTAAAAAATGACAGGCAAAACCACAAGTAAATAGTTGAGCTGACAAAATAATTTCTGGGGTTCTCATAAAATGTGGACCCGCGTCTGTCTGTCACACACTACCTGTCAAACACGATCAATGTCTTGCATCTTCTCCATCCTCTATGCCTCCTACAGACCTTTCTGATAGAATTTTCTCTTAATCTGATAAACAATTCATTTTATACCAATTGGACTATACTTAACGCGATTAGCGGGACTTTGTATAAGTGATTGCTGTGGTGCACCAACCGTTTGAACGAAAAATAAAGATATTCAAATGTATCCAATGCTAAGAAATCACTCGCAAAATACGCCTATATATGTAAAGGGATTATATTTAAAAACATGCTGTGAAGTTTTGAACACTTGCAAATACGTCGCGCTAGATTCTTGCTTGCTCTAACGAAGCTAAACCCTAACAAAGTCATATTTTATAGGATTTATAGGATTTCCATTTTTCCAGCAATGCGACTCTGTAGCACACCCTGTAACTTGAGAAACCACGTGAAATGTTTTTAATACACAAGGCACATGTAGTTTTCCGTGATCTTACAAAGCGATTTGAGCAAGCGTGTTTAAACCGCGAGCAGCTACGCCTCCTAGTGTAAATATAACTTTGAAAATGCTTACTAAGTTTTTAAAGAACAAAACAAAAGTTTAAACATCATTCTTATGGAACAGATTACAGCGTTTGTTTTAAAACTCTTAAACTCTGCAGACTTCATACCTACCAAAATAAACTGTGCGACATATACAGACAATGTAAATGACTGTGCTAATAATATTCATGTTTAAGTTTGAAATGTTTACAGTGCAGTCATTATCTTTGAGGTGAAATGTTTAAAATTAAATGTTATTTTGTAAATCAAAGCTTTTAGTTTTACAACAGATTCGCTGAGATCAGAACGTCTGCGTACGTCAATTTAGTAGAATATAATGAAAATGGAAAAAGGAATCATGAAACGGGAGGTACACAAACAATCGGAAAGAATAATTTAATCTAAATGGGCTTATTCGTTAAATAATTATTATAAATAATCTGTTAATCAAATAAAGTGTTGCTAAATGAAATTATGGTTGCATACTATATTAACACAACCATTATAGGGAAACTAAAATAATAATAATAATAAGAATACAAAATATTTATTCAGCACATACTGTCTCACCACGGCCCGAAAAAATAGAATGTGCTGCGACTAAATGCACACTCCAAACCCTTCTAGCATGGGGCTGACACGTTCCGATTCTGATATACAAACATCATTTTATTGTGCAGTATACCTCATTCAGGAATGGGTCGCAATTTAAGAATTGGTTCAGGGGGAAAAATGCCCCCCCCCCCCCCCCCCCCCCCCCCCAAATACACACACAAACCACAACAATTTAGGGGAATTAGTACCAAATAATTTCGAAATACATTATAATGAAAAAACGCGTAATGAAATACAAGAACATAAATACTTGACCGATTGTTCGAGTCCAAGAAAATAACTTGCAATCTATTTTTTTAATAATTGTTCAAACTAATTATATATATGCCAACTAAACAAAAGCAAACACAGACACATTTTTTTTTTATCTGTTCTCCAAAAACATATTTTTTTACTGGTCTTTCAGATTTCTCAAAATTCCTTGAATTCCTATTAATAAACAACGAAATTAACGAGAAAACTCATACAAACGGTTAGGCACAGCCTATATATTGAAAAAATAAAACAATCGAGAGGGGTACCATATAAAGACAATATGCAACAGAAATCCCCAGTAAATAAAAGCATATTTTATTAATAGCTTATTATTTTTGTTGTTAGTTATTCGGCGACTGTTTGTTACATATATAACCCATAATATTCCAACAGGGATTTCTTTATGAGATTTCTATGATTAATTATTTTAAATCAATCAATCACTTAATCAATCAATAAGTAAAAAAAAAAAAAAAACCTGTTTCACGTTTTGGAGTCAAACGCAAACATTTGTATTTAATTTTAATTTAAAACGGGCAACATAAGAAATATGGCAGTGATATTTCTGTCTTCGTTTTTGCTAGCCCTGATCTTTATTACCTCCTTTAAGTCATGCTTTTTAAAGGAGAATGATCACCTGGTTACGACCGAACCGGGTTACTTGATAATTTTGCAACCTCATTTCAGCCCCTTGGAAATTGGGTTGTTTTTATGGCTGCTTAAAGAAAATATAGATATCAAAACTATAAAAAGACAGAAAGATTCTCTAGATATATTTCCTTATAAATTTAGCTCATAGTTTTCAAAATCTGAAGCATATAGCCAAGAAATATTACAAAAGCAAGGTGTCCAAGAATTGCTTTTTCACGCGTTTGTTTTTAAAACTCCAAATCCATTTTTGATGCACTTCAACCAAAAAAAATACACCTAAATTGTATGCCTTTTTAACCATGTGCCAAATTCAGTATTTACATAAGCTACTTAAAAGTTTTTTTTTGTTTTTTTTTCCGCGTGAATATAGTTTTTTATTCCCAAACTAAAATGTGCAATTTACGGGCACAATAGGTCAGATTTTATAATATTCTGTTTCAGTGAAATCAAAAACAAAACAAACACACACACACACACAGATCTGACATAGAGCAAAAGCACAGTTAACCTGACCCAAAGATATCAATTAACAATTCAAAAGACATATGCACAGCAATGGAAGGAGGTTTATGATGTTATGGGGTAGGAAGTCTATGACCTTACAGCCTCTTATGAATATGGAGTAACTACTCTGGGGGCAGTGATTATGCATGTAATCAACTGTGCTCCTTATATCCGGTTGTCAGAAATAGAGCGCAGGTGAATAGTATCTATTTATTTTGCTTGCTCGTTTTTTTGTGTCTTATGTTCCAGTAGTTTTAGTATGATGAGCTTTGAAATACAAGCCTGTACTGCAGCGGTATGATGTTCAGAGCAGCGCAAAGAGAGAGGATAAAGCCACACTTTTTTTTTTTTAAAGGACAAAATGTCCAATTTAGTTTGGTTTGGTAAGGCACGATTAAGGAATTACAAAAAATATAGTTTTACCCGAACAGGGATAATTTGACGGATGTTGTTTTTACTTAACCACATCTGTATGGTAGAGCTACTTAGGGACATAAAACAAAAATCTAACAAATCCTACTAAGCATCGATAAAATATATGAAAGACCTTCACTAGCTGTCAGCTAATTCTATTAAAATATGCCTATATATCCAAGTTTGGAGTGGGAATACCACGAGACAAAAAAATAGCAAACGCTGCAGGCTTCACAAGACGTAACTTCTAACTCCTTATCATGACCCTACAACACAGCCTCTGCAGGAACGTCATTTCCGCAACTGGAAAGCAAAGCCAAGCACCGCCTTCTCGCTTAGCAACCAGCTCACGTAGCAACCGACGACCAATGGACTCTGGCAAAAAATGTTCCACCGACAGCACTGCCTTAGCAACAAGTAAAATAGGTGGTGACGTCTGCGAGTCAGTATTATGGGCTGTCTGGTATAAGCAGCGGTTGAAAAAAAGCGAGATATCCGAGTAAACATGGAGCTCTCAGCTGTAGGGGAGCGAGTGTTCGCAGCCGAATCCATCATTAAACGGAGGATTAGAAAAGTAAGTGGCACCCAGTTTTCAATTCCCATCACAACATCACAGCTTTTATAATGTTGCACCGCTTTCTTGTAATACCCTGCTGGTTTCTGATTTACATTCTGCGTTTAATTGCACACAGGGGCGAATGGAATACCTGGTCAAGTGGAAGGGTTGGTCTCAGAAGTAAGTAGGCTTGTCCTGTCCTGCTGTTACAACATTTGGACATAATGTCAAACGGGTAGAGGTATTCACACAATTCGTTTCTGATTGCGTTCAGGTACAGCACCTGGGAACCTGAGGAAAACATCCTGGATGCCCGCCTGTTCGCAGCGTTTGAAGAAAGGTACTGCAGGCCTTTGCAAAAAGCATTTATAATATAGTGCATGTACGTGTATTTTACATCGTTTTGAATATAAGATATGTGCAAATCCATATTGATCATTTTACAGGGAACGTGAAAGGGAGCTGTTTGGTCCTAAAAAACGGGGACCAAAACCCAAAACGTTTCTGTTAAAGGTAACTCTTAATTATGTGTTTTTCATATACAGTACTACGTATTAGCCTACAGACTCACATTTAATTGCACATCTTGAAATCGCGTTTTACATTTTAAATAAAGCTATTGGGAGAATCAAATGCATTACAAAACAAAACAACAACAACAAAAAAACAACAGTAATAAGTACAAGTTTTGTATGTCATCTGTATTATTACTAGCCTATATGAGATAAATTAAAACTACCCATTATCTATTAAAGTTGCTATGCATGATATAACGATCATACCCTAAAATGCCATTCCATTATACAATAATATTTTTAAACAGATCGGTAAACTGTTATTACTAAGTTTATTGACTGTACCAATGTGGCATTGTTGCTGTGTTATCTTGTAGGCACAAGCCAAGGCTAAAGCCAAGACATACGAATTCAGAAGTGATGCAGCTCGGGGGATTCGAGTCCCTTACCAAGGAGGGATTGATCCAGATCCTGGTATCCCTCCCAGGTCCCGAGAAGGGTTGAGGAGGATCGTCCCAACCATTCTGCCTCCTGGCAGTATCAACAGAGGGGAAAGTGTTAGAAGCAGCAGGGCTGTAGATACCCCGCGAGATAAAAAACAAACAGAACCTCAAGAAGGAGTACGAGTACCTAAAAAACGAGGTCCCAAACCTGGCAAATCCCGTTTGAAAAATAACGCAGCGAGTTTCGTCACAGAGGCTCCCAAAAGAAGTAAACTGGACGATCACGGGGAAGGTGCGGGAAATTACCAACGTGTAAAAGCGGGAAATCCCGATGGAACTATGTCAGAGAAGACCGGACCAGGTTTAAGTGTGATTCAGTTGTCCAGGTGGCAACAAGGTGAACCAGGTTCTGGTCACAAACATGGACGAGGGGCACCGAGTGGCAGCACCCATAAATATGGTACAGAAAGCAGTATTAACCTGGCCAAATCAGGTTTAGATGTGCCTAGGACTAAGCATAGGGTAGAAAATACTGGGTTCCCACACCACAGAAGGAAGCATGTCTCGAAAAACAGTACCTATGCGCCCAGCAATAATTCTTCAAGTTCAAAACCATCCCTTATTGCCAACATACCAGTGTCGAGAATACTGGGGGAGCCAGAAGAGGAATCCTGGAGCCCGTCTTTGAAGAACCTGGAGAAAGTTGTTGTAACGGACGTAACAACAAACTTTCTGACTGTAACCATCAAAGAAAGCAGCACGGATGAAGGGTTCTTTAAGGAGAAAATCTAAAAATAATAATGATTTTAAAAAAAAATTTAACATTAGGACGTTATTTATATTCTGAAGTGAAAATACATTTTGAATTTCAATCTTACAGAAAAAAATACATTTGAGCTACAAAAAAACCCAACAATTTTATATGATTGTACATAGATAAAATATATAGATTATATATAAATATGTAAATGGAAAAATAGTTTATTTAATGTGTCGACCAAAATGTTGGAACTCTTTCCAAACTATATAAATTGGACTGCTATATAGGACACCCAGTATTAACTCTGTTGCATGCTATAAAAAATAAGCTGTATAGATATTACAAATGTGTGCATAAAATGCAAATGATCAGATATATAGCCTTACATTTTGAATTGTAGCAATATGTGTCGGTATGCAATCATGGTTACATACAAATACACGCTTTTCTGTTTATTACCAATGCATGCAAATTGTATATTTTATAGTTACATTACGAAGGAGCCTCTGGTAGCTGATGTTTCATTTAACAGAATGTACCAGTAAATTAGTACTAGTACCAAAGAACGGGTTGTATAAATGGTGGAAGGTTCTAAGGAAATGTGTATTAACATATGACTAAGCTTAATTCAATGTCATACCTTGTTTGATTTGTTTACATTATTTACTTAAGCATATTTTCAAGGCTTAGGATCCTCTTTTACATATAGCAGGGTTAGAAACTCACGCTCGCCCAAGGCAAATTAAATCTGATGAGGACTAGTTGATGTCTGTGTCTCAGTAGTCCTCTGGGCAAGTACTTAAAACAAATGTATACATATACTCTCGCGTTCAGTCTTGCGTTAAAAAAATGCAGGGAAGTAAATTTTCTAACGGGGTGTAGCAATGGTGAATAAGCATTCACAAATAATGCTTAGAAAACAGTCACTCAGAACTGAAACCTCCCTTCACCTCCCCTGCAATGCCAACCCCACTTAATAGCGTTGCACGTTTGTGTTCTCCCTCTGCATGGGATGCGAAGTGTATCGTTTTGAATTCTAACAAGGTCAAACAATAGGCCACGTTTTACTAAACATTGCAAAACTAATAAACAAACAATTACCATAATGAACATTATCGTAGTATGTTGCTTAAAACATAATAACACAATAAATTCATAATAAAGTTGAGTTCTTATGTATAAACAGTAACACGTTTAAAGCTTGGGACACACTGTAGCTTGATGTTGTTTACATTATCGTCAGCATATTTTAAGTGATTGGAAGCTGAAATTACTTTTTTAAAACACAGTTTTCTTATACTAATTGTTTTGTTTGAAAACCAGGCTTTAAATCAATGATAATAGGTGGACATGCGGTGATTCCATGAGTGCTCGGGGGGCTCAAGCACCAATGGGGGAAAATAAGGTCCTGCATAGTGCAAATAAAATCACCTGTTCTGTCAAATTATACTGTGTATGCTTCACAAGCAGAACTGTTATTGCAGCGTTTAGAAATATAAAATCCATTTATACGAAGTCTCCCAGCTTTCTTGAAAAGATCTGCGTTTCCCTCGTTTTTTTTTTGTATTTGTTATGCTCTCATTAGTATCTAAACCTAGTAGATTCAGCGTCCGTCATTCTACTGTACTTGCTGAAGCGGTTTTCTCCCACTGCTAATACATAAAGTCTGCATCTCCCTATTTTTCAACAATTTCACTCACAATGGGCAAGATAGTAAGTCTGACAAACTTTGCTAGTGACAGGAGCTCCTGTATACTGCAGAGAACTCCTTAATGGAGTTAGAGCCAACAGTTAATCAGAACAATTCAAGCATCTTGCCATGTTGAGTGGGTGCCTTCTTGGATGCCCTTGTTAGTCATGTAACAGACTATGAACAGTGCTGTGGTGCCATTTGGAAGGAATTCCACATTCTAAATGTGGCAAGTTGCAACTGTTAGCTAAGAACAAAACTAAATTGAACAAGGAAAAAAGCAGCACGTGTACAACATCAAATGACAACATGGAAATTGGAGCAATGTCATTTCAGATGTATTTAAAAAAAAGGTCTCGTCTGCGAACTTCTATTTCAGACGCCTACTTCATCATTCGGCTGCGTACCTCCAAGATGGATCAATTTCGGCGTGGTCAGTTCATTCAGCCGTCAAGTATCGAGTCCCCTATCTCCATTTCTTTTCAGCGGCAAGGTATCTCCCCAGCAGGAAACTCCCCCCCCAGACCCACTGTCCATTGATTCCTCTTGCTCTGTCGTCACTTGTCACCCTCCTCTCTACCCTCGGCTCTACACCCCCATTCATTTCATATAGGTGCAACCACCTCTGCCGCAAGGGCCAGAATCAATCAGCCTGATCAAGAATATGAGGAGCTGGTCCTCTTCTGCGGTGGATTCTTACAGTCATTCATCCTCCTCTGATATAGTTGCAGCCCATTCTAAAATTGCTAGTATGCCTGGAGTGGGGGTTTTCTGTTCGCTGGGGCCATCAGAGGTTTTCCCCATAATCAGCTATAAGAGGTTTTTTCCTCTCCACTGAGCGGCAGGTATTCATAGAGTCACACCTACTAATAATTCCTAAACACCTGTTTGTCCTAGCCTTTTGTATATGATATGCGTCAGCATGTGTTCTTTGTTTTGTCTAATGGTGCAGGTGTTTTGCGGAGAGCCGGGGTTCCATACTTTGGGAGGCAAGTGATCTCACTTCCCCGACCTCAGGTTCAGGCATCCGCCTACCTTCCTTCTAATGGGGGAGAGGGGGATTCACTGCTGTGAGTCAGAGCGGACCCTGGCCACACTCTATCCTATCGCTTATCTTACCTCACCTAGTGAGGCTCTGTTATCCATTCCTCTCTTCGGGACGTGGCTGCTTTACACTTCCAGTGCTCGAGTCCCATACTAACCTGCATGCTTTCTCTTTACTTCAGGTCCCAGGCAGCAAGAGTCTTGGCCGGTCAATCATGGAGTTTAACAAGCGCCCCTTTACAGAAGCCTCAGATGCTGGGTACCCTACTCTCCTGAGGGGTGACTCCCTCTTACTTCCATTTCGTGTCCTGGCGCCCAGGACCGTTTTTTTCTCCCAAGGGTCGGCTCTTCAAGTATTAACCCTTGTATATGTTTTTCGGTAGCTGGGCTTCGCCCCTGGGATGTGTTGGCTACACCACCCTCAGTCAGCAACCACCTTTCTATCCTAATTTCCAGCCCGGGCCATCGGCCCGCTACTAAGTCTGGGCTTCGTCCACTCTGTCCTAAGTCCGTTCCTTCAGTGGCACTCTGTCCTACTAACTGCTCTTTCTGCTTCCTCTGACCTATCCTTACATACCCAGCTCACGCCTCATGAAATCGGAATCGTGGACTTTTTCAACTAAGCAAATAGGACTTACTGTTCTTAAACAGCTCTCAAACCATCTTTGCAGTACCGGTATATGTGAAACATCACAAGGCCTTAACTGACTTATTTTTAACGAATTAGAAAGTTCATATACAAAACACAACATATTAGTAAACATTTGGTATAAATAATTAAATACGAAATCTACAAAGGACTGACCTTGCATAATAAACTGACTCTGTATCGCTCATCTATATAGCTTTTAAATCGGTTTAAGTACATATTATGAACAGGGCTTTTGCAGTTTCTTCGTATAATTATTTAGATAAACCCTAGAATCATAATACTCTTTCATATTATGTCATGATATTGTGTTTTGAATAAAAGCTATATGGATTCTGTTTGTATTTTCTAGTTTATCAAATGGTTTTGTTTCAGACCCGTTCACTTCAATTTGTGAAACACTGACATGTGTTGTATTTGGTTAGTTAAATAACTTATGCAA
Source organism: Acipenser ruthenus (assembly GCF_902713425.1). Lineage (NCBI taxonomy): Eukaryota > Metazoa > Chordata > Actinopteri > Acipenseriformes > Acipenseridae > Acipenser > Acipenser ruthenus. Next base: position 6,718,990 of record NC_081207.1, on the reverse strand, counting down.
ATCTTCAAATACTGCTTATATTGTGAGATCAACAATGCTACATGGCCGTGTGTGTCACCCTTCCCCGCTGATTTGAACACATTCCTTATTCATATTTCACATTTCTATAAGCATTTAAATACCATTTTGTTATGACCTACTGATGCGATGTTGCAGGACGAGATTATCCATAATTTTCTCTCAATAAAGTGTGTGTGTATATATATATATATATATATATATATATATATATATATATATATATATATATATATATATATATATATATATAATGAATTAGTAGGATAAAAAATCAATCAATACTGATTTTGACAAGAAAAGTTTCTGATCCCTACCAACCATAGTGGAAGGCGACAGTGGTTATAACAATAGCTTAAACTGGGACTTATAATTTTAATAGCATGGTGAAAAGAATATGATGCCGTATACTTTTTGAAATCGACTGTTTAACAATACAAAAGGTTTGTATTAATTAGCAATAGCAAAATGTTTCCAGTCATGAGCCTAAATAAAAACGCAGTTATTTCTTACGCCTATCCACTTTATCAAGGTACATTAGGTGATTCTGAGACCCCGTTTTGGGTGAGTTTGTGAGTTTAGAACGTTAGAACTCCGTTTCATTGAAATTTTCTCTGGAACCAATACTGGAAAATTGCTGAAAATGTAATTTGTGTGCATGGGATGAGAACGGGTTTCGAGAGAGAAAAAGAAGAGTTTACTCGCAAGGACTTCTCCAGCAGAAGCGTGAGACATGCATGCGTGGTACTAATTATTCCTTACAACATTTTCTTCTATGGTTTTACGATTTCAACAAGCTGCTGTTCCATTAACTTGACTTCTCGAGTCGGGCTGGCAAACTATGTGTCTGGCGCAGTATAGGAGACAGTTTAGTAGCACAAACATGACCATGTTCAGTAAATATATAGTGCATCATTTCCTGTGCAAGTATTTTTTTTCTGTAATCAAATTTGAAATACGGTAACAAGAGGTACTTTATTCCTGTATTATTTGGTGTCTATGTTTTATACCTCCGCAAGTTCATTAGCTGTTCTAATTTTATCAACCGATTCTTAAACAGGTAAGTTAGTTAATCATCGATATTTTCAATAACAACGTGGCAAAGAGGCTCACAAAACTGCAGGAGGTGTTTGTTACAAAGAAAACCCCAAAACTCATCATCCTCCCTCTTTGAGTAATATAGCCAAAATTAAATTTCTCCCCGTTTTGTTAAACAACGTGTATTCAAAGTAACACATAGGTATGAATAAAAACCTGGTAGGAAAGGACAGCGACATCGCTGGAACAGTTCTGTAAAAGAGCAACGGCACACACCGCTCATGATCCTGTGACCTGATGACCACACATGTTGACACTGATAGATGTGTGTTTATTTAACCTTTTAGCGTGCGTGTTCTTTTAGTTAGCTCTACCGCACAGTTGAGTTAAGCGTATAGTTTCCACATATGTCTATTCAAATATCTATAAAAGGTAATGTTCGTTAACTGCGTAGTTTTGGATAAGATACACCGCTTACACACTGCAAACGTGTTACAATTACTTTAGATGGCGCCCCATTGTTATCATCCTGTATTCGGTTTAGGCTGCCAAAGCCACCATTTTATAGCAATGTGACAAACCAACCATTCGTGCAGGAAAAAAAGAGTACATTTTGATGAAAACAAATGTGCACCGTATGTCAACACAGGCATACCAAAAGTGCCATTTTGGAATTACAAGTTGGTCCAGTGTTTTAGGAAGAATAATAGGTTGGACAAATTGTATCGGGTTTCAGTGGTCTGTATTGTTCAACAAACTAGCTACACCATCAAATACTGTGTTTCGTTCCAGTTCTTCTATCTTACATTTTCTTTAAAAGTATTTTCCACGAGATACGTGTAACCATGATTCATTAAATACGCGGTTTTATCTTTAGAAATTTTCCAAATACCTGGGGGCGGGGGCGTTATTTTTTGCTATTCGGATAACAACATTTTTTTACATGATGTGGTCACATAATTATGAAACCAATGACACCTCCAATGGTGAAAACGACGTTAACCTCCCACAGATTTTATTGGTTAATTTCTTGCAGGTCTTTTGAAGACGTTATCGTTTAAGTCGGACTTTAAATTCAGACATTATCACTGGTTTGTTATGGATAATGATAACAATCACAGACGTGAAATATCTTGCACTCTCTGTTGGACTATTCACAGTAAATGTTATACGTCCTTAATTTCAGACTATTGGATAGACTTTTGGATGACAACACATTCTTAAGCTTGCCATTAGTCTCATGTCGATGGTTTGCCAGTGTAAACATACGATTCTCAATGAATAACCTGCTGTTTAGAGGCAGATAAGCATATGTGCCATATTTTACCCTAACGGCGCTGTCAGTCAAATACCTGATAAGCGAAATCCATAGGCCTACATTCCACAAATGCCGGTCAAAGTCACTTCATGTATATAACCAGATAATTGTGACATACTTTTTGACATAATCTGTTTGTGTTTGTGTCTGTACTATTTGGCTATTGGCACCTATGGTTTTCAGGAAGACACATGGTTGTTTTTTTTTTATACTAGGAATATGTAGAATAAACGAATTAGTTAATAGCAGGAAGTCGGTATAAAACAAAACCTATTAGTGTCATTAAATAGCTATATCTGTAATGTGCTATTGATCTTTTAAATGTTGTATTTGATACATTCCACAGTTTCTGAACCCTATGGAAAATAAACATAAAAGATTGAATTCAAACATATATAAAATAAATAATGAGAGGATAATGCATTTATAATAAAGGTCGATACGTCGTGTTTAACGTAGCAAAACATTTTTATTATAATATTTTGAAACTGCACGCACATTGATTTTAAAGTTAAATAAATATATTGCACCTTTTAATAGTCTTGTTTTCATGTACAGATAGTACCGCTTTTGTTCACAATAGCGCCCTCCTACTAAACTGTAATAGAAGTGAATTGATCGACAGGGTTAAAGAGAGCAATGAAGTTGCTTGAAAAGTACTTGTCTCATTAGTTCCTTGAATGGAGGCTATACTTTCTGCATGCATTGTTATGAGCCCATCAATTCTAGGAGTATCTGCCATGCATGTGGTTCCTTTGGTTAATACAAAATACAGAAATGATCTTCCAAGGCTTCCTCACTTAATTTCCTGTCCCTTGGTGTGCACACTAGATTGGCTGAACCATATTGCAACAAAGTAGGTCCCAAAATATTCTGCATAGAACCCAGATCCAGTTTTAGGGGCTAGCAACAATAATTAGGCCTACTGATCTTTTATTTGCATTCTGAATTTTTTAGGTGATTTGTTTATTTCTTATGTGAAAGCCCTTTTCCAAGCAAAGGAGCAGTGGGAGTCATCTGATGTGCAGGTGGGAGGAGGGAGGTAGGGGCCCTCACGATTCTAATGCTGGCTCTCATAGAATCATACAGTTTCTCCTTGGGATATCTCTGAAACCTTTTTAATTTAGGTTGTATAAATAACTATTCTTAAGAACTTAACAAAATAAGATTCTATATTCAGTGCTTCATATTTGGAGCACTTTTTTATATAAACAATCATATTCTGACCAACCGAGGATTCCATAGAATAGCTTCAATTCAATATTATTGCGGGTTCCCATATCGAATGGTTCATACTTAGGGATTCTGTTTGTTCTTATTATGATGATTGGTTTAGAACAACCCTGTACTTCACCATAGGCATAATCACATCAACAGATAAAACACACACACAAAGATGCATCCATTTGTTCTTTTTTTATTAAAAGTACTATTAAGGTTAATAAAACAACATTGCAGTAAATAAACAAAGATGTGTAGCACCTTTCTAGTGTTTTTAAATAAATAAAACCAGACTAGATTTCGGTCTAATAACATCGTTAATAACAGAGAAAATATTGGAGGAACACTAATGTCTGAACCACATTCATTACAGCTGCACAGGTTTAAATGACTATATACAAGTTTACAGTTTCTATATTCATACTGTTTGTATCCCTTTACCGGCCTTACATGAAAGAGCTAGAACAAGAATTGGACTGTTTAAAAATATTTACTTAGTATTTCATTGCCAGGGTCAATTTGTTATACAAAAACAAGCTGCCACAAACTTGTTTTCCAAAAACATATTTGTGCGTGACGCTTAACATAAAATATCGGACACAGTGGAATAACACGGCTCACAAAAATCACGCTGCGCTGTTTGAGGAGGGGGGGGGGGGGGGGGGGGACCAACCATCTTGGCTAATCAAGCAGAGTAACTGATCAATCGCAAAATCTAAAGTGAACTTTGAAAGCCTGATGTAGTGTCTGGTTCCCGGGTAAATATTTGTTTTGACTCTGCAATTCTCCTTGCATATATTGAAGTAAGAAAGCCGACTGGGTCTAAATATTCTATTGGAACCAGGTCCTGCTTAATAGGGTTTTAATACATGCTGGTACAACTTCACAGAAGAACACACACGACAGCCAAGCTTCACTTTCCAAAATGTGTTCATTTAACCAGTCCTGCATGTGCAAATGTCATCCAAATACCATTTCCATACAACCCGACCTCGAAAAATCAACCACACACCATCTGGATGAAACAGTCAATCAGCAGTCATTTTATATGACTAATGATACTTCTAACAACTATTACCAGATACACTATCACTGAAATGCATAATGTCTGTCAACAACTAGACGATTTTTCTTCTTCCTCAAAGCATTGAAATTATACAGCCTGCAATACCTTTATGTACAGGACTAGGGAGTATCTTTGAATATTATAATAATAATAATAATAATAATAATAATAATAATAATAATAATAATAATAATAATCAGTACTTCAGGACTGCATTGATATGCATACACATTTGGTACTTTGTTGTTCTTTTTTCATTTTTAAAAAGTGTTTGCGAAGCTCTTAAGGATCAATTCAGACACCCCTGTGAAACTGCAGAGGCAATGCAGAGGGACTGGCAGCTTCAGAAGTAGTTTCTGCAGGGGCACCAAGAAACAGAGCAATGTTATCCTATAGTGGAATAGAATGTAGAAGCTCACAGTATTAAATGCTAAATGCAAAGCAGAATTAGGAATTCACAGATACCAACAAGCGTATAGTTTTACTCTACAGATACAGATATAGTGTTTTTGCTACTACCATTAAGAACATTCCTTTCTCTGCATTGCTTTTGCTATATCTTCCCTACCTCCACTCCCTCTCCACAAACCTTTGCGTTACCCTAACCCCCTACTGCTGCATGCATCACAGCTCAATACTGACGGATGTTGAAGAAGCCCACGCTGGTCGTGGACTCCTTCACAGTTACTGTCACCAGGTTAGCCGTCACGTCGGTGACAAAGACATGCTCTATCAGGCTGCGCGGAGGTTTCCAGTCCTGGTTGGTCTGCACAGAGATGGTCATGTTCTGCCCATTTCTGCAGAAGGATGAATCCTGGTCCGACTCTGAACTCGTCTCCTCTTCCCCCGTGCTCATTTCACTTAAGACTTTCATTGCCGGCTTTCCGTTCTCTTTCGAAGAAGTAGTGCTGCTCTCCTGCCTCTTCTTACTACAGTTCTGCACTTCCGTTGGCGGCGCTAGGTTATTGTGTGATGGCTCCTTCTCAGCCTGCCTTATCTTCTTGCCCTGTTTCGCCACTCCAGCCTTGTTGCTTTCTTCTGGCTTCCCCTGATCCCCTCCAGGGTGGCTATTTCTGTTGATCTGATGAGCAGGAGCAGCCAGATTCAGCCTCAAGCTGTTACCCGGTTGGGTGTTGCCCCCAGAGGTTTTTCTGTTAGGACTACCTGAGTTTTTTATACTGGACACCGGGGTGTTGTTCCCCGAAGCATTGCTGCCACCGACACTTTGCCCAAGCTTGTTGATACTCTGCAGGTTTAAAGCATGCAGGTTAAGCGCCTGGTTGGTGTTGCTCTTAGTGGGAGAAGACACATCAGCGGTGGATTTGCTGCCGTTGTTCTGAAGCCGCGGAACTTGCATCTTCCCCGGTAATTCTGTTTTTTTCTCGCTCGGAGAGCCAAGAGGAGTCTTATTCGCACCCTGATTAGTTAAGAGTCTGGAATTATGCAGGTTAAGTGCAGCAACACCCTGTGATTTTGAGGACATCATTTTCAAACCCAGCCCAGGGCTGCATGCATTGGAAACTGAAAGAGTAATACCTGGTTTGAAGTCTGCTGTGTTTTTATTTAGAGCTGGTCTGCCCACCAAGGGAATATTTGGGGCTGCTGGACGATTTGGTCCAACCACTGCAGAATTCAAAGAGCTTTTTGCTACTTTTCCCGGTGTGAAAGAACCTGTCATGTTGTTGGCACTTGGCAAGTCTTTAGTACTCCTGCTTAGCCCAGGGTAGGTAAAGCTAGCAGGCTGAAGGGGTTTCTTTATTTTTTCTTTGACTTTAAGCTCAGAGTCTTTCCTGGCTGTTTTTAGCACCTTTCGGGGAGATTTGTTTTTGCTGTTCGTTTTTTGCTCGGGGCGAATGATTTTCCGGCCTCGTTTCTTCTTGGCGGGGTCTATGTGTTCCGGCTTGGCAATGACTATCTGGGCCTTTTTCTGTGGTACAGGGTGTGATTCTCGACCCCGGGGCCCAGCCTTGGTCTCGTTGTCACTGTCCTCATTAGAAGAGGAGGAGGAGGATGAGGAGGAGGAAGACGAGGACGAAGACGATGATGATGACGATGAAGAAGAGCTGCTCGATTTGGTCACTTTTGGAACCTGTGGCTCCTGAACAAAACACAGCAAAAACAAATACACAGCCATTAAGAACAAACACGAACAAACGTGACTAATGGTAGCTTTACATCATCTATGTAACTACTCACCACGTTTTTACGTGGTCGGCCCCTCGGTCTCTTCCCTTGTTTGCGGATCTGAATTTCTTTTTCCTGTTCCCTGAGCAAAAAAAAAAAAAAAGCAATTTAGCACTTGCACTCAAACAACAATTGTCAGTACAGTACTGAATTAAAAATATTACATGGGAGGAAACAATTTTACATACTGCAAAGTATATAAATTACACGTGTAATAAGCAAAATGACTTGGCATAGATACTTACTGATTCAAATACAAATAATTTAAAATAAATACTAACTATGCTAATAATACGTTATGAAGAGTAGAAAATAAGACTCAACAGTTTTGCAGTAGCAGGTATGTGCTTCACTTTCATATGACTTCTGCAGAGCGCTGGGTGTTAAAATCAAGCTCATTGTAAAGCATGGGGGGACTCATCTGCTTTATGAACACTTTGCCATGAAAACTGTTTTTTTTTTTTTTTTTTTGCAGGAAGTTCATTGCCATTTGTCACACATATGCCCACATCGGGCTTGACTTTCAGATTAAGCTTCCTGTGTTCAATGGAAATTTCAACACAAGGCTAAACCACAGCTTTTAGTGGGAGAAGTTAACTGTTCATCCTGTCAGCACTAACACAACATGCACTTAATATGTGGAGGTTTGCTTAGGAGGCTGTGTGGTGCAATATAGGAGGCTGTGTGGTGCAGTGGTTAAAGAAAAGGGCTTATAACTAGGAGGTCCCCGGTTCAAATCCCACCTCAACCACTGACTCATTGTGTGACCCTGAGCAAGTCACTTAACCTCCTTGTGCTCCGTCTTTCAGGTGAGACGTAATTGTAAGTGACTCTGCAGCTGATGCATAGTTCACACACCCTAATCTCTGTAAGTCGCCTTGGATAAAGGCGTCTGCTAAATAAACAAATAATAAAATAATAAAAACAGAGTCCAAGAAGAACATACAGACATGGAGTTCAATGGCTGTACATACCCACTTATATGACATGATTCCCTTAAGAAACACTCCATGCATAATAACAGGTTTTTAATATATTTAATCCGCCTATCACTTCATTCAGTTTATAGGATGACTTCTAAAAAGCATTTCACTGGTCACCACTGAAGCCATTTTCATGTGAACGTCACATTACCAATGGCCTCCCTGTAAACATGTGTTCTCCGTTTCAACAACAGTAGCATTTGAGATGAAGTTTTACTTTCACAGAAGTGTACCCAGATTGGACTTTTAGAAGAGACAAGCCGTAGGTTGGCTGGTAGAAATCACTTTGAGAAAACCCCCACCCTCAAAATTGACACAGAACATGTGGAACAAAAACCCTGTCACAAAGAGATCTGTTGTACACCAGAGACAGCAAAGAAAGCAGTAGGAATGCTATTTAACACACAAGACCAGTCTACCTGAAAATAAAACTGAAAATAAAACCTGTCAAAATCTAGAAGATGAAATGCATTTTTAAAATGTGATATTTCATGTACAAAATGTGGTAGGTAAAAGACATGGGAGTCTCAAGATATTTTTTGTAAGTTCTTTGAAAGTTCACAATCAGCGAGACCCCATTTTACAGCTCCATTGTTTACACAAGGTCACACATTTAAAGCTTCTTTAAAGCCGACCTTTCCTGCCCAAAACATCTTACCTTTTGTGGAATGCAGCCAGAAGTCTGGGGTCAAGAATATTCTCTTGCGGTTCCCAGCTATTGTGTCTGAAACAAAATAATATTACAAAATATTTAAAAGGAGGATAAGGTAGTTGACCACTCTGCACTCTAAAGATTAAAGGGTAAACAAGTGACCTTTTAGAGTTCTAGGTAATTCTACTGTTCTTACTGTAGCTGTTATAAAAACAAAAACATATAAAAAAAAACTTAGCTCAAGAGATAATTGTTGGTAAAATTAAAGCAGCATCACTAGGATGTTCCCAAATATCACCACAAACAGTAAAAGGGTAGAAAATCTAAATGCAAAATAATTGCTTTTTTTAGTGTCGATTGACTAAAATATACAATGTATAATTGGGGGTTAATTAACGTAACGCTTCCCCCACACTACAGAGCAATCCCTACTTCAGTACAGAAACAATACATGCTATTTAGATCACCATATTGGCTTCTAGAAAACAGGACATTACTATAACAGTATACACTGTTGTACTCTTGGATTTCCTTGACAGACAAGGGGATGGTCTGTTTTCACACTGATAGATCAATGCACAATTCCAATTCCTATAGCAGTATATTAATGAGTAGGGGTAGGGACATGACATATGAGAGGGGGAATGGTGCAGATAGGGATGAATAGCAGGCGTGATTGACAGGATAGGCCCTATTGATGTGGGATTAGGTTCAACAATGTTGCAGGAGCACAAATAGCAGAAAGGGCAGGGAAATGAGAAAGCATGCACGAGCAGAGCGAATGCATAAAGAAAACGGAAAGGGATTTTGAGGGGCAGCTGGGGCGAACAGCTTATAAAACAATATCATGCATATCTTAGCGAGAGATGTTCTGTACGCAGCTCACGATCTTAGTTTTAGAGCTAAACAAACCTAAACGACCTCCCAAATAAAATACACATCAACTGAGAATATGTTTTAAAAAACACGTAATGTTTGCGGTAAGGATTTGTTGTTTGTTTGAAATATTGTAGTACGACACCACAGCAAGATTCACTAAGTAAACAGTGTATATGGATAAACTAACGTTTTTTTTTCACTAGAATATAAACAAAATCCAATCAAACATTTAAAAAAAAAACAAAAAAAAAACGATAAACCTCCCACGAACATACCATTATAAGACATTCAGTGGTCTATATAATGTAAATAATAATAATAATAAATACAAAACAAAAAAGGTAATAAATCAAACTGAATCAATCACGCAACGTCAAACAGATCATTTCAACAGCCATGCATACAATAAATAAATTATGCAGCTGAAGTTAAGATCGAGTTGGGTAAATAGTTTTAGATTTAAAAAAAAAATATAATAATAATAATAATAATAATAATAATAATAATAATAATAATAATAAATAATAAATAATAATAAAACATATATATATTAGCTCAAAGACCCAGCTGCCCAATATATATATATATATATATATATATATATATATATATATATATATATATATATATATATATATATATATATATATATATCCCAAGAAAGAGGGTTAGGACTCTTAAGATGTGAAATTAAACCGTCGCTGTTGCACATGTGAACAAAATAAGGATGGATTGCAGTGATAGTGTGGTAATAGTGATGCGGTCAGTCTAATCAGAAAATATAAAGTTACTACTAGGCAAGGCAAGCAACAAGCGGCACGTTGTTGTTGTTTTTCATTGTTCAAGTCAGCAGTAGCACTCACTTGGAGGACCAGCCTCTCCACTTCACCAGATACTCCGACTTCCCCTGTGAACATAAAGAAAGAAAAAATCAGCCACTCCGATCCGAACCTAACGGGTTCTATCAACCGGGCACCGGACCATCGTTTTCGCCGGGTTCTAACCTTTCGGAATCTCTTGTTGAGTATGCATTCAGCGTCAAAGACCTGCTCCTCCACCGCGCTCAGCTCCTCCATGGCTGCTGCAGTACTTCTCGTGCACTTTTATTATCCGTTCATGAAATTAGAAGAAAAAGAGGGCGGAAAAAAAAACACACACACACACACACACACAAAGCTTGTCCCCTCGCAGGCGCCGTCCTCCCCACGCGCTTTTGCAAAACGTCACCACTGCTTCTTTTTCCCCAAATTTGCACTATCCAATCAAAGTATAGGTTTGCATATTTGTGGAGCGCTGAAGCCGTGGACATTGAGTATTGATTATTATGCAGGTCTGAAGACATATGCTCCCTGTAGCATTTAATAATAAAACGATCTAAAATAGCATACCAATATGAAATGATACAAATATAAATCACTGTACAGTATCTTATAACTGGCAAAACGACTATGCATAAACCCTTAAGCGGAGCAGTTTCATCAGTACATTATCAGTACAAATGTGTCTTCCAAAATTTCATTCACTGTTGATGTGTCATCAGTGACAGGAGATATTTAAAAATTATAAAAATGTAAACATTTTTGAAATTGTACAGAACATGAAGATTTTTTTTTTAGAAATTATAATCCCGAAAATCAGTTTACAACAAAATGATAGCAACAGCGACTTTTTTAAAAAATGTTCTTATCACTATACTGATGACAAACTAACTGTACAAACTGGCACCTAAGACACTGTATCAAATAAATACCCTTGGATTACATATACCCGAAATATGTATTGTGTATGTATTGTGTATTGTGCATTGTGTTTCCAAAATAGCCCTTGATATAGACTATCGAAATGACATCAGTCTGTGTAATGTCTGTGTAATGTCTTCAGTATAAGCTCTGATTGGTATGCAGTGTAACTTTGTTTAATCTTACACAGTTTATGTAAAATTAGGCTACTCGTGGTTTTGCTGCAATTGCGTTAAAGTGCTTAATGTAAAAGGATAGACCGAGGTATTGCAATGGCAAGCAATTGGTCTATATGGCGAGATAACTACTGTTAAAGAACGCATGCCATGTAGCAGATGGTTCACAGCAATTCTTCTTTAGTTTTTCCTGAGACATGATCAATACCCAATTAGCTCACCCTGCAGGCAGATGACACCCTCAAATGAGGTGACCATTTCCGCGTCTCCTGTTTCCTGTTGGGAATACCATTAATGTGGCTTGGATATTGTGAATGATTTAACGGATTATTATTATTATTATTATTATTATTATTATTATTATTATTATTATTATTATTATTATTATTATTATATTTTTTTAAAAAAGTAGCCTGTATTAATTTAAGGGGTGAGTAAATAAGTTTTTTTCTCTTATACAGAATTACTGATCTAGTGATTTTCTATCTAATCCATAGACTATGTAGGCCCCTATCCTAAAATATTTCCGCTATCATTCACTATAGAAAAAAACGTTCCTGGGCGTTGTATATAGAATAGTAGCATACTTTCCGAATTCCACTGGGACCTTATTATGTTTAGGTCTTATATGGAACAATTGTCCGAATATCAGAGAGTTCCAAATGGAATGCTTCAGATTTCTTGATTAGGGTTTCCCGATATCCTGCTGTATATTTAGAAACACTGTACTTGTTATATAAACAGACTATGCCATGATCGTATTTAGAGTGCTCTGCCTCAGAACTGGTGTTAGATTATAAAATAAAAATATACCACTCCTCAGTCAATATTAAAGGCCTGCACTATTAAAACATCTTAATACTGTTTATAGTTATACAGTTATATTTAAAGGTCTATGTAAAATTGCAACACTTTAAAATATGTATTTCTTTAAATATATATATATATATATATATATATATATATATATATATATATATATATATATATATATATATATATATATAGACATCCTACAACCCATTGTGCCGTAGTTCTTCACCAGAGTCTCAACCAGCTCCATAGTTTTCGGCCTTGTGATTGCCCAGGAAGCCCCGAACCACTGCGACAAAGCTGTTCCAAGCCGCTTTCTCCTTACTAGTGAGCTTCTTGGGGAATTCATTGCACTCCAGGATCTTCTTTATCTGTGGTCCGACGAAGACACCGGCTTTGACCTTTGCCTCAGACAGCTTAGGGAAGAAGTCTTGAAGGTACTTGAAGGCTGCCGACTCCTTATCTAGAGCTCTGACAAATTGTTTCATAAGGCCCAATTTGATGTGCAGTGGTGGCATCAGCACCTTCCGGGGGTCCACCAGTGGCTCCCACTTGACGTTGTTCCTCCCCACAGAGAACTCGGTCCGCTTGGAAGGGTCCACCATGCAGAAGTAGCAGTTGCTTGAGTGGTCAGTGGGTTCCCGCCAAATTCTTGGGATAGCGAACTTCATGGCTCTCTTTTCCCCTCTGTACCATCCTACAAAAATACATTTATTTCACCCATGACTAATGTGTAAGAGATTCTCGCAACATTTTTCATATATGATATATTTTTTCAATAACATTGAAAATTGTAAAACATTTTAAAATTAAAAACTTTTACAATTTTAAAAATTGTAACAAATTTTATAACATAAAATTCCGTGCAACAATTGTCCATCTTACCTTCCAGAGTTTTTTTTTGCAGTGCTCGCAGGTGAAATGAGGTGCCCAGGGTTTGTCTTGATCCCCGACAGGCATGCCGAAATATGCCTTGTAGGCCTCACACATTTTAGCAGATGCTTCCGCTGAGTACTTTTTCGCTCTTGTCTTGATAAATTGGCCGCAGACATAGCCAAATGCGTCTGCCGGATGCTTGCAGCCTCTTGATGCCATCTCAGAAAAATGCAGATATGTATCCACTTAGGCAGCTGGAACTAAACTGAACTGGTGGGCTTAAGGCCCCTGTATTTATACTACTATTTATATTACTGGAAAGTTCTAGAAGTTACTCCAAGTTTACTCAGCATGAATCTATCTGGAATGTTCTGGAAAATAGGCAAATTTCAAAATATCACTGTCCTGGTCACAAAAGCAAAGTTTGTGGGGAATAATAGCCATTTTCTATACTTTTGAGGCATAAGCAATTAGGAAATAACACTTACTACCCAGGAACCAAAAAAAAAAAATTGTTACACGGTGTAACCACAACACATACACTGTCCCGCCCAAGAACATTATTTTTTTAAATGCTAAAACTATTCTGTATTTTACAGACAACACGTGATTACTCCCTGCTTTGCATATTTCTGAAGTGAAGTGATATCAAATAAGGATCAGCAAACCAAATGCACATCTTCATTATAATACGGATCACCTTTAATGAGACAGATATTCTGCAAGGAAATCGGCATGTTCAATAACCTGGATAATCTGCGTTAAATATTCAATTTTCCGTGAGGCGAGTATCACTTTCAAAATGTGATCCTCTACTTACTGACATCTTGTGGCTTAAAGTGGAATTAGATGTGCTATTTACTGATTCTGGGTGGGTATGTGGGCGACTTCGGCTTTTGAAAATCATTTATTGAACGATTAGATACATTATAATTTTAACACATTAAAATGAGGTTTAATTAACTAAAGAAAGACAAAAAATGAACATAAACTAGAGCTGTCAATAATTAGGTTTAACGAAATGTAATCCAATCAACATTAATTTTGATGTCAATTCAATTTTACCTTCTACTACAGCGAACAACTTGGCTGTTATTCTGGATCCTGAGCTTTCTTTTGATTTCCATATTAATTCTGTTATCAGAATAGCTTGTTATCATTTGAGAAATGTTAGCAAATTAAAATCTGTGCTGGATGTGAGGGATCCAGAGATGCTGATACATGCATTTATACCCTATCGTCTTGATTACTGCAATTGTTTGTTAGTATACCTGCCACTATATTCAGAAGGCTTCAGCTTGTTCAGAACGCAGCAGCCAGACTGCTTTCTCACACTCGTCCTTCTCAACACATTACTCCAGTGCTCTGGTCCTTACATTGGTTACCAGTGATCTACTGCATTGATTTTAAAGTTGTTGTAATAACTTAAGGCCCTTCATGTATAAGGATCTCCAAGAACTACTGACTCCGTATATTCCTAGTCGTTCTTTGAGATCAGAAAATGCAGGAATTTTAATTGTTACAAAAAGTCGTCTTAAAACAGCTGGAGCCGGAACTTTTTGCTGTTGTGCTCCTCGGTTGTGGAACTCGATTACTATTGGGCAGGCTGAAACACATGATTCTTTAAATCTAAATTGAAAACATGCTTGTTTGAATGTGCTTTTAAATAACTGTTAGAAATGGAGTGTACTGTATACATAATAAGCTGGTTTGTTTTGTTTTTAACTTTGTACAGCGTTTTGGGATGCTTGGGGATGAAGGGCGCTATATACAAATACATTTGTATTGTATTGCATTGTATTAATCTGGCCGGTTCATGATTGCCTTCAAAATATATGGAGGAAAATATGTCAGTTCAACTGTTAAGTAAAAATTGTATTTGCCACCGAATAACTGATAACGAGTGTGACGTCAGGAAGCAGTGCTACGCTCTGTCCGTGGTCCTGAACCCTTTGGACAACAACCAGGGAGGCAGGCAGGGGTCAAGGTAGTCGTGAGCACTCGGGTCTTCCACGTGATCACCAGCGCCTCGTTTCCACTGTCCATAGGTGATCATTATATCAACTGAGGAGTACCGATACTATAGCAATTCAAATATGTTTTTATTACAGTCACTATGATAAGCTAATATGCTAAGCTATTTTTTAATGTTTGTAATTAATTTATCATCGGACTCATTTTCAGAATCGCAGAGGAATAGTTTGTAAGGTGTTCTAAGATGTTACTCCTTATAGACAGTAGGTGGCGATCACTATGCATCCCTGTCAGCTACAACACGATGTGATCCCAGCTTACCACATCCATTTATAAATAGAAAGGACCAGCACTGAATGCAGTCTGTTCAAGGTTTTCAAACATACTTATTTGTTATTACAAGTTTGGTTAAATATGAGTTAGCACAGACAAATAGACAAAGGATACATGCTTCTCCTGCAATATTTGTAATTCTTTTATACAATCTCAGTATCTAGTCACAAATTCATATTCACACACAAATAATTAAAGAGAAAATTATATATTTTAAATGCCAATAGGTGCAATGAGGTCATTTGGGGTTTCATAACTTGAAAAAAATATTTACCCCGGGTGACCCTGTGAATGCACCGAGTTTCAGTTCGACATTCTCAACTCTTAACTAGAACCATACCGACGTATGACACAGGCCTGGATTTTGGGATGGAACCGCATAACAGTCTCGCGTTTTGATTGGTCAATTTCTATCAAAGGAATATGAGGTCAACACGGGTGGGAAAGCTTGGAGGCATTTTTAACATTGTGATCCGAGAGAGAGATCTCCTTTCTAGAACCTTTCAATTAAAATATAATATTGTATTTTGCTGTACTAATATAACAAACTATGGGTGACCATTACTTTATTTATATAGATTATCATGTTATGCACAAATGTAATAATTGGCTTTCTGTGGTGATGTGTACTTTTTTCTTTCAAATAGCATATATCTCTAATCTTTGTGTGATTTATTTTAATTGCAAATATATATCCAGCCCTCTCTTACAGTAGTTACAGGATACATTAGTTTATCTCTAATGTAATAACAGTTTTAAATACAGACTGCCCTTGTTCTTAGGTTACACTTTTTAGATAACGTCCCAAATTCTGGACCGCTCAAATCCTGGGCCGCTTTGGTTTTTAGGTAACGTCCAAATTCTGGAACAAGTTGCTGTTCCGAATTCAGCCCACTTTTTCGGATGTTCTGCTCTTACAGATGACAGCCCAGTTTCTAGATCATGCTCAGTTTACCATAGAAATGTACACCAGGACGTGAATTCATCTAAAGTAACCCTAGTACATGAATCAAAGTCTTGTAGTGATCTCGGTTAACACAGGCAGGCGCATCACACGGGCGAGGCAATCCACACACAGGTGGAGGACGGGCGCGAACCCGGGACCTCTCACACTAAAGCATAGTGCCGATACCACTGGACAAAAGAGCCAGGTGACTCCTACTCCTAGGTGACTTCAACATTCATGTTGACTTGCCTTCTTCCCCCCTAGTGACCAACTTCAACACTTCTAGACTGTCTTGGTCTCTCAATCTGTCAACGTCCTCACTCACACCCGAGGACTCATCCTGGATCTACTCATCACCAGAGGCCTTGACATCTCCAATCTCTCCGTCTCAGATATCGTTCTCTCTCTCTGACCATTTCTTAATCACTGCTAATATTAATCTCCCTGCTCCTTCCTCCACTGCTGATACTGTTCTCTCCTTCCATCCCAAGAATCTGCTGCTCCTCTGGTTGCCCCTCCTGCCCTCTCCTCCTTCTCTCCTCTCTCCATTGCTGATGTTTCTGGCTTACTGTTGAAATCAACTACTGCCACATACCCCCTGGACCCCTGGCCGACTAACCTTGCCCGTCTCTTTGCTTCTGATCTTGCTCCCTCCATTCTGCACACTCTCAACCTGTCCCTGGACTCTTGCTCGGTTCCTACTGCCCTTAAGCTTGCCCGAGTTACGCTAGATCTCAAAAAACCCTCCCTTGACTCGACTGACATCGAATTTCCATCCCATCTCCAATCTCACTTTTCTCTCAAAAACTTGA
Source organism: Acipenser ruthenus (assembly GCF_902713425.1). Taxonomy (NCBI): domain Eukaryota; kingdom Metazoa; phylum Chordata; class Actinopteri; order Acipenseriformes; family Acipenseridae; genus Acipenser; species Acipenser ruthenus. The sequence goes on along the minus strand of NC_081207.1, from coordinate 6,701,962 downwards.
AAGGGCTGTAGCCAGTCAGCTGATGAAACATCTCACGGACAACAGTCTGCTTGAATCTCTACAGTCTGGTTTCTGGCCGCATCACAGTACTGAAACTGCTCTGCTCTGGATTGTGAATGATCTACTGCTCAGTGCTGATGTTGGTGCTCCCTCTGTGCTTGTCCTCTTTGACCTAACAGCTGCTTTTGACACCATAGATCATGGCATTCTTCTTGACCGCCTTCAGAAGTATGCTGGGATCTCTTGAACCTGTCTCTCCTGGATGTCTTCTTACCTATCTGGATGCCTTCCCCCACAGTAAGAAGCCTTGCTGTACTTCTTGACAGCAACCTCTCCTTTGATCCCACATCTCCTCCATGGTCAAATCTTCCTTCTACCATCTTCGAAACATCTCTAAAGTCCGTCCCTACCTTTTCCTCCCGGATGCGAAGATACTCTGTCATGCATTTGTCTCCTCTCGACTCGACTACTGCAACTCTTTATATGGTGGTCTCCTGGCACACACCATAAACCGACTGCAGCTAGTTCAGAATGCCGCTGCCAGGATCCTTACCAGATGTAAAAAAACGTGCTCACATCACCCCCCGTCTTGCCCAGCTGCACTGGCTACCTGTAAGTTATTTTCAAAACTCTCCTGCTTGCCTACAATGCCCTTCATCACACAGGTCCCGAGTACCTCCTCAACCTGCTGACCCGCTATCTCCCTGCCCGCAAGCTGAGGTCCTCCGACTCTGGCATGCATGTTATCCACAAGCAAAAGTGCCCCACACTTGGAGAACGCTCGTTTAGCTTCATGGCTCCGACTCTCTGGAACTCTCTCCCAGCTTTGGTGCGTGATGCTCCCACCGTCGCTCGCTTTAAATCAACTCTCAAGACCCACCTGTTCTCTCTTGCTTTCCATGCTCTTTAAGCCTGATATCTGCTATTAGCTGCTGTGTTGCTGCTACTATTTCATGTATTATGCTACTATCATGTATTGTTCACTTTCCACTGTATTTAATGTATTATGCCTTTTTTTTTTTACTGTATATCATGTATTATGCATTTCTCTGTATTTAAAGTGTTATGGATGTTCTTGTTGTTACTGCATCTTGTAAAGCACTTTGTGATGGTGGTCCACTATGAAAGGCGCTATATAAAATAAAGATTGATTGATTGAATGATAGGTGAATAAAATATGTTGAATTCTGCTATTCTATTCATGATGAGGTCTGATAAACCCCTACACATGACTATATATTGATGGACATTACATAAGCAAATGAGATGTCCTTTTTTGGAATACCATGTTCCTTCTCAAAAATGTGTTTTAATATTAGCCTTTAATAAAGGAAAACACCTGCATTTTCATGTATCTATTTCAGTGCAATGTTGTTTCTTCATTGTAATAAATACACTTTTTTAACATTTAATTTGATTTCTGTTTCTTCTAAAAAAATTGTCGGGAGACACACACAGAGACATAAGCCTGATAGTCCTCTTTGCAAAGGAACCGGCTCTTTTGTTCAGCGGTATCGGCGCTATGCTTTAATGTGAGGGGTCACGGGTTCGCGCCCGCCCTCTGCCCGTGTGTGGATTGCTTCGCCCTGAGTGATGCACCTGCCTGCGTGAACCGAGATCTTATTAAAATATGTCTGCCAATCATTTTCATTTGTCAAAGATTCTACCCACTAGGGACACATTAACGCTGTAGTTCTTTAAAAATGATAAATATGCTTAGCATAACACAACACTGTCGAATTGAGCACTGGCCCTTTAAATCTTGCTTAAGTTTTAAGGTTAGCATGGACACGTGATGTAAAAACGATGAAACGGGATAAAACTGAAGTTTATTTAACTTGAAGGTGCGGCACAGTTTTCCAGTGGCTGGTTTGGACAAAACCCTGAGGCGAACTACAGTACAGGTTTATTGTTATGTTTTCTGTTTGTTCAAATAACTCTTGTGGAAACACAGTACAAAAATACAACGAATAATAGATCAAGGTTATGAACACGTGTGTAAAGTTAGGACACACGGTCATGTTTAAAATGTAGTTACAACTCGTCAGGCTATATATAATACCATTTAAAATATTATATTGTCTAAGAATTGTATTGTATAATTAAGTTATTCTTATATGTTTTAAGCTATTACACGACTGTTTTCTCAATTTCCACTTTTCAACACTTGTGCTTATGGGTCTACACTTCGATATTTAGATGTTTATTCATCGTAGGTTGAACGTTCACTGTATTCCGGCTATAGGGAGAGTGAAGGTGCCGTGCCGACTTGTGCACCTTGCTGAATTTTGCCGCTAGTTCAATTTGGTCAAATAGATTTTGAACAATGATTCTGTGCAATTTAATCTCTGTGTTATCACTGGCTTTGGAAATCAAGTTACAGTTCTCAAAGAGTATCCTTACAGTTCCAAACTGGGATACCATAACATTTGTGATGCACTGTATAAATCTCACCTGCTGATACCCTAAAACCACCTCTTAATTACAACAATGCTGACTGAGTACTACAGTAATTCTTATTCTTGAAAGTGAAACTATAAGAAACTGGTCAAGCAGAGAAGTCTTTGAGCTAATGCCTTCCTTCTCAGTATTCTTTGAAGAGTGACAGGTTCCTGAAAATATCATCTAATGGCCATGACTTCAAAATGGAACTGAAGGTTCTTTATTTGTGTATTTATTTATTTATGTATTTATGTATTTATTTATTTAAATCTGTGTATTCTTTTGAGAAATAAAAGCAGGAGCTGTGACAGGAAAAATAATCTTTCAATGTAGAGCTGTTTCATTGAAATTAAGATGCTATCTCAGTGGTCACCATATAGTCTCTATGATCTTCAAATACTCCTAATCAGAAACTTGTTGCTGCCTCCTTAGCTTCCCTCCCATCATGGATTTCTTCTTTGGATCTGAAAGTAAAGAAATAATGTTTAAACAATAGATTCCTTGTAGGATTTTCCATATAGTCTATAGGTTTCACTAGATTTACTTATATGTTTCTTTACAAGGACTTTTACAAGTTACTAACAGTATTAGTTTTCACTGGAGGCCATTACCGCTGTATTAAAATGATTTCAGAGACATTCTAACCTGCAAGAACAAGTTTGTGTGGTTAATAACCATCTAAAACCCAGAGGTCACTGAATGCTAGATGATGCAAGCCATCCATTATTTCTAATACCAATAATTGTAAAATGCAACTTTCTGTGTGGCACTTGAAATACATTGATAAGTGAAATCCAGACTTTAACATTACACCAAGGTCAGTTCATAATAATTAGCTTATAAGAAATGCAACTCAATTAGTTTTAATTTGATTCCATATTATGGCTATTAGTGTGTTGGGAAATTTGAAACTGATTACAAATTAAGATAGCTCAGTGCTGATTGAATACATTTACTGAAGCTATGCATTGGACTTTGACACCTTTGTTTATTTCAATACTTTTAAGTCCTGCGTTAGAATACCCTGGGGAGTCCTGGTCGATTCTGGGCTTCGGTGGTTAATTGAGTGCTCATGTTTTAATTGTGTTTTATTTTATTGTCTGTGTGTATTTGGGTTTTGCTGATGGCTTCTGATATATCATATTGTGAAAAAGGTTGTGTAATGTGATATTTGACCAAAAGCGCTGCCTAACTACAATATTTGTACTTCGCTAAATTGTGACAAAATGTGACTTAATTGTGCCTTTTATCAAAACAGTCCATCATTACTGATCACCGTTTTGTGATCTATATCTTATCTGGACCTGCATATTGAGAGCATATTGTATTTCAGTGTTACCCCAAGCCAGGCTAAGCTTCATGCTCAGTGGGTAAATACAAATATAATAAAGATCAGATAATGAAGAAAAATATAAGGTGTATTGAGTTTTCATAAAGGATACAATGTGGAAATTATTGCATTAGAGTGGTATTGACCCGAAATAATACTTTCAAATGTCATGCTTGTCTTCTGAGCCTGTGACCAAAGTCCCCTTAGCAATTTAATGGAGTTTGTCTCTAAGTATTCTCTCTTCTCAAATGACAAAGTAGTGAGTGGTTCAGATTTCTGTGCACATACCGCTTGCTCTCCTTTCTCCTGCGTCGTGCTGTGTGAACAATGAAAACCACACCTGTCAGAAACAAAAAGCAAGCCGAACTGACCAGGCCAATGAAGACCTGTGACTCCAGGGAATAGGTTTTAGACTCTGAAAAACAGAGACAGAGATATTAAGATTTTTTTCTTCCTGTATCTATTAAGAACAATGCTGTCAAACCTGCCTGATAACTATTCGGGGGTCCATCTCAAAGTGCTCTAAATAGACAGGTAATTCAACATTAGAAATGATAGGGTGTTTTTGAAGGGTGATAGTGTGAATAGAGGAGATTAGAATAATCATTTGTGATAATATAAGCAGTGCAGTAGCTGTAATATGGGCAGCAATAATAATAATAGCAGTTCAAGTAAGCATTAAACAACTCAGGAGTAAACAACTGTTAAAAAAGCCCCTTGTTGTCCACACTCCTCCCTGCTCTCCTCCATATCACTGTGGAAATAGTGATTTTGAGAATGCTGATTATATTTTATTCACTGTAATTGAGTCTAGTTCCAGTTAGAACTCCAGTTTGTCAATTCTTACCCTGGTATAGTGTTAATCAGCAGCAATATATAGAGGAGTTACAAGATTTTGCTTAGGTCAGCAGTAAATGAATACATAATAAAATACCTTTGCTGTCAATTTACAAATGTCCTGAGTCATAATGTCAAAGTACTGTACATTTTATGACATTACCTGACAGAAACAATCCTTGACACCACCACTATCATTCAGATAATAAGTCAAAACATAAAAATGCTCTAATCAAACAATAAATGGCATATTGCATGGGATGATAAAGCTTTGTAATCGCACGCTATCTGATTTGATGATGTTAATGTTGTCTTCACACAGTATACAATGTGCTGCTAACGATTCACTTGAACATGGAAAGAGACACTTTGTCACGGAAACACTGCCTATATTAAGATCAGTGGTGGCAAGAAATGTTTTTTTAATTACCTTTTTTAAAGACTGGTGAAGAAGGGACATAAAACCTGGGTTTTAAAAAGGTTATGTAATGTTTTCCCAAGTTCATTGACCTTTCTAATATCTTTTCAATATCTTGATGCAGCTGTAAAGTGTCTGCAGTTACAAAAGATAGCAGGCTTATCTGATGGGCTGAAAATTAGTATAACGTGCTAAGAGAGCAACAGATACACACTGTTCAGTACACTTAAAATAACTAAAACATGCCTACACTATCTGTCTTTGCATTATACAACTGGTAACAAAATACATTTAATTTTCTAGTCTCTGTAACAATAACTTTAGGGGACACTGACAAATTATACAAAGACAAAAGCTGTGCTCAAAGAAAAAAACAAAAAACAAGGTGGAAGGTTGCTGCTTTTTGTGTCTCTGTTTTTATCCCAAGCGTGTGTAACAAGGTTAAAATCAAATTAAAATACAGACCAGGAAGGCACATTATTATTTCTTTGACTTTAGTGCAAGCTTAAATTTCTCGATTATCCAACAGTTAATACTCGTTGTGAGTCCCTCCTAAATAGTGGCCCTAAAGCTTTTGTTGCACTCACTCACCTTGTGTGTTCAGCATGTGTCTGGTGTGCTCAATGGAGCCATCATTGGGTTCAGGCTTGATTCCCAGCAGCTCACACATCAGAGCATAGACCTCGACCGTCTCAATAGGATCCACAGTTAGGTTCTTCTTAAAGTCTGGGCCAATTGCTCGGAAAATGGTTTTCATATCCATGGCTTCATTGTCGAACCCATGCTCACCCTTGTTATTTTGGACTGTGAAATACTGAAGAAACACAAAGTAAGAAGGATCTTGAGTTCAGAAAAATACTTAAAATGTAGAGAGGGTTAGAAAATTGATAGGTTTCTGGTCAATTGAATTTCACAAAGCATTCAGAAAGGGAAAAACAAACTAACATGCATGTTGGAGCTCTTAAATTAGCCTCTGGAGGTATTTATCTAAAGTTTTGTAGCATTAACTCTTTGTTTTCTGTGGAAATGCTTTTATAAATCTGGCCCATTGTGCTACCTAAATTCATTATATTACCAAAATCCTTTTTATGTTCATTTTTATGAAGAACAGTGACATCTACTCCGGTGTAATTGCAAATGTCTGACCAGAAGATGTCACTGTTGCCCTATATAAAGAGAACTAAATCAGAACCTACTGGAAAATACTTTGGGGCTTGTTCCCTTTCAATTCGAAGATGACCGCCAAATCAATACTTTTGGGATATGCCTGCTTGTCAGGTATTCGCTGAGCATTTCATAACAAAGCTGCCGATAGGCCCCTCTGTGGAGTGACATCCTCGGTCCCGCCTCACCGAGGTAATAAATAGTCATTACGAGACGTCATTCTCTTTTGCCTTTCACAGACAGGTTGGTAAGGTAGTGAGTATTACTCTAACCCCTTTTTTTGTTGTGATTGACTCTTTAGAGCTCCTTCTTCGAGTTTTTGTGAGTTCCCTGGCAATTAATTGCTGGAAGTATGCTTGCCACTTCCCAGGAATCAAAAACTCGGCAACTGAAGGCTGAGCTAATGCCACGCAACTGCGTTTCGTTAAAAAAAAAAAACAGCTTGGCGATTGTAGCCTGCTTTCTAACCTCTGCAGCTTGCTGCACGTTCCTTTCTGTATTTTCCTCTGCTGTTTGCTGCTGAAAAAAAAGGAGAGAAGGGAGACACGACCCTCCAGCACTCCTTAGCCTCAGTGCCTCGGTGACTCGACACCCTCGGCACCACGAGGACGGTACGCCTCAGAGCTTTGACGCTTTGAGGTCTTTGTAGTCTTGCACCCCAGTACCCTCAAGACCCTCGGGCCCATGGTGCTCCATAGCCTCGGTACCTCGGTGCTTCGACAACCTTAGTCCCTTGAGGATTCGTTGCCTCGGCGTGTCGACGCCTGTGGCGCTTCACCCAAAAAACCCTCTGGGTTTTTCGGTCCCTTGGTGGTACACAGCTTGACGCCTTGGTGCTTCGGCCCCATAGACGCTCTAGAGCTAAGCACCCCGACTGCAATGTCGACTTTCCACCCGTGCACGTCCTGCAGGAGGAAATTACCTCTGCAGTACAAACACATCCTGTGTGTGAGATGCCTGGGTATCAAGCACGCCTCTGCTGCCTTGGCAGACCGGTAATCCTGCTCTTTTTGTGCTGGGTCCAAAGAGAGCACGCTGCAGAAAAGAATGGCGCTTTTCTCAAACGAGAACCCTACAGCCAGCCTAGGAGAGCCGTCATCAGTCTCAGAATCCCAGGCCTCCCCTTTCCACTATGCAGAGTATTTCTTGTCCTCAGGTTTCACGGCACCCCCACAATTGATCTAGATTTCTCTCGAGGGGCAGGAAGAGATCTAGAAATGCGGACCAGGCGAGGGATATTGTAGAGTTAAAGGGCCAAAAGGAGGCCTGGATGGCATGCTACGCTCGGTTACCCTTCCTGAGCCACTAGCTTCAGAGCTACGCTCAATTTCGGGCACCTTGCTGCAAATTTCAGGGTTCCAGGGGCAAGTCCTGGGCAGAAGCCTGGCGGGCGTAGTGGTGACGCGCAGGCAGCTATGATTGTCCCAAGTGCGGGTCCCGGATGCGGACAAGTCCATATTACTAGATGCGCCTATCTTCCCAGGCCATATATTTGGACCAGCGGTAGAGGAGATCTTGCAATGCGCGGACCCTGCTTTCCTCCCTAAGGTCATTACCGCATTTCACTTGAATCAATCAAGATCAAGATTACTGTGATCAGCTGTGCTGCATTAGACAACTGGCAGGTGTGCCGAGTTACGCTGATCATGGGGTGGAGTGTCCTAATATATAAGGGCTGTCATTTTGTAAGTGCGGGGCCTTTGAGGTAACACTGAACCTTTGTTGCTGAGCCGTGTGTGTATGTGTGTGCGTGTGTTTGTTTGTGTGCTACGTGGTTTTTGTTTGTTTATCGTCAGGACCGGGGTCGGAGAGATCTATCATGCCAAGGAGCTGCCGCACTACTGCCAGCACTTTCACTTTGGACTTCACACACCCGACACTCCTGAACTGGACACTTTAACACCTGAGCACCTGCACTTTCCACCACACCGAAAGTGCCCCATAGAGCTGAGAGGGACTCGCTCTATTGGGACCTGTGATTTATAGTTTTGTTTCTTTGGACTGTGTTCCCTGTCAGTAAAGTACGCCCCTCTACCATTGTTGGTATTGGGGTTGTTTGCACCTGTACCTGTGACTCTGTGATGTCTGTTCCACCACCACACCCACCACACCGTCACAACTTGGCACTGGGTAAAGTGTAGTGAAAGATGCATAGAGGTTTCAGAGCCGTAGAAATAATAATCAAAGAAAAAGGTAATGTAGGTACACAAAAATATGAATAATTGATAAAAGATCAAGCTGAAGAAGGACATAGTCTGAAACGTCCAGATATAAAAAAAGTGAAATTGTAATCCACATTTTGTCACATTTTATTTCCTTTTTTGAGCCCTGGTTTCTAAATATTTCACCTCACTGGAGACGGAAAATATTTATTTGATTATGGTTTCAATGAGGCTGCTAATCAACATCAGATAGCAAAGAGATTTGCTGCCTACAAACATAGCTCTGAGGGGCTGTTATGAAATGCTACCTGTTCATTTCTTTTAGATGACTTTTCACAAAAAGAAGCTATAGATTATTGTGTTGCAGGGTATTTAATTAGACACACATTGCATAGTAGTTTCACACTTTACCAAGAGCTTAATTAGTTAGTCACACCTGAGCTCAAATAAACCTGGAAGACCACAGGCATAGGTGTAACTAATTAAGCTCATTAGCCTCAAAATCTGTTTCATTGCATTACACAATTTAGCATAATATTAGAGTTGAAGAGTACAATTTCTAATTCTGAAATGAGTAATGCTTTACTTGAAAATGCTGCTTCACCCCAAACATATTTGCCAAACACTTACCCCATTAATGACGTATCCTGGATCCGCAAACATCACAATAGGGAGGATCCGAGGATTGTTGGCGTATCGTAATCTGGCAGGCAATTCTTCCTTCTTGTAGACATGCAGGTTGGGGTGTCCGCTCTTCAGAGCATTGTAGACCTTCTCCAACTGCCCGTCTTTTGGAAGGAGGAAACCATTAGGACCATAGTCAACAAGATGGAACTTGATGTCCTGGAAGGAGAAGCCAGGGATTTTGGACAAGACAATCTCATTAACTGCAGGCTTCCTGAGGACGGTGCTCATGCCATGATCTGCTGTGATGATAAAATTGAGTCTGTTTTCGAGCCCGTGTTGCTGGGCTTGGCTCCGGAGGTAGCCCACAGTGCGGTCCACCTGACTCACCATGTCCCGTCTCTTTTGGGAGTCTGGCCCGTGTTTGTGCCCGGCTAAGTCGGGCTCTCCGAAATACAGTGTCACAAAATCAAGATCCTGCTGGGTGAACCAGTCCATCACCATGTCAATTTTCTCTTGCCATACTGTCTCATTAGAATAATTGTAAAACTGGGGCTCCACCTCGCTAATGCCAACCTTCTCACCTTGGTAGGTGGCAGCAGTGCCGGGGAAGTGGACTGATCCAGCCTTCAAACCCTGAGTGGAAGACAAAGCCATTGTTAGTTTTTTACTAGAAACATGGTTAAGGAATATTGTTATTACTTTACAACAAGTGGTAGATATATGGAACTATGTTTACTTTTTCTGGGACAATTGACGATAATGATTTTCATCCTAGTACTGAAGATGTGATGACTTTTTTTAGGTAAATCCCTTCAAAATATCATGGACATGTCCTAGAAAGAACTAATACAACATGATACCTACATTAAATCCTTGCATGATTGACTCGATATGCGAACTTCCTGAAAAATGGATGGAGAAGCAGGATCCATTAATTGTATCTCAGCTCTGTAAAATAATAAAGTACCTGTCTTTGCGCTGTTACCCAGATGGGCAAGCTGCCACTGTCCCACCATTCATTGACAAACTGTGTGCGGTAGTAAGGTAGTTTCTCTCCTGTCGTCGTGTTAAACCACATGTTGTGGATCACTCCATGATTCTCAATGTACTTCCCTGCAAGAAACAGTGTGGTCATGTTCTCAATCAGTTTGAATGTAAACCTTAGAAATATAACATTTTGAATTTTGACTGACTCCCAGTTTTCCAGGTTCTCCTGATTTAGTAACTAAATGAATTAATTATTATAGGATTCATATGAAGGATTCAACACATGTTAGCAAGTAAGTAATAACTCTGTTAATGATGACTATTACTGAAAATCAGGCTGACCAGATAAATAAATACAGCAGCCTATATTATCCCGAAATGAGAGAGCCCCCCTCTTACCTGTGAGCAGTGTGAAGTGAGACGGGCTGGTGATGGTGACATAAGGAGGGGTGGCATATTTCGCCTTGACCCCCTCTCTAGCCATGGCATCCAGATTCGGGGTGTCCACGTCCTGGTCGTAGTCCCATCGGAAGCCATCGAAGGAGATAAGAAGCACTTTAACCCGAGCCTTCCTTCTCAGGTCCTTCAGGGGAGCGCTGAGAGCCTGGGAAAGCAGCGCAAGGCACACAAGCAGCTTCCACAACATCCTCTCTGGTCCTGAGCTGCACAACAACTGCTCTTCAAACTGCACCAGTGAAAACTTAAGAGCAAAGTTTCAAAGGCTATCTTATCCTCCTGCTGATCTTTATGGATGGTCTACAGTTCAGTTTATCGCTGAGACTTTAAAATTAAGTTTGTGAAAAACAACAAAAAAAAAAGATAAATGCTAAAAGAACATACCAATATATATATGGGCTCAGGCTACCTATAGCATTTGCACTATATGAAGTTTGATCAATCTCAAGGGTATGACCTCATACTTCATTCGGGTATACCAGGAGCAGTGGAAAGCTGATTTGGAAGCTTGTTTAACCCTTTTTCTGCATTGTCAGGACTTCACCATCGCCCCTAGGGTTATGTTAGCAGCATGCTGTTGGATATGCAGATACACTACAAAATACAGTTACAGAAGTATCTTGCTTACCCTTTTGTAATTTTTTAAAAATTATGATATTATTAGTATTTACATGAAACTGTGAAATACACGTTGTTAATGATAACTATTACTTCTATTACAATTATTATATTTTTTAATAATTTTATGACATTTTTCTCCACTAAAGTGTCACTATAGAGCAGCCCTTTTAGAGCCCCCTATTCACTATGTCACTTTTGAGCAGCCTTTTTAGAGCCCCCTATTCTTTTTTTGCTGGACTGCGGGAGTCCCTTTCCAATTTGAATTCCATTTAACACATGCTGTGTCATTCCACTTTACTGAAAGTGATAGAGGTGAGTGACACTGTTTAATATTTCCTCCAGGAGTCACATATTCATTCTGGCACAGCCTATTAGAAACCTGTCATGTTTTTACAGTTGTGTGTGTATGTGTTTACTAAACTGCCCTTGGTGCAAGGAACAGATAAGAAGCTCATTTTACAATGGGTACATCCGTTGACAACTGTTTAATTCCTACTTAATACAAACATCGAAGATACGGAAAAGCCAATCACTTTTTGTTTTAGTTGCCATTGTTCTAATACTGCAGAAATATGCGATGCTGAGTCATGTGAATCACAGCAGATTAATGATATGGGTGTAATGATATGGATCAAGCAATTGTATAAGTTATAGCCCCTCTTGATTTCTCCTTTGCTGCATTATCACCCTGTTGAAGATGTGATGGTTGGTTCCATTCATTTGGCTTTGACTGACCATTGAAAGCGGTGAAAGCGGACCCTTGACTGGGTCATTGTAAACTATTCTAATCTACCCCTGTTTCCAACATTGCAAAATGCTGTATTGTTGGATTTGGTTTGGGGTTTAGAGTTCAGTGACTGATAGATGTACCTTTGCTGCCACCCACTGGAGGTGAGCTAATCTTATTTTCTATCAGATTGACAGTGTTGCTGTTTGCTGTAAACTCCAAGGTTTTTTTTATTTCTTTCTCCTTCCCTTATTAATGTGGTGATTTGATTTTAGCATGGGCATCCCCCCCCCCCCCCCCCCACACTTCTGCTTTTCTTTGAAATAGTGGGATCTCAGCTAACAACAACTACAGTATACTGGGGCATGGAGTTCCGACCTAAAGAGACTGCATCCGCTTATTGGCTAAAAGGAGCTTGATATGTTTATAAAATATCACATGTTAACTAATGTAATATTCTTATTGTTTAGGTTAGCTTTGTGTGTCATTTATTTTTGCAGTAATCACATACCGGGGGCCTCAAAAGGGCACTCTAAACTGTCTTCTTTCTAAGTTCAGCCGGTACACCAGAGGGTAGCCATTAACCTGCCCCCCTACAACAACCTGCCTCCAGTTGCTGTAGGAGATACAGCATTTGTTATATGTGGGATTTCTTACTGATTTATTTCATGCATCTACTGGGGGAACGTGTTGCTGTACCAGCTGAACTTGGAGAGAAAACATGTTTAAAAGCTTTGCTTTGAGGCCACAGGGATGATTTAAACAGAAAATGATATACAATGTGATTCTAAACAAGAAGGATATTTCTGAGCCTTACCACGTTGCTCTTTAATAACCCTTACAGATGAAAGATGAAAACCAAACCAAAGTGCAAACCGCTTACACATTATTACTGCTATAAGAAATTTGGACAAGCAGGACAAGTAAAGCCTTATGTAGACTCTTGCGGTCCATAATTTGAGTGAAAAAAACATCAACAACTATTGTTATTACTAATACCTCTCGTACTTCTAAAACATACAGTAGCTACATGTCTAAGTACTGCACTTGAAATTGAAGTTTGAATAACAATAGCTGGCGAAACAAAATGTGAAAGAATCCGGAACAGTGTTTCAGCAGTATGGCTTACATTATTCTCTGATTAAGAATCCCCCCAGTGTGAGTAGAAGGGCATATTTACCTGAGGTCTCAGAATACATTACACCATTACATGCTTTTCATAGGGATCCATAATTGTTTTTCCGTTAACATGTTGGTCCTGTGAAGCAGATAGCATGCTATGTATATTAAAGTATTAAAGAAACTGAGTTAAGTAGACAAGCATTTCGGCTAGTGCGCTGAAAAAGACACTAGCTGAAAACACTGTTTTCTGTCAACTGTTAATATCCCTGTCTTCACAGCAATTGAAACTGATCCTCTGAGTAAAGGACTGGATCACACTGACTGTGCAGATTTATTGTGCTGCTGTATCTATGATATTGATAAGAAACTGTGTGATATGTTGAAACCCCTTCCTGAACTTCTCAATCATCGTTTGTAGCACCAAACTCTTATCTACACGCAATACATTTCATCAATCATTAATGAGGTATTGCGTGCCAAATAAATAGTTAGATAGCAAAGAAGGCGGCTGGGAAAAATATAACTGTCTCCCCCTTGGCAGGTGCACATAAAAATGAAAAGCCTGCATTGGGCATTAGGGCAGCCCACAATCTGCACCACTCCCTGTTTTACTGGGGCAGCTCAATCTCTCAGAGCTCATTGCCAGCAGGTAAGGGACCACATTGTTAGGAAGGCAGACAGGCAAACCCACAGCCTTTTTTTTTTTTTTTACCGCTTTAATTAAGTGCCAAGCATTTAGCAGAGATATTAAATTAATTTGCCTTTGTGTTCTTTTTCTTCTGATGTTCATTTGTAATAATACAAAATAATAACAAAAGAAATTGCTCTTCATATCACAGGCAAATGAGTAACTTCATCTTTCCTATGCAAATATATATATATATATATATATATATATATATATATATATATATATACAGACGTGCTCAAATTTGTTGGTACCCCTCCACAAAAAACAAAGAATGCACAATTTTCTCTGAAATAACTTGAAACTGACAAAAGTAATTGGCATCCACCATTGTTTATTCCATATTTAATAGAAATCAGACTTTGCTTTTGATTTTTTATTCAACATAATATTGTAAATAATAAAACAAATGAAAATGGCATGGACAAAAATGATGGGACCGCTAACCTAATATTTTGTTGCACAACCTTTAGAGGCAATCACTGCAATCAAACGTTTTCTGTAGCTCTCAGTGAGACTTCTGCACCTGTTAACAGGTAGTTTGGCCCACTCTTCCTGAGCAAACTGCTCCAGTTGTCTCAGGTTTGATGGGTGCCTTCTCCAGACTGCAAGTTTCAGCTCTTTCCATAGATGTTCGATAGGATTCAGATCAGGACTCATCGAAGGCCACTTCAGAATAGTCCAATGTTTTGTTCTTATCCATTCTTGGGTGATTTTAGCTGTGTGTTTTGGGTCATTATCCTGTTAGAGGACCCATGACCTGCAACTGAGACAGAGCTTTCTGACACTGGGCAGTATGTTTTGTTCCAGAATGCCTTGATAGTCTTGAGATTTCATTGTGCCCTGCACAGATTCAAGGCACCCTGTGCCAGGCGCAGCAAAGCAGCCCCAAAACATAACCGAGCCTCCTCCATGTTTCACTGTAGGTATGGTGTTCTTTTCTTTGAAAGCTTCATTTTTTCATCTGTGAACATAGAGCTGATGTGACTTGCCAAAAAGCTCCAGTTTTGACTCATCTGTCCAAAGGACATTCTCCCAGAAGGATTGTGGCTTGTCAATATGCATTTTAGCAAATTCCAGTCTGGGTTTTTTATTTTTTTCTGTCAAAAGTGGAGTCCTCCTGGGTCTTCTTCCATGGAGCCCACTTTCGCTCAAAAAGCGACGGATGGTGCGATCAGAAACTGACGTACCTTCACCTTGTAGTTCAGCTTGTATCTCTTTGGCAGTTATCCTTGGTTCTTTTTCCACCATTCGCACTATCCTTCTGTTCAATCTGGGGTCGATTTTCCTCTTGCGGCCGCGCCCAGGGAGGTTGGCTACAGTTCCATGGACCTTAAACTTCTTAATAATATTTGCAACTGTTGTCACAGGAACATCAAGCTGCTTGGAGATGGTCTTGTAGCCTTTACCTTTACCATGCTTGTCTATTATTTTCTTTCTGATCTCCTCAGACAACTCTCTCCTTTGCTTTCTCTGGTCCATGTTCAGTGTGGTGCACACAATGATACCAAACAGCACAGTGACTACTTTTCTCCATTTAAATAGGCTGAATGACTGATTACAAGATTGGA
Organism: Acipenser ruthenus; assembly: GCF_902713425.1. Classification (NCBI taxonomy): domain Eukaryota; kingdom Metazoa; phylum Chordata; class Actinopteri; order Acipenseriformes; family Acipenseridae; genus Acipenser; species Acipenser ruthenus. The sequence continues at coordinate 6,686,810 of NC_081207.1, read as the reverse complement.
GACATGTGTGATACTAATTAAAGAAACGAATTAGTTTGAAATATCACTATAATCCAATTATTTATTATCTTTTCTAAGGGGTACCAACAAATGTGTCCAGGCCATTTTAGAATAATTCATCTCTTTTCACAGCTTATTTGCTTTATTCTATGACATACCAAAGGCATGCAAGTATACATGATAAAATAGCTTTTAATTTCATCACTTTTCAGGAGGAATGAAGCATTATTTCAATGAGCTGTAAGGGTACCAACAAATTTGAGCACGTCTGTATATATATATATATATATATATATATATTGTGACAAAGCACAACTCACTCGGGTTCGTTGCCCCTTTAAAAATACGACCCAGAACAATGAAATGGATTTTTAAGCGCTGGTGCGCTATTTTTAATAAACACAAAAATCAAACACACAAAACCAAATAAATACCTAGCTCTTATCGAGCACTAACTACACACACAGGAACCTAACTAACACAGGACGGCTAAGCCGTTTCCCTGCCCCAAAACTTAATTAAACCACACAGGTTTGACACAGCACTTACTTCTGTCTGACTGCTTGGAGACAGAGCACACTATCTGCCTCCTTCTATACAACAGCCTAGAACAGACTGGCTGCTCTCTTTAAATACCCTGCACCTGGCTCTGATTTACAATGATCACCAGGTGCAGGGGATAATTAAATAATAAAACAAAACAATTACATCAACCAATGTGCATTTGCACATGTTTTCTGCTGTCTCACACATCCCCCCCCATGTCTTTTCAAGACACCGGCCATACCACGGCCACCTCCCTCCACCCTTAAAAGACCACCCAGCCTCAAGTCCAGCAATGTCCATTGCCGCCCTCTTCCACGGGCGGGCTTGAGGATGGGTCGGTCCTTCCGGCGCTGCCAGGAAGGGACCGCAAACCGGCGACACGGGACACCACCGGGCTAACAGGGCCAACCGAAGCGTAGGCCGGGGCACTGGAGGATGCCGCAGTGGACACAGGTCTTCCCCTGGGAACTGGCGCAGTGATGTCCGATCACCCAGGGGGAGCGAAGCAGCTAACAGGGGGAGCAACAGCGACGTCTGGCAGCAGCCCAGCGACGTCTGGGTGCTCGGGGAGAGCGGAGCAGGTAACCAGGGGCAGAGCTGTGGCCAGTGCTGCAGACTCCTGGGCTCCAGGTCCAGCACAGGGAGGTCCAGGAAGACCGGCAGGGTGTCCAGGAGCAAGGGGTGAGGGACTGGACGCAGCGGCGCCGAACTGGACTGTAGGGGTGGTGGTCGGGGCTGTGGTGGAGGTATGCTTTTCACCTCCTCCCCTCTGGGCTCCTCCCCTCTGGGCTCCGGAAGCGCAGGCTCCTCCCCTCTGGGCTCCGGAAGCGCAGGCTCCTCCCCTCTGGGCTCCGGAAGCGGCGGCTCCTCCCCTCTGGGCTCCGGAAGCGGCGGCTCCTCCCCTCTGGGCTCCGGAAGCGGCAGCTCCTCCCCTCTGGGCTCCGGAAGCGGCGGCTCCTCCCCTCTGGGCTCTGGAGCTGGAGTCAGCGGGGTACCTCTTGCTTGCTCCCACTTTTGGAGTAGCAGGTCTAGCTCTGTCGGCTCCGGATCCGGTAGCCCCCACTCCTGTCTCCACTTCTTTGTCTGCTCTTTCTGAGCAGCGGTGTTACGATTGATCATTGCGATCAATTCTTTAAAATCCATTTTCTGGGTCGTAGGGGTGCCCACACACTCTGCCCGCATTCTCCACCATATGTGACAAAGCACAACTCACTCGGGTTCGTTGCCCCTTTAAAAATACGACCCAGAACAATGAAATGGATTTTTAAGCGCTGGTGCGCTATTTTTAATAAACACAAAAATCAAACACACAAAACCAAATAAACACCTAGCTCTTATCGAGCACTAACTACACACACAGGAACCTAACTAACACAGGACGGCTAAGCCGTTTCCCTGCCCCAAAACTTAATTAAACCACACAGGTTTGACACAGCACTTACTTCTGTCTGACTGCTTGGAGACAGAGCACACTATCTGCCTCCTTCTATACAACAGCCTAGAACAGACTGGCTGCTCTCTTTAAATACCCGGCGCCTGGCTCTGATTTACAATGATCACCAGGTGCAGGGGATAATTAAATAATAAAACAAAACAATTACATCAACCAATGTGCATTTGCACATGTTTTCTGCAGGGAGGATTTAACCCCCTCCCTGCTGTCTCACAATATATATATATATATATATATATATATATATATATATATATATATATATCTTCTTTTCTACCATATCTTCTTTTCTACCATTCGCACTAGTTGTTGATGTTTTTTTCACTAAAATTATGGACCGCAAGAGTCTACATAAGTCTTTACTTGTCCTGCTTGTCCAAATTTCTTATAGCAGCATAGAACAGTGATTAGCTTTTTGCCCCAAAATACATTTCTTTATTACCATTGGTCATTAACTGGAAGCTTTTTACTGAAGTGCCCAAGAGACTTGTAGCGGCCAACCCAACCACAATTAAAGAGCTGAAATCTGCCATCAGTATACGGTTCAGATACAACTCTCTTTCAAAATCTTACAGCACACAAACATAGAAGACACATGTTTCCATTTCTTGTAGAACTGTAAAGCCAGACTTTAGAAAAAGCACCTTTTTGGGAGTGCCTCACAAAATGATCTAAGAACTTGAATTGCCCAAAAATTGTGATTAAACAAGATCTTGGCAACATAACTCGCCCCGTTTTCCTTCTTTGGAACAGTTTTGAACTGCTTGAAAATGTCACTTAACTTTCTTGTTTTGCGTTAAATCTTTGATGTATTGACATTGATGTAACCACCATCACAATATAAGTACAGCGCTAAAAGCCTTGCCTCCCACCACTGCCTGCAACCTGAAAACCCCCGCAATCTTGGGTCTCATTGCTTGATTCTACTGGCTCTCAGAATTCAAGGCCACATAGCAAAGGAGATTTTTAAAGCTCATCAACTGTGAGGTTTATTAAGCAATCAAGAAATCTGGTGGTAGCTGACCACAAGCTTGTTTCCCCTTGATTGGAATATTTTAATGAGAAAATCACAGTGGAGGAATTCTTCATGGTGACCTGTATAAAATTGCTAAGATTTCCATTCTACTCTACATTATGCTGGGCAGATGGAGCAGCAGACAAACTCATATGGGGGTCAGGAGGTTTTAGGGTTTATCCCTAAGGTTTTGCTGTTTTATTTCAACAGACCTGTCAGATTCATGCTGCTTGGGCTGCAGCAGCCAGTAAAACATGAGAAAAATATTGGCTCTCATGTGTTCACTGATGTTTAGTCTCTGAGGATGCCTTGGCAGGAAATCAATTAATCAAACCCTGGTCCAGCTCTTGCAGAATGTCCAAGGTAACATCTGCCATTTCCTACAGATTGTGAAGGAGTTGCCTGTGAAGATGATGGCATAACATGTCAGTATGTGTTGTATTATCAAGCAATCATGAGATCAGGGAAGTGTGTAGTCTTCAAGACGGTAGCACACTGTGGATAAAGCATAATCATGCTTGTACATGGCCAGGGCAGCAGTGTGGAGCAGTGGTTAGGGCTCTGGACTCTTGACCGGAGGGTCGTGTGTTCAATCCCAGGTGGGGGACACTGCTGATGTACCCTTGAGCAAGGTACGTTACCTAGATTGCTCCAGTAAAAACCCAACTGTATAAATGGGTAATTGTATGTAAAAAAAAAAAAAATAATAATAATTATAATAATGCAATATCTTGTAACAATTGTAAGTCGCCCTGGATAAGGGCATCTGCTAAGAAATAAATAATAATATGGCCAAAAGTTTTGCAGCACCCTGTAGAATTAACACATTTTGCTTCATAAAGTTGAATGAAACCGGCTGAATAATGTTATGTTAACATATTGAATTGCATACCTCTTTGTAGTTTTCCAAATACTTAACAAAAAATACTGACAACAATTGAAAAATGTGACATTTCAAAATCTTTTTTTTTTTTTTTATAAATTTGGAATTGCCAATTATTTTTTCTCATTTTCTCCCCAATTTGGAAAGCCCAATTATTTTTATTTCAACCCGGCTCACCACTGCTACCCCCGTGCTGACTCGGGAGGGACAAAGACGGACACACGCGTCCTCAGAAGCGTGTGCCGTCAACCGTCCGCTTCTTTTCACTCTGCAGGCCTGCCATGCAGCCACCTCAGAGCTACAGTGTCGGAGGACCATGCAGCTACGGGCAACTTACAGGCAGGCTCGCAGGCGCCCGGCCAGTCTACAGGGGTCGCTGGTGCGTTTCCCTGTTTGGAGGGCGTTAAACCTACACCCTCCTCTGGCTGACAGTGATTTATGTGTCATTTAAAAAGTCGTTATTTTCAAAAGAACAAGCCGCCAGCAGGGCAGCCAAACGTAACCCATTCCTGAGCAGGTTTAAAACAAAAAAAGAATAATATAAATTCAATTTTCTTTCCAGATCACAAGGCGATCTGATCAGTTTAGAGTGGCTGCATCCTCTTTTTAGCTGACATCTGCCAAAACATTCTAAATACAGGTAGAAAAAAGTTATGACATTGTATTTAATTATTATTATTTTTTCTAGAACGAAAGTTTGGTGCGTTAAACCGATCAAGCATCCATCCTGAAGATTATGGTTTAAAATGTGGTCATTGCAGTGATTAAATATTTGGCACTCAAAGCACATGTGACACACTTTGTAATACAACTGAAAAAAATAGCCTTGAACTGAGTCTGTAGATGTACAGGCCTTGGATGCGGTGGCTTGGTGGATTGAGAATTGTTTATGATGAAGTCTTTCACTTCTTAGTCACCGCCGGATTGCATACAGCCAAGATAAACATTGATCGCAAGTCAATTAGATCAGGTGGCTGCAAGCCTATGGGAAATTATTTTTTGTGATCTTAGCCCATGCCCACCATTATAGGACAAGGACTGGATGTGCAAGTTCACTGAACAGCTCTCTTGCCCCCCCTAGAGGGTGGTCCCTCCAGGGAAAAATGGCTGTGGAGCTCATAATGTCCCCTTCTGTCTAGAGGACTTTAGTTTATAGTGCCGTCAATTCCCCCAGAAGTGTATTTCGTTATGTTATGCTTTTAAGACCATGCTAAGAAGAATGCAGAAGAAACTTGCAGTAAGTTAACATTGAAGACACAGTAAGAAAACTGTTAATTAACCATCCTGATGAAATTGTATGTATTTTGTTATTTAATTCCTCGTGCACTTTATTTTAGCAGCATAACTCCACCTGTAAGTGCATTACACCAGGCAATTACAAACTGAATGGTAACTGAACAACAAACGATGGTAAAATGGTATTTACAGAGTTTCAGGCAATTACTGAAATTAAGGGGTTTTCAGGTTTCACGCTGTGTTACGGGAGCAAGGTGGTCATAATGAAGAAAGCTTTATACTTTACTCCCTGCTGTGGTTCAAAAGACTACACTAGTTGTGCAGGAATGAGAAGCAAACGCACGTGTGTTCTTTTGAGTGTTTTTCTCAGAATGGGGCTGTGAATGGCTATTTCTCCAACATGGTGCCTTGTCTGAAAATCACTTCACCGTACTTTATGAAAATTGCACTGGAAAAGAAAAGGCATGGAAGCCCTACCACTGAGAGCACTTAGTGCTGAATATACCTTAAATTACAGTGTGCTCCATAAGTATGTGAACAGAGATTATTTCATTAAACCCAGGTAGTTTCATTAAGCAGTTTCATATGATCACCCTCAACTTCAGTTCCCAAAATGCAGAGGAAAACTATGTTAGTCAGTTAAAAACTAGAGAAAACACTATGCAAACCTGACCCAAACTTCTATGCTAGTGTACCAGTACAATGTTTGTCATACACTGCTGTTACAGATTCCTGCAGGTGAGACAAGCTCTAGAACTGCTAACATCTGCTTGTGCAGTGTAAACGGTTAAGAGGCCAGTCGAAACATAGCCTCTGTCTGTTACAAAAAAGGTTGACAAAGGCATGTTGCTAGTTTTGCAGTTTCAAAATGCTAAATAATCTCTGTTTGTTCTCCTGCTTTGTCATATATATATATAAGACAACGAATATATTATAAAATCCATAGTATATAATACAAATAATACATCATATAATACATTTGGGTAATTTTAGGGTTACCAGATTTCCTGAGTGATAAAAATGACTTATACACAAATAACAACAACAGCTCTGAAACAATATTCAAAATATGTTGTTATCTGCAGCACATTTATTACAGTAATTTATTATGTACTATTATAACATTGTTATGTATAGGCTATAAATGAATACTGGAAAGCATTCTTAATAAAAGTTTCACTCGTTGTCAAATATCCGCAATTTCATTTAGAAACTGATACGGATTAACAATGTTTATTTAATATATATATATAGGAGATGTGTTGGACTCTGTTTTGTTTCAGTTGAGTTTTGCTTCTGTTGAATTGTGTACTTTTAATTTTCGTTATTGTCAACATTGTTTGCTGGTTGTCTTGGGTTCAAACAACTAGAACAGAATAAGTGGTATTTATAATTTATATAGGTTTAATAGAAGATTGTAAGCTAACAAATCTGAGTGCAACCCTTTGGGTTAAAAAATGTTAAACAGGGGACTAATCTGACTACTGGGGCCTCACTTAATTTACAACAGGGGTTATTTTATCAGGCATAGTGTACTAGATGTGTAGGATGTTGCTTATTACATGTCATTTCACACAGTTTGAGCACAAGATAATATCTCTTATACAATAAGAGACATCTTACACAAGACTTATTCATTTCTAATATTATCACTGGAAAACGTGAGAAACTGCTAAATTAATTTAGCCCCCCACCCCCTCTCTGTGTTAATTAGTCCACAGTTGGGGATACTGTTCCGCTTGTTCTGGGCAGGCCCAGTGAAGGATGCATTGCTTGAGTCTCCCTGAAGGCATGTACCAGTGAGGCCTGTCATTACTCATATTGGTTTGTATACAGAGGAGCAGCAAAGGCTGGGAGAGATGAATCAACAGCGAGCAGCCATCACACCAAGATTGATGAATAAAACACATGGCTAAGTCTAATTTCATTTACAAGAGCAGCTTATAGAGGAAGAGGGAGGAGGCATCGAACCAAACACAGATGACCCTATTGTTTTTTTATTTTTTATTTATTTATGTTTTTTACTAAATGTGTTTATTCATATATCCTTGAGAGTAACAGGGAAGATGCACCTGTTTATAAAGACTGGACCAAGGTTTTTGTGTGTTTTCTTCTTTATGTACAGGGTTTCCGCAATGTGGATGATTTAAATTGCAATTGAACAGACGATTTAATGGTCATGAATTTGGCCAGAGACCTTGTCTGTGGGTGCTGACAACTATCCACAATGTTGGCTGGCTAGCGAAAACACGATGATCATGTAGTCTAGTGCCACGGATAGAAAGTGGCTCACAGGGCCACCTCCCCCTCCCCCACAGACAAAGCACACTGCAAGGTGGAGGCAGGGGAGGAGGGGGCTAAACAAAAAAGAAGCTACATGAATACACCACACAGTTTTTCTGGCTCTTGGTTGTGACGTGTTGATTAGTGGGCGGATTCTCCTTCCAGAAATACTGTGCTACAATTTGTTAGCACATTCCCAAGGAATATTATAGACCAAAAAATTGCATATCTATCTATTGTATGGTTGTGAAAATCCATCCCGAGTACCTCCCGGTACACTGTTCTGTTTGATATATCTTGATAACTATCTTTTTTGTGTGCAGATCGATTGGTGACTTTCAGATGTCAAAATCCTTTGCATCCCTTGTCTTCTCCTGTTTGTATCCAGTCGCTCACAGAAAGTTGTGTAGAAGTTTGCCATTCCTTAAAGATGCAGTCTGGGATACAATTCTTCTGATTTAATCAGACAATTGTGCCTTTTTAAATCCTTACTACCTGATAAGCAACTTACTAACTGATAACTGCTCTAGGACTTTTAGATGAACAAGGCCTGTTAGATTGCAAAGTTTACTTTTACAGGAAAGTTTGTAAAATACCCTTTGGTATTGCATGAAAATATCAGTTTATTACACTTAAGAAACCCTATAGCCCAACCACGAATAGACCACAGTAGAACCATGAACAGAACACAACATTACCAGCAATGACAACACAAAGGATTTGGAACAAATATTGATATGATCCCATGGTACTTCAATGGGTTATCACAGTATAAACTGGTTCATACATTTGTGACAGCATTGGTAATTGTACTGTCATTGTGACGGGGTACTGCCCCGTCTTTATAATCATGGTTGGGACTGGCAGGGAGGGGGTTAAAATTCCTCCCTGCCAGGAAAACACGTGAGAATGTGGCTGGAGCCCTAATTGACTAATCAGCAATTATTGAATAATTGGGCTCCAGCCACAGGGAATAAAAGCCAGGGGAGAGGCCCTGGCTAGGAGAGAGTTGAGAGGAGAGTTCTAGAAGCAAGAGTGTGTTTGTATGTGCTGTTTTTCTGTTCCAGTGAAGTCAACGCCCAGCCTGGAAAATTTATTTTGTAAGTTTTTGATTTGTGTTGGTATTTTGTGTTTGAAATCTTTTTGTTTGGCCCTCGTGCTGGTTTATTTTGTATTTTTGTTTATTAAAAACTTTATTTTTGAACTTTATACTGTCTCTGAGTCTCAAACCTCGGTCAATCCTGTCACAGTCATGCATGACATTAACCTGCATGGATGATTATTTGATAAGGGTAAGTGTGTCCTGTTTTAAACCACATGTTTAAACACAACAGGGTTGGTTGGAGTTTGAAGGTTGGTAGTCTCACGTTATTTTAACTGTAGCTCAGTAAAAAAAAAGTTGAACCTAAATCCTTTTCCATTGCAGGTCAGACCCATGACAACTAAGTTACTGCTGCAGAAACGTGCTGATGGCAGCAGGAACTTCAAGTCCTGTCATAATGACCAGTGTGAGCTTCACAAGGTAAATATGCCACTTCATCATCTAATTTATAACCTGCTCTGGATTTCTTAGACCTGTCACCGCTAATTGTTGAGCCGTGCTCTCAGTGTAGACATGCCTTCCTTTCCAGTTTGATAATGTTTGTTGAAGATGACCGTTGCTTGTACAATGTAATTGTCTCGGTTATATACGGTATGATCACCACTATTGGAAATCGATGATGAGAAGGGAATCGTATCAGGCTTTGTTATTATGACTTCTCGGCTTGGGTTACAGGGCTAATAGATTTAAATCCTTGGCTATATTTGCAGTCATTTTAAATTTTATTTCTGTTAGTAATGCATTTTGTCATATTAGCAGATGTGATGTCTAGACCAACAACAGAACAAAGGTTTATTTTCCCTAATCTCTTCATTTCTTTCCACCTATACCTAAAGGCCAACAAGGAGTAAAGGCTGCTATCTACTCTCATTTCCACAAAATGAAGATATCAGTAATCTAGAAGGTATGTCAACCTGTCAATCATATTCGTCTTTTCAGAATGCTACTTACCTTCTTGATTTAAAGATGAATCTGTGGTTAAATACCAAGAAATAGAAAGTGTCCTCTCTGACCCCCACCCCCATGTTCTGCCCTGCAGCCCCCTTCATTGAATCCTAATTGAGTTTTTTAGTAGGGGGCTCAAGCTGGTTAAGATGTTCATTGATAACAATTGATTATTTTCTTGGAGGTCGTTTGCTTGTCTATGGAATCCAAGGTTTTTTCCTGATGTGAAGACTTGGAGGGTCCAAAGCCTATGAGAGTCCATTGGGATACCAATAGAGCACCACTTTCAAGCAGGGGTGTCCTGGAGTTAGTCCCACTCCTGGTTTAATAGGTGAAACTACTTTAAGATGGGATGGGCGCTTAATTGGTTCAATTAAAAACACAAGATTGAGGGGAATTTCTCTTATTGGCACCATGCCATATGATAGTGCCATTGTCCCAAACCTTTCATGAGCAGTACATTTACCAATTAAATAATAAAGAAGAAAAAACATTAAAAGAACTCAGAATATGAATTGCACTGCTCCTCCTCTTTTTCTTGCTTGATCTATAACATTCACATTGCTCTCCACTGGTGCAAACAGAACGCAAATTGGGTCCAAATAGTACTATAAGAAAAAAAGATCTGCATTCTCGCTGTCAAACTGTCCAGCACGCATGGGGAACCCACTCCAGCAGCCTTTAAATACTCAGACACCACCGTCCCCAGCACACAAATGAACCAATCAATAGATAAGATGATTAGCTGCTGTGTGTGTCTGGGCGCTGTGATGGGAGATAATCTTCTGCACATTCAGACTGGTCGTGCTGATACCTTGGCAGGAGAGTACAGTGTGAGGGAAAGCCTCTGTAATCGAAACCCAACTAGAAAAGTCTGGAGCCTAACCGGGTCAAAGAACCCAATCTTTAGAACAATGTGATCAGTGTATTACTGTTGCTCAGTTAAACCTTCTCTAAATGTACTCTTGCTAGGGTTTTCAAATTCATTTTCTTACCTCTCATTATCTATAATACCATAGCAGCTAATATACTTTGTTCTCGTAAACTTTGAGTCACTCACTCCTTCAGGTACAATGCTAAAGCCAGCTGAGCTTATCTGATATGTTGGTTTCTGGTCCCACAAGCATTTGAGGAAAGAAACGGAATATTCAATTTTACTTAGAAAACGTTATTATCTCACATATCTTGGATGCACCTGTAAGTCTGTAGGTTCCTACATATGTATATTCATTCATTCTGTTAATACATTTTTTTTTTTTTTGTAGTCCTGTATCCAAAATGTCAGTATGTGTGTGGGATTGTTGAATATTCTAACTCCTATAGTAAATACTGAGAACATTTTTCTGCAGTTCACATACAAAACAGTCTTATTCTGTAGAGTGCAACATTTTCTTTCAAATTGTGTTTCTCCCTGCCATAATATCCCCAGCCACAAGAGGGCTCTGCCACCCTTGACAGACACACACACAGCCACACTGATGGCGAGTCTATTTTGAATGTAAGATGATGAATACTGCTTTCACTACTGACAATGCTGCATAATACTGTAGATAAAACCCCTTAAATAAGAACATGATATACCATGGTAATAGCTTAGTATAGTTAAGCATAGTGAAAGGATGGAAAACTAAAAAATGAGGATGCTACTTTATTGTGAGGAGTTCAGAGTGGAGTCCAATACGAAACTAGACACCAAGGTATATGGTATTTTAATGTTAAATTCTAAATGATTGTAAGTCACTGCACCTTTATTTTGTGACTAGTTTTGGATTTTTCCAGTTGTGTAAGTGTTCAATCACACCCGGGTCATTCACCCCTACAATTGATAGATGTCAACAGTTGAGAACCAAACCAACATTTGAATTACACCATCAACATGTTTAATTTATAGTAATATGATTAGGCAGTGTAGATAGGAATGTTTATCCAGACAGCACTAGCTTTTGTTCACCTGTTTATCCTTAACTGGTACCCTGTCAGTGACAGTTTTGGAGAAGGCTGTTTTTTTACATGTCATATTTTATAATAAATGTACCTATCTCACATTTTCACTCCCCCCCCCCCCCTTTTTAAAAAAAATAAAATAAATACAAAGTGAAAACTGCTGAAAGCTGGCAAAATAAAAACAGACAATCCCGACATGCCACCTTCAGTAACCAAACCAAAAACAATGAATCAAATAATTCTCCCCATGAGACCTTGTCTTAACATCAACCAAAGATAGAAAAACAGCAAATTGGCTTTCAAGCCAATCTTAGATTTTTATAGTGAAAGGTTGGGGGTTCTCTCTTCCACTTCTTTTAATATTGAAAATAAAATGAAGGTATTGATTTCCTGTCTGTTTTTAGCTCTGGGGGGAATATTAAAATGGACAGTGAATTCTCACATGCCAGTCTGTCCTGGGCGAAGTTGTAGTGCAAACACCTTGCTTTGTCTGCTAATTCCCATGGTCATGATTTCTCGCTGCGTTTGATGGGGGAGTTTAATAGGGGGGATCAGCTCACTGAAATTGACACCCAAGAAGGGCCGTGTGGTAAATCTTGAGTGTTCTGGAAGGTTCTTGATGCAATACTAATGACGGGTCTGATAATGGAGATAACAAAAATGAACAAAAACTGCACAAAGTACATTGTGGCGTGGTTTACAGGCAAAAAATGTCTCATCTTTTTGGCATGCTATTTTGGTAGTATCTTTCTGGCAATTTGTTTACATGTAGTTTTCTTTTAGGGAGAGAAATGATCCAATACAATTATACAATATGAGAGGGTATATTTAAATGTGTCTGTCAGTGTTCCAATTTGGCCTTGCACGACTACTGATATCATGCAGCTTTTCGCTGTATTCGGTGGAGATTACTTCTCACAGAAATACATTTACTGTCGAATTCTAGATTAACTCCTTTTGTATGGCACAGCACCGGGCAAAGCTAAGTTCGTTCTATGGCAACCGACAGGTGTGCCATAACTTATGATGCCACCAAGCGGAATAGAAGGGACATGTATAAAGTAGGTATCTGATCCAAACTCCTTCTGGTAGGATCTAAAACTCAACTTAAGAATCTAAATATAGCTGCCCTGAACCTCGGAAACTGTCTGCTGCTGCCTTCCCCCACAGTATGAAGTCTTTGGTGGACTTCTTGACAGCAACCTCTCTTTTGATGCCCACGTCTCTCCCCCCCCCCCCCGTCTTGCTCGGCTGCATTAGCTACCTGTAAAGTTCAGGATTATTTTCAAAACTCTCCTGCTCACCTACAATGCCCTTCATCACACAGGTCCCGAGTACCTCCTCAACCTGCTGACCCGCTATGTCCCTGCCCGCAAGATGAGGTCCTCCGACTCTGGACTGCTTGTTATCCCCAAGCAAAAGTGCACCACACTTGGAGAACGCTCATTTAGCTTCATGGCTCCGACTCTCTGGAACTCTCTCCCAGCTTTGGTGCGTGATGCTCCCACCGTCGCTCGCTTTAAATCAACTCACCTGCTCTCTCTTGCTTTCCATGCTCTTTAAGCCTGATATCTGCTATTAGCTGCCTTGTTTTTTTGCCTCACTCAAGGAAAGAATTCGAGGATAGCTGTTTTTGGACTATTAGGTACGGTATCTGTCTAATATAAAGTGAAGCTAGTTCAGATACCATATGTCATGTGAATGTGGTTATATATTCTACACTCTGCACCAGAAAGCTGTTTGGTGTTTGAATCAAACCCAAACAGCTTATGATATGTGTAACCTAGCAACCGGCAAGGATTCTCACTGATGGATGGACGTTTTTTACATTTTACTTTTTTATTTATCAGGAACATTTCCCTTGAGAAATGAATGTTTCATTTCCAAAGGTGCCCTGAAAACAGAAGCAGTGCAAATTTAGGTAAAACAAAATGTTTTAATGCAAGGATTCAGGAAGATGTCCAAGGATGACCAAATGCAGTGCTTTGACGTGGTCCTCCTTCTCTATGATTTTTTATCAAGGCTAGGTCACCAAGGAACGACAGTGCTAGAAATTGTATTACCTGTAACCATATATCCTGTATATGTGTGTACGAGCAAGATCCATATTGCAATAGAGGGGGGGGGAGTTTAGTAGGAGGTCACTTTCAAAGTCCTCCCGAGCAATTGTTACAAAGCATCGTTTTTCTAAGGACACCCCTGAGATGAGCTGTGAAAGGTTACGGCCTGGCTCAGCACGGTGTATTAATGGAGAATCCAGCTGAACTAATACAGAATCTCAGGGTTCTAACCCCTCGGGCTCCCGCCAAGAGAAATACTTAAGCGAAAACGTGTTTCTTGTTCAGAATCTCAGCCTTGACCGGCCGCCTTTATCAGCCCCCGCTGATAGGTTATCGGTGCAGGAGCCAGACTACACTACAGCAGTTATTAATGATAGAAACTCATAGTAACAACTTTCTCCCCCCTGCCCCCTAACCCCCAATACATTTTAAGAGCAAAATGTAACCCTGGAATTCTTCTTTTATATCTTTTTTTGTTATCGTTATAGCAGCCCTTCTAAAAGATTGACATGGTAAAGGTGAAGGGTCATTTTACACTTCCTTAGCCTGCGCTTTGGGATGGATTGGTTGTGCTTTACCACGGCTCCATCATTTTTAGAATGCCTTCAATGCTTGTCTGTGCTTTAGCATGCTTTCACTGTGCCTTTTTTACTTGTCTGTGCTTTTGCTATAGCACAGTACACCAAAGTCAAGTATGATTTATATAACAAAACAGAAAAGCTGCCACTACCTAGTCAAAATAATTAAAGCTACAATCCAACGCAGAGCAGTAGTCTAGTAGTGTTTGAAAGTGAGAATACAACTCAGAAATAAGGACAATAATGTCCCTCACTTTTTTGTTTAACAGGAAGTAAAATCCAAGAAAACTTCCTTTTGTATTAGCATTGCCCTGACAGTTTCTCTTAGTGGACTTATTTTCTTTTACATTTTTCCACCAGTACTTTCTCTCATGTCGTTAGCCTTCACTGAAAAATGTGCGGTTCACATACAACATATTGTATTAAATACTAACAGTTTTGTTTTATGTCCCAGCAGGATTTGGAGTGGTGCTTTTCAATGTAGCCACCAACGCTACTGAAAAATGTTTGTAACTGTTTTGCCCTTCTGTTCGTTATGTAGATTTTGTAATTGTGGTATTGATGCTTTCAGATCGTGTTTTAATGATGTGTGAAGGGACTAGTTAATTAATTGCTATGGAAACGGTGAAAAGGGACTGTTTGTCTGAAAAATAATTCCTTTGTGTTTTGATTGTTGTTCTTCGATTTCTTCTTCACAGATTACCATAGTCATAGTGCTCCACAATGTATTTGTTAAATGTCCAGATCCACTATTGTCAATCAAATAAAAAATACATATTTTTTGTTAAATCTGGGGAGGTATGAAATGGAATGAGCTGATATCTTTCAGGCTGGTATACTGACACATTACCCGCTCAAATATTGTCCTGTACTGTTCAAATAGTTTGTACATTTTCAAAATAAGTTCAACAACGTCTGACATCTATAGCTCAAAGTTATGTAACCCAATGCAACCCAAGTAAGACCAATGTTGAAAAAAAAGGCAATTCACTTCTGTTTTGTTTCCTCTGTAATAACGACGTTTAAATATGTTTTAATTCCAATTTGGCCTATTTTATCCATACTGGTTAAACTACCTTTGGGAAAGTAAAGCGTGGAGCTGTGCACAGAAGGCTAAACTATGGAAGAATGCAGTAAACATGCAGAAAGAAATTATGTTTTACAGTAAATAGCTTTTACATTAGTATTTTGTTTTTTTTGCTGGTGGCCAATTGTGTATCAACTTCAGTTCCTCTGATTGATAGTTAATGCATGGCAAGGTTAAGGTTAAACTAAAATCTTTATACCCTTCTGTACAAGGACAAGGTGTCATGAGCAGGCAAACAGATCTCGCACATACAAGTTCCGTGATCAAATAGCCATGTGTAGATAACCTTGACATAGTTTGCAGCGTGCGCATGAAACATAGACCAACATTACTGAGCTGCTGAGGTATTGGCTAGGTGTTCTATTAGCTTGACAGCTGTTTCACATTCAGTACAATTTTATATTTAAATGAGTGATAACCAATGCTTTGAAATCCACTTTCTTCAATACTTTATTAACATTATCAATGGTCCCCCTTTTTATTGTGATAAAATCTTTTGGATCTACAGTAAAACAAGTTTTCTCCCTGTGCTGTAGTACTGTAGGTCTCATGGCATGATTGCAGCCTGGCTTTAAGCAGCATTTATCTGGAGTCTGTAGCTTTTGTGTAATTTCTGACATTATTTGACATTCTAATGTATCTTTCTTTGTTGTCTGCGCAATGAGAACCCGTCTCGTGAACTCTGTAAAACAAATGCAATTGTTCTGGAATTTTTGATCAACGTGTCGTGAGTTATTGATCAACTGGTGGTGGATATCTCATATTTATATTTTCAGTTTTGTATTTTCACTACTCACTCAAAAGTTTGTTTGGGGAAATCTAAATCTATAAAGCCAAAGAGATAACTCAAAACAAAGTGATTTCATAAGCACCCAGAGCTGTAATCAGGCTTCCGAAAATCTGCATACCTCGGAACATTATACAAAATAATTTATTAAGCACATGTTTTTCATGACAGGGTTGTCCGGTGAAAGTCACAACTACTCCCTTGTGGTACTTTTACCATCTGATCAGTCAGTGTGTGCATCACTCAAGATTTTACCCTTCACCTGGTGAAGTGACCCAGAGGTTTTCTCTTCTGTGTTGCTGTGCTGTGTATGACTGTGTGCTTTCACTGTCATATCATGTCATTTGCAGTTAGCGCATATTCATTGATGTTATTTAATGCACAAGATGTACATGCACAGAAGGAAGGAAAATTAATTAACAAGTACTTGTCTTCCCCAGACACAGCTTAATGACACAGCAAAAGCATAGTGCAATGATCTCAGTGAAGCATGGCAAATTACATATAAGCACGGTAAGCTTGGAAACAAAGAAAAACAGGCTGAAATCAGATACAAATCTGAACACTGAGTCAAGTCAGTCCAAGTCTGTGTGAAACTCGAGTCCCGCTGCTCAGGAAATGGAGCAGTTCTGTCATCCCCGGCCTCGATGGGCCGTCTGCCCTCGACGCCTGGCCTCTCTGCGGGAGCCCCAGCCATGTGGACAGCACTGCAGCCAAGTGGGAAAACACAACACACTCACAACAGCTGGAGTCTTTGTCAGGAATGGAACTGAGTCTTAAAGCAGTCGTGTCCCACAATCCATGTTCAGTTTTATACGATGCCAGGATAATCTTTAGTCATTCTTCCATCGTTACCAGTTTCTAAACATTCAGCCCTTGTTCCCAGTTTGTTTTCAAAAGGTAATTTCAACTACAGCTCCTTGAACTCAGTATGTCACAATGGGAACTGAACATGCTCCTGCTGCTATCGGCAGGACTGGCACGCAGGGAAGAAAAGACAAACTTATGGTGGTTTTCTTATGTAGTTATGTTACAGGAAACCTTTTTATATTTTTAACATTTATAAAAATTGTATGGGGCACTACACTTTTAAAGGTACTTTAAGTATACAGTCATGGTATCAAAATAAGATTGTGATTATAGACAAAGAACCTAACTTTCCTTAAACAGTGTCATTCTATGGCCCTGGTACTGCAATATTTTAACTAACATTTTGTATTGCAGAACTTTTAACATGAATTCAGTACTTAACTAGGAGAGTACCATTTAGATATACATTCCATTTATTGCGACTCCTAATAACAGTGAACAGACAGCAAGTATACAACAGTTAAGAATATAAGTACAAAATTGGACAGTATGTAGGATGACATGAACAAAGCAGCTCAAAAAACAACCAGAACTAAAGCAACAGATGTTACCAGGCTAGTAAGGAGAGGGCCACTGTGGGAGGTCTCCATCTGGTTTTGCCAGTTGGGGTTAATGAAACACGATGGGGTGAACTATCCACAGACAATATTCCTGCCTAACCAAAATAAAGGCTGTGCTCCCTTTTGGCCTCCAGCCATTATTATTGTCAACTTGGTGAGAGCGGCTTTGAACCATGCTTGCATGATTCACCTACCTGTATAAACAGGTGACAGTACAAAACTGGTAGCATTGCTGGGTTTAAATTCCAGACCAGCCTCTCCCTTACCTTGTGACCATAGGCAATCTCAACTTCTAGTCTTAGTGCAGTCCCCCGCTGGATATGAGATGCCTTGCCTCAGCTGGACAAAATCATTACTATCTGGGCTCCTAACTCTGGAGAGGAGGGAGCCTGAATAATGGAAATGTCTCTTTTCCAAATCAACTGCCTCACCACTGAGAAGCAGCGGAGAACTTTAAATGGGGTTTGACTGACTATGTGGAATAGAAAAACAAAGCAAACGAGTAAGCACACAAAGCTGTTTAGTTAGTATATAGCTTCACAGGGGCATGATGGCGGGTGCTTGTTAAATCAAAAACAATCCCAGACTGCAACCACAGCCGAGAAATCAAAGACCACTTGGAGTCTTTAACGTACCAAATTGGGCATTATGTGGTCAAAAGAAAAAGTGGAATGATAAGAGGAAGAGGAAGGCTACATTAAATTGTATCATTTGGAAAGCATCAAGCAGTATACAGGTTGTTCATAAAGAGCTTCTACGTTCACTGTTGGAACTGGATACATACAAGCTGCTTAAGATGACTGCTCGTAAGTTTAAACAAGTCCCTAATTTGCACTCCAGAAATGTTCATTGGTTGGTAGCACTTCCAAATTGTGTACATGTATATGTAATTTGCAGAACGTACAGTATGCTATTGGAAGATAACAAATTATTGACAACAAACATAAGACCACTGAACAGAACAACTTGATCAACTGATGTGTCAATGTGGTATATAAGCAAATAAAAAAAAAGCCCTGAGAGATCAACTTTGAAATGTGACTTTGAAGTTACAAGCGGTTGCTCCATTTTCTGAAGCTCTCTCCATGCTAACAAACTGCACAAGAGACACAAAAGTCACACCCTCCAAGAAGGGTTCCAAACTTATTGATAAACGTTTATTGTGCAGCCAAGCTCAGTAAATTGTGAGTAACCCCCGGCGGATTTCTCGCATGGCAGCATCATTTTTCTTGATGACAGCACGCCAGCCAGTTTTTTTTTTTTTTTGCATCGACTCTTAGAGATTCCTTTGTGTAGGTTGGCAAGGTTGGAAAGGAATGAAGAGAAAACACATGTAAGTGAACACAACGGCAGAAAGGATGTAGATTAGGTGAAAAAGAAAAGGAATGTAAAATAAATGGCCTTAGAAAAAACATGCTTTTAAAACTGTAATGCGAGGAACTGTTTGTCTTAACAAATAACAATCTTGATGTACGTGTGTCTTTTTTTAATCATTTAAAATGATTCTCTGAGACACTTTAGTGTATTTTAATCTTTAAAAGTACTCTATGTAAAAAAGGGAGATTTTTCTGGAAACTATTTAAACAGTTGTAGAATTAAAAAAAAAAACGCCCTGTCAGATAATCAGTTTCTAAATGTGTTAACTTCTTATGATTAAAGAAAGGTATCTGTAATTTGTTCATTAAAAATGTAAAAAAAAAAAAAAAAAAAAAGAGAAAGAAAAGTCCTATTTCGCTTCATCTACATGACTTCACATAGCATGTACATGCTTTTTGCACAAGTCTGAGGCAGGAGATATATTTTTCCACTCTTCTCGACAGAACTGAAGCTTGACTGGCTGTGAAAAAAATATCAGATATGATATATTTATTAAGTCCCAGTAACCTGCTCAGCTGCTGCTTTAGTGACTCTCGAGTGAGTTTGAAATAATTTGCCTTGTAACATCTTGACAATATCAAGATGGGAAGTTACGTTCAAGTTTATACTGGAGTGCCTGATATTTACATCTTGTGCATTGCTAATAGCGAGATTGGTCAGCATCACTTTGTTGGCACGACTGCAAAAATGAAGGTTTAACATACATTGGAAACGTCACAGGAGACATGAATCAACTTGCTTTTGTCTGCAGAGGTTAAGAAGGTTAGGTTAAGCAATCACAGGAGGCTGTGTGGTCCAGTGGTTAAAGAAAAGGACTTGTAACTAGGAGGTCCCCGGTTCAAATCCCACCTCAGCCACTGACTCATTGTGTGACCCTGAGCAAGTCACTTAACCTCCTTGTGCTGTCTTTCGGGTGAGACGTAATTGTAAATGACTCTGCTGCTGATGCATAGTTCACACACCCTAGTCTCTGTAAGTCGCCTTGGATAAAGGCGTCTGTTAAATAAACAAATAATAATAATAATTTTGATATCAGCATACATTTTCATTTATGATACAGAATAGCTGTGAAACATTTACTCCAATCAAGAATCGCTGTCATTTAAGTCTTGTGATGGTTACATTTTATTTTATTTTAATAGGTACACATTTTCTCTGTTGGCAAGAATGGAAAATTGTTGAGAGAGATAGAGTGGGGAGACACACACTGAGAGAAGTATTATCGACTGAGGAGCCTCACAAACTCTTTGTGACTGGCTGCAAAGATTCTCGCTTCTGTTTTTTGTGGTTTAATCTTCCTCAGGGTCTCACTGTTTTATTGACCAGTCCGAGGCAGACAATGCATCAATTTACACTCTAACTGTCCTTCAGGGAGAAGCGTGGCCCTGAGAAAGCAACACAAGATTTTTAACTGAGGTACATTCCTTGTTAGCCCATGCAGAGGTCAAAACCTTCCGCTCATTACAGTCAAAGTCATAGGTACTTAAGTTCCTTTGTGGGATATCAGACATTAACTGAACTTTTTATCTGTGGCCATGGCTGGAGACTGTGTACAGCCTTTGCATAGCCTGAGGCCATGTCGATTAAAAACAAGAGATACAAATAGGTTATTTTTATTTAACCGTTTTACCCATTTTACTTCCAAGCGGTTGAGATTTTGTAAGCGTGGATAAATTAGGTTGAGCCATCGCAGTTCTACCAGTCATCTGTCTGCGTGGAGCCCCTCGTCTCTTCTAGAATGGCACATTTCCAATGACAGAAAATCAATCCTTCTTTAGCAACATGTTCATACAATAGCATTGGGATGCTATTACATTACAAGAAACCCAAGCAGAATCATTAGCAGATCACCGCATTACCAGTCATCACAATACAGATGATTTGGAACAGATATTGCATAGTGGTGCGTATACAGTAGTACAAGCAGCAGTGTGGAGTAGTGGTTAGGGCTCTGGACTCTTGACCGGAGGGTCGTGGGTTCAGTCCCGGTGGGGGGACACTGCTGCTGTACCCTTGAGCAAGGTAATTTACCTAGATTGCTCCAGTAAAAACCCAACTGTATAAATGGGTAATTATATGTAAAAATAATGTGTTATCTTGTAACAATTGTAAGTCGCCCTGGATAAGGACATCTGCTAAGAAATAAATAATAATAATAATAATACAAGGGATTACCTGTGCTTAGTGGTCCCTGCTGTTGTGATACCAATGGAATGTCAAAATAAAATGTCTTCCGTCTGGACAGTATTGGAATGACATCATTTCCCTGTGTGATTGATTACATAGAAAAGAGATGTGCTTTGATTTTTCATAACTCTCCCAACCAGTGCAAATGTCTAGTTTAATGTTCTTGAGTTTTTTCCTCTATTTTTGCTCAATCAAATTCCATCTTTATATAATGCAGCTCAGCTATAGTTGCTCAAGGCACCTGTGATGTGTTTTTAATAAAAAAAAAAAATGTTGACCGTTTCGAAACAGCTCTGGATTGCTTGAACAGGAATGGCTGAAATTCTGCAGGTGTACTTGTCAGTGTTAGTGGCCTCCGACATACAGCGAGAGCCACTATCTTATAAGCAGAGGGAAGATGGGATGGCTCGGACAAGCACTAGTCACATCTAACATTGCTGACAGAAAAACAGACCCATTTTCTTTTAAATTGGCTACTTGCCACCATTTCTTTTCCCTTTCTTTCGATCAGGTGGTGTGAATGCTCAGCCTATTGTGCCGTATTTAGTTCCCAAGGTCTTAAATGGAGCCCCAATTTTGTCTACCTGCTAGTCTCTTGATGCATTGCTTCACTTCCAGGTATTGACTGGGTATGTCACCCAGCAACTGGAGGACAGACAAAGTTAGCAGTGATTTACTGGGCTTTTCAATACATACCTGTGAGGGAGTTTGTTATACCCAGATCTATGTTTTGCTCTCCTTTTAGGTTTGATGAACCTACTGTAAAAGGCAGAATGTTATATTTAAAGCTTCTGTGTTCTGTTCACCCTACTTTATTTAGACCTTTTTGATATACAGTTTGTTTAGCTTCCTCCTCTTTGAAACCCCGGTCATTACATCACTTTTGTGTGTCCCTGGTCATTACATCACTTTTGTGTGTCCCTGGTCATTACATCACTTTTGTGTGTCCCTGGTCATTACATCACTTTTGTGTGTCCCTGGTCATTACATCACATTGAATTTTGATGAAGGACAGGTTATTAAATGTACTTTATTATTAACAGGGTATAGTCCATAAGAATTTAGTTTAGAAATGATTGTCAATGCCAAAAAGGACTTGGTCATGCTTTGTTAACTGGGGAAAGAACAAACTGAACAGAAAATTGGTCTCTGCTTCCAACTTATAACTTTTAAAATTCGCCAGCATGCGCTCACAAACCATTAACACATAGCTCTATTAATAGCCAGTGGGTGGGTGTTTTCAGTGTTTTGGGAAACGTTTGGTTGAACAATCTGTAATTGTGCATATTTCACTCCCCCGCGTTATGAAGGCATATACTAATGATCTGATCAATCCAACAAGCCATTCCAAAGTTATAACAGTAAGAGGCTTTCATACTGTAGATCCAAGCATCCATACAGAAAAAGTCCTAAAATCAGTGGGATCTATTCAATTGATCAAAACAAGGGTGGCTCTTAATTCCACCATGAGGCAGGGCGGAAGCCCTGCCGGTATAAGGTGTATGTGTGTGTAAAGAAAACACGTGGGAATGTGGCTGAGGCCATAATTGAATGATTAATGGGTAATGAGGCTCTAGCCACAGGTGTATAAGAAGGGGAATCGCGGGTGTCAGAGAGGTTAATGTCGGTGTTGGTGAAGGTGTGTGTTGCTGTGATACTGTGCTGTGTTTGTGCCTGTGAGTTTTTGTGTACAAATTTGTTTTGGCCCTTGTGCCTTTTTGTTTGTTAATGGGTTTTATTTAGTGTTTACTGTACTTGTTAATAAGCATGCACAGACACGATTAAACTGCAGCTTCTTGGCTCTGAGTCCCTCTCCCTGCTGGTAACATCTTGGGCCGTGACGCTGCCCTGTCACACATCACCAATTAAATCAATACAAAATTGAAGTGATAGTTGTCATTGAAGAGTTGTTTTTCCAGTGGTGGTGGTTGTATTATGACCCAACAGCAAATACATCCCAGTATGGGCTCTGCAAGCTCACTCACATTACTTGGTAATATCTTACAGTAATCATAATTACTGGTCATTTCACCATAAAAGCCTTACCAAAAGCCTTATGTAATTGAACCAAGCATTACTGAAAGAATAAACCTGTGTTAGATGCTCCATCCTTGACATCTCTTAAATTAAAAAACATATCAGTTATTTTACAGCCATGGCTCTTGTTTTTTCTCTTTGTCTGTAAACTGCATTTGATTTACGTATTTTACTGTATAAAACTGCATTGATTTTAAGTGCCTTGCCCAAGGACACGAAGTCCAAAAGAAATATAACAACCAGAAAAGGCTGCAACTGTAAAATGTGTTTAAAATAAATTGATCAAATAGGCAGCTAAACATTTTGATAACACTGTGTCATTAATTACATGGTAATAGGAAAAAATATACACTGCAGGGGTTATTTAATCGATCATATCAGCAGCACACCTCTAAATACCACCTCCATTATAATTACCAGACGAAAATACACTAAAGAGACTCGCGTGCAATGTTTGAGATGTTTGTTCATGAAGTAATCTCACAGTGGTAAGAATAGCAGAAATATAAGGTGTCAAGTTCTCAGTTGAATGTGTGTGTTTGTGATGGTGACAGGAGAAGACAGCCCCTCACTATTCAATCTGCAAACTCCTGTCATTTTTATTTCTCTCCTCTAACCAGTACCAGGGAAAAAAAAAAGTTGTGACATGAACTAAGAATTGAAAGGTGCTATTAATCAATGCAGCTCTCTGAGGATGGCGAGTTGTCAGAAGGGTCCGCGGAAATCTGCAAAGGTCTCCGCTCTGCTGTGAGCAGAAAAAAAAAAATCCCATCCTAACACATACCTACACCCACACGTACATATGCACATACACTGTACTGCCATGCATGATTTCATTGACATCTAAGAGAATGATATTCACTTCCAGGTGGGGGGAACATACTGTATTATATAGTATTAATTATTTCTTAGCAGATGCCCTTATCCAGGGCGACTTACAATTGTTACAAGATATCACATTATTTTTTACACATTATTTTTACATACAATTACCCATTTATACAGTTGGGTTTTTACTGGAGCAATCTAGGTAAAGTACCTTGCTCAAGGGTACAGCAGCAGTGTCCCCCACCTGGGATTGAACCCACGACCTTCCGGTCAAGAGTCCAGAGCCCTAACCACTACTGCACACTACTGCCCCTAGTAATTACTGAGTTTGTAAAAAATGTGTAATTATATGACCATTATACTGTAATCATGGTGTAATTATTGTAGCATTACTTGGTAACTTACAGTCTTTGAGATGCTGAAAAGAAACACAGTTCTATAAAACAGGGGTTCAGAAACTGTGGGCCACAGTCCAGAGTGGGCTGCGGGATCAACGACAGTCTATGTTTTTTTTATATATGTAATAACAAAAAGCAACAATGACATACTAATGAAGACAAGTGCTAATACATTCTAATAGTGTGACTCAGTGCCTAATACAGCTGAATAGGTGGGCCTCAGGTAAAAAAAAAACAGGTTGGGAACCCCTGCTATGAAGAGAATTGGTTTTCTCAGGTGTGGTTCTTTGAAGCGGGCGTTGCATGACAAATCTTTTGAAATATACTAGTGTTGCAGGTGTATTCCAGTAGATGATGATAATGTGAGTTGTCATTTATTTGTGGGTCTTTCAAAGAACCACTGTTAAAGGTTGTATAATACATGGTGGTATGTAGCACACACGTTTGTGTTAATAGGCTGTCATTCATTTGACTGTTACAATTGATATGCATTTTCTATAAGAATTCTGTAATATAAAAAACTTCATCTCCCTGTTGCAAGTCAGTGTCCGCATGATGGACAAGACAGCAGGCCTGACAGACTTTGACAGAGAATTGATGGTAGGTGCTAAGGATTAGCGGGTGCCAAGACTAAAAATGACTGATGTTTAATAAGGAACAGACCCAAAAGTGAAGACATTCTGGAGAACAGACTCTGCTGCAAATCTGCATCCACAAACTTCTCTGAAAATAAATCTTGAAGAATAATGAATAAAAGCTCCAGCAGCTAATGACGACATTGACAGTATAGTGGCGGGTTTTTCTTTTTACAGTGTAGATATATTTACAGGGCACCCACAGGGAATACAGTTTACTTCATTTGAGAATATTTAAAAATATATTGTGCAATGTATTTTACATGTTGTTGTTGTTTTTAATAGCTGCAGTTAATACAGTATTTTAAGAACCCTTTTCCGTTAGGTGTGATAATGGCTGATGACATGCTTTCATTTGGGAGGACCATACTGTATCACAAAGTCTCTGTTGTAAGCTTTGACAATGTGTTTTGAAACCAGACACATTTAAATGACAGGAACACAGACATTTACTTCAGATTATTTTATTCAGGCCTCCATTTGGAACAGCTCAACTTCTTAATACCTTCATACTCATGACTTTTAGCTCCAGCACTATTTACCTGACTGTCATAAAATGTATTGCTGCACCTTCTCCGTAAAAAATAGGGTAAGCTAAAAGCCACACTGGAAGCCATACATTATGAATTACTCCTTGGGTAGTATAAGCTTGGTACTGTGCTGGCACTTAAAACTTTTATTTTTTATTATTTTATTATTAAAATTATTATTTTATTTGTTTTGCACCCACCCACACTCCAGTTCAAAAAAAAAAAAAAAAAATTGAAATTGATTTGTGATATACCACATTCATAACAACACATACATCCTTCAAGTTCACTTTTATTTACTGTTACATACGTATTTCTGTTTAAATTGTACAAGAAACACTGTGCATGTAGTACTGTAGTAGCAAATGTTTTTTTTTAAATAAATAAATAAATATGTACATAAAGAAAAAAAGAAAGAGAAAGAAAGAAAGAAATACAGGTGTTGTGTTATAAAATGGTACATTGTCACAATGTGGCATGCATACCAAAACTTGACCCATGTAATGTTAGAAAGTGGTACGCTGTGAGATTTTGGTACAGGTGCAATCAATTGCAATGTGATGTGTTTTCCTATTGTCAAAAAGAGGTACATTTACCATTAATTATACAGTATTTAAACTGGAAACAGACAATCAATTTCTCTAAAAAGAAAAAAAATGAGAAGTACACCACAAAGTTGCAGAAGTAAAAAAATGTACAAGACCTAATCTACTGCATATGATCAATTTTCTTCTTAATGGTGGAAAAATATGATCAATTAAATTTAAAAAGATGAAAAAGACAGAAAAAAGGATAAAGTACCAGATTTGAATAAGCACTTCAGTGCTTTCTAAGCGGAAGTTATTTAGAGGTTGTTTAGGCATGCGTGAGCAAGCAGTGCGCTGTGTACCACTTTTATCCGCTTACCAGAAAATAACACTGCACTGGTAATCAGTCCACCCAGAAGAAACAGTAAACTAATAGAAACATGAGATAATATGTTGTTTATGGAATAAAATGCTGTTACCAACCAGGAAAAGCCCTTTTTCTATAACATACACGTATAATCGTTAACTATCGATACAATTATTATATCAAGACATTATACCTTAACAGGCACAGCTAACGTGTCACCTTCAAAGTAGAATATTAGAAAACTTTTGCTTCCGCAGTTTCCTCCGAGTGCACTCAGTCTCTGAGGGCTCATTAGGCACAAACCCATTCCCTAATGTGCTCTGCATCCGTGAATTCTCAGGAGTGTCGTCTCCCAGCACGGACTGCAGTGGAGACAAATCCATCGAGAGGACGTTAACCCCATGCTGGGGACCTTCCGCTGCCCAGCTGATTGACTCTGCTTCACTCTCTGCGAACTTCCCGACCTTTACAACGCAGTCCAGTGTTGTTACACAGGAAATACAAAATAAAAGTTGTCTGATAAAAATTGTATTTGTTTTATTAATGTCTAATTGAATAAAGTTATCGTGAGTTCATGTTTGCTTACAGTACATAGATCATCTTACCATCATATACTAATACCAGACTAAATACTTGATGTATTTACTTTAACGTGGAATTTAGTTTACACCTGAGTGATAATGTGATATTGCTTACTAAACCCCAATCACATATAAATCATGTCTTCAGCAATAGTTATCTAGTAATAATAATACCACCACCACTACGACTACGACTACTACTAATAATAATTGACAAGTTTATGTTTAGAAGTAACAGACTACCACATTACATGCTTTAACGCTAAAAGCAAATACAAAATAAAATAAAATACTAGGCAAAAAGAAACACAAGTGGTGAAGAGGCAACTGTAATTAATGATGTATGGGAGCGGCTATGGAATGCACGGTATAGACTAACAATGCACACGACTTTGGAAATGCCCAACGGGATTAAAAACAAAACGGAACAAAAGTATTATTTACAATAAAAAAAAAATACAACACTGATATTTTTGGGCCACTGAGGTAAGCCGCATATTTATACGACTGCATGTTAAATAATGTCTGAGACTTAATTAAGAAAATAATGGGGAGATATTTTACTAAAGATGTGTTTCCCGTTCGTTTTGTTTGTATTCGAAACTCACGTTCGAATGTTTGTGTCGGGGGTTCAAAATATTGTTAAAAACACGCAAGGGTATAACATTGGAAGCATAACAACACTGTACATCACAGGCAGAGGTTATTCACTTTTTTTGATATTTTGTTACCAGACCTGTACCAGAATATTTAATCTTTACTTGCTTACGAGGTTTTGTATAGATGTTCAATAATTCTGTCTACTTGCTGTTGACCATCACATCTGTCAATCAATCAGCCTGTGTTCACAGATCCTCATACCGGCCATGATAATTGGTTTGGAATTAGAATCAGAAACGGGTCCGTATGTCACATGCTTTTGTGCTGGATTTAATGCAATTCCAATTGTGCATTCTTTCAGCTCTTATTGCCGGTGCCCTTGTTTCAAATTAGGAAATTTAACCGCTTGCATTAGCGCCTTGTACTTCCAGCCCTTTGAGACATAACACACAACTGTGCTTCCTTTCCACACATTGTTTAACCAGCTCCTTTAAGTGACCTTTAGAGCCTGCTGGCTAGTCTGTCAGCATAGCGTGCGATTGCCACACAAAGCACTGAATCAGTCTGCAGATTCAGTATTGTTCGACTTTTGAATGATCTCAAAACCTTTTACCCTCGGCAGAAGCAGGTGTTCCTTGTTTTTGCTGAAGATGGTTTTTCTTCTTCTCTTTTTTTAAACGTCCATTTGGTCCCAATGTTTTTAATTTCTAAAATATTTCCTTGGGTTAACTACATTTTTGAGCCTCTTTATCCTCCAAGCTTGTCTGCATTTTAAATGCTTTCTGTGCTGGAGTGTCCCTCAAAGGAACTGATACTGGATGGCACAGCATGTGTTAAGACTTTAATATGTAAGACCCAACATGGGTCACAGATGTATTAGCTTGCTGATTTGAGTCAGAGTGGCATGCCTGGGGTTGTGTCCTCTTTAGGAGTGTATAGACACTGGACTGTCAAGGTTAATTGGTCAACTGTAGAAGTAAAAGCTGTTTTCTTTTTAGGGAGTGTAGCAAACTGGACTGTCAACACGGTGTGCTTTCTGAGTGCACAGAAGATTGTAGTGTACTTAGTTTAAAATTTTACATGATCAATGGGAGACACTGCAGCTTTTAAAAATGTATTCCTTTATGAAGAAAAAAAAGTGAACAGTGCTGATCTTGATGGTGATGGTAGCTCAAGATTATGTTGTACCTATTAAGAATTGAGCACACTTAGTTTGAGGAGCATCATCAGGTATCTTCTTTGGCCACCACAATCATTGGTTCTCAATTCAGGTCCTAGTAAGGTCCTTCTAAAGTGGCCAGGCAATGCTGCCATTGTATGACCGATGTACAACATTGGTTTTCTATCTGTTTTTTCCCCTGAATTCTCTTTAAACAAAACATATTTCAGTCCGTGTGGTTCAATGAGTTGCAGGAATAGGACCCAAGACCACTGCGTCACAAATAAACCTCCCTTAATTAGACCAGTCTTCCTCTTCCTTCCTAAAAAAGTATTTTATCACCTTTTATTTTTTAAACTCTAGGGAACACAAGCGTAAGGATGTGTTGTGCCTGGCCACACTGTGCGAAATTCTGCTTGCATGCTGACAATTAGGGAGAAATAATGAGAGCTCACTCCCACAACTAACCTCCCAGATAGAACTTTTATTCATCAAAACAAGTCACAAAATCCCATTAGTATTGCCCTAAGATACAAGAACCTGGCATTGCAATAAATCTAAAACTGCTACCTGCATCAATGCTAGCCCATTGTGTTTTCTCAAAATTTGTGGCTGGAGTTTGCCAAGAATGTAAAAAGAGGAATAAGCAATGTCAGTAACTGGATCATTTTCTAGCGCATCATCAGTTAGAATGAAAGGCACATTGTTTATTAAGCCAAATGAGGCCACACTGTTAAGACTAAGGTGGGCTGATGTACTGTATGTCTTTATCTCCCATCTTAAACTCCTTTGGCCAATAGTTTATCCTGAATCTGCTGGCATATAAGCGGCCAAACTCTCTGGAAAATGCACAAACCTCCATCGCTTAAGAAGGCTTTTCTGTGACTGAACTGTCTTGTGGTGTTGTGGCCATAAATATTATTGACCTTATATCTTTCAGACATTCTTTACAAGTTTAACCATTCTTTTGAACTCTTGTGCTTTTTACTTTCTGAAACATTAAATAACTAATATTATTCCATGCATTTTTTCTTAGTTTGTGTCAGATGGAAATTACATCACACTAATAATAGTCATACTGTTTTTAGTTATTATTATATAACTATATTATGTTTAAATGAGAATAACTCGTCAGTCTGACCTTGATTTCCACTCAAGTGGATATCATCTTGTATCCCTAAACCATATTCTATAGAGAAAATATGGTTAAATAAAAATAATAAACAGTATAGCTAACTTTATTGGGATGTTGTTTACATCTGATGAAATCCATTGGATATAAACTATCTGATAGGAAGTTTCAGTCTACTTTGTAGTGATATTTTCTACTACCAAGTAGCTCTTTAATTTCCCTAAGGTTTGTCTCATCTGGAAAGAACATCGCTATTTCATTTCATTTTCAATTAAATGTATTGTCACTGTCTTGGAGCACAGCAGACCAAAAGGTAAAACACATCACTAATGAAGTAAAGCCTTGTGACAGAGAAAGAATGAATCTTGGTTATAAATCTCCCTCCTGACCTGTGAGGGTGCTGTGTAAAGGGAACAGAGTGCCTCGGGCTGGATGGTCTGACAATTCATTCCAGGGAAAGGTGGAAGTCGGCCATCAAGTCATCGCCCCAGAAGGGAAGCGATATGTCAACTGCGGATAGGAGAACGGTTGCACTCGCTAACCAAGGGGATGTGACTGACGGTACAAAAGGGGACGTGGCTAAACATGAAGGAGAGTAATAAAGTAACCGTGAGTGTTTAGTGTTTGTTTGTTTTGTTGTGTCTAATTGTACTTGTTTGTTCTTTTTTGACGGCTAACATGTACCAGGAGCTGTCGCTTAAGGCCAGTACCAACCCAGACAAAACTTCACCACTGTGCACTAATAAATTGTATTTCACCACTTGCACGTTAGCACTCACTCTGGACTTGTGATCGTGTGTGTGTCTTTGTGTGTGTTATACTGTGTTTATCATTTCGAGAATGTAACCCGTTGTTTGGAACAGTGCAATACACATTGCTGTGTATTGCCTGGGATTATTGTTTGCGGTCGCCAGACCGGAATTACAAAAATAAACGTGTTTGGATCGTGAACTTTGTTGTCTGTCTTCTGTTTCGTAATCACATCACCTCTGCACCTGCGCACTGCAAACCACTTTGTCACAAGCCTCTGTAAATCTTTGCATTTTAATGTGCAGATTTTTTTAAAAGGTAAAGTACTTTTGAAAAAGAACAACATGTTTGAAAATATGAAATAATAATCAATGAAAAGTCATTTACAGCGATTAGCTTCCAACGTGTCTAGTTATTTTAAATGGTGTCAGGGCTTGTAAAGCGCACCCCTCTGCACTTTACAGCTTTCGGATTGCAAAAATCTATAAAGAGCAAATAAAATCTAATTTCTTTCTGCCCTGACAGTTTAAATAGCCCATATTAAATTAACTCTGTAAAAACAGAAATCGATCGTGCCATGCCAGTTTTCTTGATGCTTCTCCTCACACCACTAAACTCATAATCATCTCTGAAACCTAGGAAGAATTAAAAGAGAATGAGATTTTACTGTCTTAATTTAATTGTGCCCTCCAGTTTCTGCTTGTGTTTCACTCTGAAAAGGAATGGCTGATGCAGACATGATCAGACATACAGAGTAACTGTGATTGGGGCATTCGTTTTTCCAATATTTGTACCCCTCATTAGACAATTGAGAAAATGAAGTACAAGAAGCTTGATAACATGCAAACTGAAACTGTGCAGCAAAATTGCTATGTATATTCATTAGGCATTACATTTAAATATCATACAGAATTCATATTGTTTCAATGCGTAAAACAGCCATTACGCAGCTTATCTTGAGCACTGTGTAAATTATAACATCTATTTACCAAAAGGTTAATGTTTAATCTATTACAGGTAGCCTTACTGAAAAATGAGTTGTACAGAGAACAGTTAAAATGTATGTCCCAAAGCCAAGAGTTTATGTTTATATTATCTTCTCTGTTTTGATGTTGTGGTATAAAGATCTTGTTTGCTTCAGGACACAAGCTGTTTCAGCAGTCCCTGAACTGTATGTTTCGCTGTTTCTTATTTCTGATATATTTACCAACACGTAAAGTACTGTGACTAATTTAGTGGGTGTGCAAGGGTGGAAATAAGACTTCTATCGCAAAAGCAGTTTAAGGAACTCCATTGTGACCATATATATTCATGTAGAACTTTAGGAAATGCTTTATAACAAAAATTTACTTCCATAAAGCGGGACTGCTCTTTACAGTATTTCAGAACACAAAATAAAATGATGGGAAATGGCTTTTAAAACACTGTTAAATGACTGGGTAAACCCATTTGACATTCAGTACTACACAGTATCCTAATGACTTCCAAACATGCACAACCAACCTCCAAAAACATTAACAACAATATTACCCTTTACCTCCCTCCCACTCCATCCAGTTGCAAACAAATTGAAGCGCACACAGATCAATAAGTGATGCTATTTCCACAGTCCTGGGGGACTGTGAGAGGCTCCTCTTGTGAGCTGCGGTTTACATGATTTGTGTATGCACGCTATCTCCAAGGGATTTCCACGTGTCTAGCTGTCCATGGCTGGAGCTTGCTTATAGGAGGTGAAACTGAAGAGGGTGAGGAACCCACATCTGACCTTCACTTCAATGTCACCAGGGAGAATCACAACTATCCAGGTTCTTTACGGAAGAGAAAAACACCTGGCTTGTGATATGTACTAATGCTATACATTTAGTGTGCCAAATTATGTTCCCTCACCGTAACAATCCTTACCACTGCCAGGAGAACTGAAGGTCAGTGGGCATCCTCCAATCCCACAACTAAGCCATTTGACTCTTTACTTCAAGGAACTGTTGATGAGCTACCGCCCCCTGGAGGACAAAGCCAGTGGGTTCAGCTGTAGCACGGTGAGGTCAGTCTCTGATGATTTTGCCTCCCCAAGGGAGATCCAGAGCCAATGCGATACTCACTGTGAAATTCCAAGCAAAGATCAACAACTTTGCACAGTCGTGACACTAACATGCGTTCCAATCCTTTGACTGTGTGACTCGCCTGAATACCAGGCAGCAGTGCCTTAACCAGGTGAGAGCCTCTTGGAAGCCAACTGTTTTGTTCTTTGGGTTTTCTTCTGCTTTTAAGATGCTTATAAGTTCTCATTTACCTGCAGTATGATTGTTGTAGAATTCTATAAAGTGGTCTTGGTACACAGAGGATTAGATTGAGAGACTTGGTGTGGAGTGATACCATCACCTGTTACTTAGCACTTCCCTACAGAGAAAAAATGCGCTCTCATGTAGAAGCTGCCAGGTAGCTTTCCCACCTGTCATCGAAATGGATTTATTAGAAAATTATAGATTCATTTGCATGTAAGTTGATCTTGGTTTTATTTATTTTTTAGTGGCAGAAAATTGTCCAAATTTGATGAAAATGTGTATAAACTCAATCTACCACACATTAGTCATCTGGGACCCCATCAGACAAACATAAATTAGAGAAATGTGCAGTGAAAGCATCATTTATAACAGACACAAATAATCACAAACATTTGCCCGTGAGGGGACCTAAAATACAATTTCCACTGTGCTCAGATTCTTCATTTTTTTCTGGTTGTCACTTACCGTACCTGGTTCCCTTCATTTGGGGATGATCATTAGATTAATTAGTAGGTAATCAATGTTTAATTAAAACATGGTTGTTAATTAAAATGACTGGTGGAGTGGTTGGGGACTGACTTTTTTTTTTGTATCTTAAGTGACCACATTTCTGACTTGAAAGGTCATGGAAAATATGTTTTGGTTACAAGACAAAAATATTTAGTGGTTGCAAATCCCATGTCTTTCACCTCTGGAGGCCCTGATCCGGTTTAGGACACAAGTGAAATGAGCTTCCTGGTCTCAATTAAGCACATTTTTAAGCATGAGCCAATACATGTACACATCGTGTTGCGTATAGCCTACACTGATAATAGTAATCTTGGCCTGGATGGTTATAAAAAAAAAGGTAGAATTTAGGTATATCACTGGGACAGATATTCAGATATTTGAAATGTGACCAATATTATATGCAAACAAAATCTTCTAGTGTAGTTTGCTTATAAGACCATTTGTTGAGATATATACACACTGTAATTTGGTACTTCGTTATAATTTGAAAGAATGAAAGAATATTCTGAAATGTATTAGAATTTAGAAAGTTCTTACCCAAACCCACAGCACAACTTTGGAGTTGACCCCACAAGGGATATAAAGCTACAATTATCATTTAAATGGTTGTTTTAGCAGTCCTCTGATATTTGTCTCCTACAACCTGACTCAAATCCCAGAGTGGCACAGTATTCCCTTAGTTTTGCCAGCTTACTAAAATGGAGCATGGAGCAATAGTACAGTTAATCTGGTCCCTCGTGGGTACCTTTCATTTTGCACCAGCAGCCTCCTTACCTCTACAATGGGTTATAGTACCACCCTGCTCCTTGAATCTTGCTATTTATAGGGCCCAAAGCTCACATTTTATACTTTGATGGAAAGTTTTAGCCCATTTCAGTCATGCTTGATGACATTTAAGGTACTTTTCTGCTTGTAGGTAATAGCTGTAAATGTCAACTAGGAAGCTCCAGTAAATGGTAAGAAATAGTGAAAAACAACATGACAGTGAGTGACAGTAAACAGCCCCAAGCCTCTGTTTATCTCTGACCTTTGCTCAGGCTTGTCGTGAAGTTGGTAGCCAGTCAGCTAAAATGTTTTTAAGACTGCTGTCTAGATAGCCATTTACCTCTATTTTGTGTAGTTTCCTGTAATTTAAACACACACATCTAGGAGATTCAATTACAATTGCCTATACAGTGCGAAAGAAGATATTGTGACAAAAATGACTTCCCTTTTAAATGTGTATCTTTGGTGTTTTTATTTAGAGCAGATGTCATAGACTGGAGCTGGAAGCAAACCGGCTTTGTAACACACTTTTAAACTTTCAGCGGAGGTGATTGCTAGCAAAAAGGCAGCTTTGAAAGACAAAAATTTGAGCTCTGCTGAATGCACAGGCTCAAAGGGAGCTCTTGTGAGCGCATTGAGCACCACACTCAGTCTCCAACGGGGAACGATGTCTTTCACTGGAGGCCGGAGCCACTGGGTGGAATCTCCACTCTGAAGCGCTTGGGACCCCTCTGGAGAGTAGGTCCACAGCCCAGTTGAGCTCCCCAGGCAGGTGAACTGCCCTAAAGGAGAGGAGGTGTTCGTGTGCCCATAGTAGAAGCTTGCGGGCCACACACAAGCCCAGGGGGAGGATCTGAGAGGTTGTTGCTATCAGGCCTAGGAGCCTCTGGAATAACACCACTGTCAGTTTGCTGCCGCATTAGAAAAACTCTAGACAAGCCTTCATTTTAATTACTCTTTCGTCCGACAGAGTGGCCAACATTGTCTCTGAGTTTAGACACACTCCCAGGTAGGAGGCTGTCTGAAAAGGAGTCAGTTGGCTCTTCGCCTTGTTCACCACCAGACCTAAGATGTTTTTATAACAGTCCGGAATGGAGGAAGGGCATGTTGTAATTAAAGGGCGTTGCCCTGTCTGACAGTGTTGAGCACCCAGGTGTCTGTGGTGCTTGTATCCCAGTGTTCCAGGTGGTCCCTTGAAAGAGGGCTCTGGGCCTGAGGCAGCAAACCCCTAGGGTAGATTCTTCTGTGGTGCAGCCACAGCTCTTAAACAGTTGCAGTTCAAGTTACTTATCAAATGTTATAGCTAACTTGAAATATGCAACTGTTCAAGAGTTGAAAACAAGTAAAAAGGTCCAATTAAGCAAATTATCAGTTCAATTAAGGGTCTGGTTAAGTAATTGAGAGTTTGGTTGGAACGAAAACCAGGAGCCACAGGGGGTCCCCAGGACCGAGGTTGAGAAGCCCTGCTTTACATGAAGTGTCTTGAATTACTGTGTAGTTACATAGTTGTTACTTAGTAAATACATGTGTACATACACAGAATTACAATGTTATTATGCATAGCTACCAGGTTCTTAATGTGTAATGTCTTTTGCATGATTTAACCCTAACCCTACTGGTCTCCACACACCAGATGCGAATTTTTAATTGTCGACTAGACACTTTCGCAGCAACATGACCATACACACCAGAAGTAACACAGAGACAGGTTTGAAAACTGCCAGATCTATACAACTGTTTAAAATTGCTATTGACAAAACTATGATCAAGACAGGTACATATTTGTCAACATGATTTGGAAATTATGAGTGTCTTCTCTGATGGTATTTCAACATACAGACGTGCTCAAATTTGTTGGTACCCTTACAGCTCATTAAAATAATGCTTCATTCCTCCTGAAAAGTGATGAAATTAAAAGCTATTTTATCATGTATACTTGCATGCCTTTGGTATGTCATAGAATAAAGCAAAGAAGCTGTGAAAAGAGATGAATTATTGCTTATTCTACAAAGATATTCTAAAATGGCCTGGACACATTTGTTGGTACCCCTTAGAAAAGATAATAAATAATTGGATTATAGTGATATTTCAAACTAATTAGTTTCTTTAATTAGTATCACACATGTCTCCAATCTTGTAATCAGTCATTCAGCCTATTTAAATGGAGAAAAGTAGTCACTGTGCTGTTTTGGTATCACTGTGTGCACCACACTGAACATGGACCAGAGAAAGCAAAGGAGAGAGTTGTCTGAGGAGATCAGAAAGAAAATAATAGACAAGCATGGTAAAGGTAAAGGCTACAAGACCATCTCCATGCAGCTTGATGTTCCTGTGACAACAGTTGCAAATATTATTAAGAAGTTGAAGGTCCATGGAACTGTAGCCAACCTCCCTGGGCGCGGCCGCAAGAGGAAAATCGACCCCAGAGTGAACAGAAGGATAGTGCAAATGGTAGAAAAAGAACCAAGGATAACTGCCAAAGAGATACAAGCTGAACTCCAAGGTGAAGGTACGTCAGTTTCTGATCGCACCATCCGTCGCTTTTTGAGCGAAAGTGGGCTCCATGGAAGAAGACCCAGGAGGACTCCACTTTTGAAAGAAAAACATAAAAAAGCCAGACTGGAATTTGCTAAAATGCATATTGACAAGCCACAATCCTTCTGGGAGAATGTCCTTTGGACAGATGAGTCAAAACTGGAGCTTTTTGGCAAGTCACATCAGCTCTATGTTCACAGATGAAAAAATGAAGCTTTCAAAGAAAAGAACACCATACCTACAGTGAAACATGGAGGAGGCTCGGTTATGTTTTGGGGCTGCTTTGCTGCGCCTGGCACAGG
This sequence comes from Acipenser ruthenus, assembly GCF_902713425.1. Taxonomy (NCBI): domain Eukaryota; kingdom Metazoa; phylum Chordata; class Actinopteri; order Acipenseriformes; family Acipenseridae; genus Acipenser; species Acipenser ruthenus. The sequence goes on along the minus strand of NC_081207.1, from coordinate 6,649,959 downwards.
GTGCCTTGAATCTGTGCAGGGCACAATGAAATCTCAAGACTATCAAGGCATTCTGGAGCGAAACGTACTGCCCAGTGTCAGAAAGCTCTGTCTCAGTCGCAGGTCATGGGTCCTCCAACAGGATAATGACCCAAAACACACAGCTAAAAGCACCCAAGGATGGATAAGAACAAAACATTGGACTATTCTGAAGTGGCCTTCTATGAGTCCTGATCTGAATCCTATCGAACATCTATGGAAAGAGCTGAAACTTGCAGTCTGGAGAAGGCACCCATCAAACCTGATACAGCTGGAGCAGTTTGCTCAGGAAGAGTGGGCCAAACTACCTGTTAACATGTGCAGAAGTCTCATTGAGAGCTACAGAAAACGTTTGATTGCAGTGATTGCCTCTAAAGGTTGTGCAACAAAATATTAGGTTAGCGGTCCCATTATTTTTGTCCATGCCATTTTCATTTGTTTTATTATTTACAATATTATGTTGAATAAAAAATCAAAAGCAAAGTCTGATTTCTATTAAATATGGAATAAACAATGGTGGATGCCAATTACTTTTGTCAGTTTCAAGTTATTTCAGAGAAAATTGTGCATTCTTCGTTTTTTGTGGAGGGGTACCAACAAATCTGAGCACGTCTGTATATGGCAATAAATCATACACACCAGGCTTATCCAGTTCCTTTGAAATTGACTCCCATATATTGTCTTTCAAATCTGTATCTTTATAATTGTGATGCCCTTTGTCATAAAGCTCTGGATATTATTGTTTCCTCTGTCATTTAGGATACTGCTTCACCCTGCTGGACCACGTGCATTGAAGCTGTTCTCTGTTATCTGGTGTGAAAGACACTTATCAAAAGTACAGGTTCTATTCATTTTGACACATCACTGCAAAGTTCCGCTTGCCGCATCGCGTCTGGTTGGTAGCAGCCTTAACCCTAACCTTAACCCTAACTCTAAATCTAACCCTAACTCTAAACCTAACCCTTTTCTGATACAATTGTGCACTTACACCTTGCAAAAAGATTTACACATTAAGTACTTTGTAACTATACATAGTAACACTGTAATTGTGTGTACAGCAAGTACAAATGTATTTACTAAGTAACTAATTTATACACAGTATTTACACAATATAAAGTGTTACCATCAACTCTTCCTGTGCTTATCATGTGTACTGTATAAGTCTGGTAGTATTCAAATAAATCAATGAACCAGAAAATGAAAAATCATTAAATAATAATAATAATAATAATAATAATAATAATAATAATAATAATAATAATAATAATAATAACTCTTTTCTTCAATGAACTCTCTCTGCTGTTTGTCAAGTTGACGTGATTGTAAATCTAGCTGTGCCATAACATTGCGTCAGTCCATTTGACCTTTACCCTTCAACAACATCTTTAGAGGTTGCTAGGTAGCAAAGCCACCAGCCTCAAAGACTGGTTAAAAGAAATAATGAAACAAAATCCTGGGAGATGGAAAAGACTGAATAACCCATAGAAATCTCCAGCTGAGCCTGGATTTGGCCAGTTTGCCTGCAGGTTTAACATACGAACACGAAACGGCATCCAAGGCTAGTTCTGTACACAACTGTTCACTTTTCCTATCTCAGGTATCAACCTTACTACCAATGTTTAATTCTGATTGGATGCCATTATTTGCATGTGGGTATTTGACATTAATTTCAGTAAGCAGTTATGTATTAATTGTCCTGAGGGACACATAATATTCTGTGACTGTTAAGGTTGAACATGTACCATACAATTGTTCTGCAAGGGATAATATTTAGAGATGGCTTACTCGTTAACATCGTTTACATACAGTATATCTGAAGACTATTATCTATCCAGGGAACAGTCGCTGAGCATTGCAAAGCAACATAGAGGAATAGCTTACTCACGTTTGAGTGTTTAAGCAAACTCAGTCTTGTGTTGTTCAGTGTTATGTGATAAATATGAAACAAAGATATTGTTTTAAGAAGGTACTCACATTACAAAAAGGAAGCAAAGTAGGAAAATTACCTCTTTGCACAAGTGGGCTTACTGTACATAGTATTTGATACACATGGAACAAATATACCCAATGGTAACTCAAAGTTTGTGCCATTATGCACCAGGAAAAAAAGATTACAGCAATTGAAAGAAAAACACAGTGCAAATGTTGCACTGGTAAATATATACAGAGTCAATGCCTCTGTATGATGATAGCATCTTGCACCTTACCCTTGCTTTTTCTCTGCTTCAGGCAAATGGCTTTTCTAATATTGACTTGCAAATTGGAGAAATGGCTACAGAGTTTTGGTTTGACAATTGCTTTCCTCGCCCTAACTAGAAGCCTTTGGTATTTGTGAGACTCTCTCTTTTTTTTTTTTAAGACGCAGACAGGCTACAAGATTAGCTGTGGCAGCAGCACTGCCTTTGAGGTTTAGAAATTGTGACACTGTGGGGGAGGCAGCTCCATTTAGAAATAATTATTTTGTCTTTGCACGAGATAATATGATTCCTTCCAAGTAAGATAATTCTATATTGGCTGTTAAAGGAAAAGTTATTGTTTTTTCTCTCTTGGTTTCTCCTTACTTCCAACTTTAGCGGGTATAATATTCAAAACTAAGGTTAGTTTGTTTTGCCGATTTGGGCAGGTTGAGCTAAGGGCCTTATTCATTCATTGTTTTGGTGTTGAGTGGTTTGCAGTAATTCATTTTATTACTGTGTATTTACGGCTCTGTGTAAACTGGAAAATGAAGTTCTAGGACTGGCATCAATTCACTTGGCTTGGGCTGTATCCACACACACTTTGTCTTTTCTGGTTCAATGCTGCATTTTCGTACTTACACAAAACAAGCCATATATACAGTATGTTGATTGTATGTATTGGTTTCTTATTTTCTTTTACAAAATGGCATTGCTGCTGTACCTGTATATTATGGCAATTTATGTCTCCATGTCTTAAAAAACAGATATTGATTGGTTTAGACACAAATGGTTGTGTTGTGCTTTTGATTATATATATATATATATATATATATATATATATATATATATATATATATATATATATATATATATATATATATATTACAGTGCCTTGCAAAAGTATTCAGACCCCTGACCAATTCACTCATATTACTGAATTACAAATGGTACATTGAAATTTCGTTCTGTTTGATATTTTAAAACACTGAAACTCAAAATCAATTATTGTAAGGTGACATTGGTTTTATGTTGGGAAATATTTTTAAGAAAAATAAAAAACTGAAATATCTTGCTTGCATAAGTATTCAGCCCCTGTGCTGTGGAAGCTCCCAGTTTACACCGATGAAAGAAATTGCCCTAACGAGGACACAGTTACCGTACCATTGGCCTCCACCTGTGAACCATTAAAGTTGCTGTCACATTTTCTGGATAAAAACCCCACTGTTGAAGGATCATTGGTCAGGCTGTGAATCTGAAGGAAAATGAAGACCAAAGAGCATTCTACAGAAGTTAGAGATAAAGTAATACAAATGCATAGATTAGGGAAAGGGTACAAAATAATATACAAGTGTTTGGATATCCCAGTGAGCACAGTTGGATCAATAATCAGGAAGTGGAAGCTGCATCACACCACCCAGGCACTGCCAAGAAAAGGCCGTCCCTCAAAACTCAGCGCTCAAACAAGAAGGAGACTTGTGAGAGAAGCCACAGAGAGGCCAACAATCACTTTGAAGGAGCTACAGAGTTCAGTGGCTGGGAGTGGAGTAATGGTGCACCAGTCAACCATATCAAGAGCTCTGCATAACACTGGCCTGTATGGGAGGGTGGCAAGAAAGAAGCCATTACTCAAAAAGTACCATCTGAAAGCACATCTGGAGTTTGCCAGAAAGCATGAGCGTGACCCAGCTGCGATGTGGGAAAAGGTTTTGTGGTCAGATGAGACCAAGATAGAGCTTTTTGGCCAAAACTCAAAGCGCTATGTGTGGCGCAAAGCTAACACTGCCCATGCCTCAGGACACACCATCCCTACAGTGAAGTATGGTGGTGGCAGCATCATGCTGTGGGGATGCTTCTCATCAGCAGGGACTGGGCATCTTGTTAAAATTGAAGGAAGAATGGATGGAACAAAATACAGGGAAATACTGCAAGAGAACCTGCTTCAGTCCGCTAAAAAACTGAAGCTTGGGAGGAAATTCACCTTTCAGCAGGACAATGATCCCAAGCACAAGGCCAAAGCAACATTGGAGTGGCTCAAGAACAAAAAGGTGAATGTCCTTCAGTGGCCCAGTCAAAGTCCTGATCTCAATCCCATTTAGAATCTGTGGCACTATTTGAAAATTGCGGTCCACAAGCGTTGTCCAACCAACCTGAACAACCTGGAGCAAATCTGCCAAGAAGAATGGGCTAAAATCACTCGGACACTGTGTGCAAAGCTGGTACATACTTACCCCAAAAGACTTAAAGCTGTTATTGCAGCGAAAGGTAGCTCTACCAAATATTAATGTGTGGGGGTTGAATACTTATGCAAGCAAGATATTTCAGTTTTTTATTTTTCTTAAAAATATTTCCCAACATAAAACCAATGTCACCTTACAATAATTGATTTTGAGTTTCAGTGTTTTAAAATAAAATATCAAACAGAATGAAATTTCAATGTACCATTTGTAATTCAGTAATATGAGAGAATTGGTCAGGGGTCTGAATACTTTTGCAAGGCACTATATATATATATATATATATATATATATATATATATATATATATATATATATATATATATACCAGTTCTATCTATTGCAATTCCTATAATAATACACACATAATCAATACATGCAGAAAAAAGAAGGTTAGCGACTGGATACACATTCTATTTATCGGCAACGTCTGTCAATGGAATATGATTTTTACTCAGAATATGATTTTTACCCAGAGTTTTAGTGGGAGTTATTCTTGGCCCAGAGAGCCTAAATTATTCTTTAAATAATTTAGGCTATATGAAATACGCAATGCAGATATTTGTAAATAGCATTTTTACACAGATAACCATGAGTAAACTAAATAAGAGGATAGATAGCGTCTCGCTTTGTTTCAATTTGGCAAAATTCCATTTAAAGATCGCTCATAAAGATCGTTAGTAACTAAATCTACTACGGCGTTTCCCTTGTCTGTTGAAATGAAAAAAAAATAGAGAGAAAATGAAATTCTAAATACTGAAATGTATTATCAATGACAGTCGGCGAAATTCAGTGCTTAGCCAGCATATTAACAACCCGCCTCTGCTCATGAATGATTGGACAGCTGTCAGATCTTTCACTTTCCCACTGGCCACTTACTCGCCAATTTTCAATCAGTGCTTGCTTATGATTGGACAGCTGCATAAAACTCAGATTTTTGACTCTCCTATTTATTAAACTTACTGTCAGTACCTGCAACTGAAACAGACCGTTTATGCCCCACCCAGCTAACTTATGTTTGGGCTACCGCAGAGAAAATGCAGATATTCAATTGGTTGATCGTATCGCGAGGCCCTTCAGGAAAAAAAAAATATATATATGTCGAGTATGTACAAGCACAGCATAAGCGAGCACCACTGTCAACAGACTGCTGTGATGCTTTTGTTGGAAAACGCGTTTAAAGCTTTATTTATTTTCCTACGCTACGACCCGCCAGAAATGTGTTCACGACCCATAATTTAAGAACAGATGCCGTGGGCACAATTGCCTGGCTTCGCAAGCACCACTTTGAGGACCACTGGTTGGTCTAAAGCCAAGTTGTGCATTCTCCTTGAGTTAGAGACCCTCTTTATCACTCGCCTTAATGATTTCTGTGCCAGAGCTTAACACCTTACTCTTCAGTTGACATATGGTCCATCTCTCCAGAGCCATGCCACACACTGAGTTTCTGTTTAAAATCTGTTTGTATTGTAGTGGTTTTAGACCACCCACATCCAACTAAAACAATTTTGTTAAAAAATGAAATGCAAGAAAAATGCAATAATGTTTTTGTTCCTACTCACAACTGAAACCCTAACATCAAATCCAAAAGTTCTGACATGCAAACTGAAGCTGAAAGGCAAAGCGAGGAATAAACTCCCACAGACAGGACATCTCTATGGAGACTACAGAAAGGTTTCTCTCTTGAAAGTGAATCTATTAAAGCAGTGATGATCCACCTGCTGTGAACTCTCCAGTACAAAATGCATAAAGCAAAGCATAGGGGGGCATTTATAAGGGCAGCCAGGTTGCTGACAGTGGCTCAAAGTGGGGGATCTCATATGCTCTTTCTCTTCAAGGGAAACAAATTAACAAGCAAGGTGAACACAAAAATTGCCAGTGTTCAGTGTTTTTCTTATAATAAAATGACTGTTGACTAGGGGTGTAAATCAATATAAATCTATCTATCTATCTATCTATCTATCTATAGTTGCCCCGTTGCCTATTGGAGACCGGAGACTATATGAGACTCAGCATTTATTATGTAAGATCACTAACATCTGCAAATAATTCAAAATAATAATATAATGCACATCATACGCATCAAATGCAATCGTGAAAAAGCTTCCTGCACACAACCTTATAGAAACAACATAAGTAAATGACAACATTCCAGCAACGTCATTAAAGGTTGTGTCAGTGGGTAATAACAATTTGTATTGTAATTATAATACAAACAGTAAAATCCACTAAAGACAGCCCTGTAAATATCGGAACACAAGCATGTATTAAGGTAAGCTTGCAGCACAATAAAGAAACAAACATGGTTTTAAAATTAATAAAAGCAATAAGTATCATCTTTATTAACATATATTATATTTATTGTGCACCCTCAAAACGTGTACATTGGAAAGCATGGACAATCGATGAAAAATTAACCAGCAACGAATCTTCATTGCAAAACAACCGCATGAAATACTGTGTTAATACGAAAAATAAGTTCATACTGTTGGCCCACAACACTAAAAAATGATTCAAACTGTTTAATGATAAATAATAAAATCAATACAAGTACAAAATCAAAGCAAAAGTGACTAATTTGTTTTTATAACGTGTACATTGATAAATACGAACGCTGGAAAAGGGGCAAAATATGAATATTCATTGCAAGACCTGTATGAAATACTGTTAATACAAACAAACAAACAAACAAAAAACACACGTACTAATACACTAAAAGGCAACCCTGTTAATATCAGAAAACAAGTTTGTATTTTACTTACTTTCAGCACGCTCAAAAAAGCTTCACAACTGGTTTTAAAATGAATAACACCATATAAAAAAACTGTATGCATTACGTGTACCTTAAAATAAGTTAAATTCAGTTTTCTCATCATTCATCCTGAGCCTCAGAGTCTCTTTCATTGTTTAAAAGACGCGTCTATTTACCATATTTCCCAGAAGACCCGGCGCTTATTAGAGACACGGCGAGAATTGGAGACCGGCGCTTATTTGAATATATATATATATATATATATATATATATATATATATATGTATGTATCGTTTGTGTCCTGTTATAGGACAAAAAGCACAACATAACTCATTGTAGTTCACGAAATGGTTCTTTAATACAGAATATGTTTTATAGTTGATATATAATTGTTTGTATCATATTACATTTTTTGTGTTTTAGCACATTTCATTTATGAATCACTTGATATTTGGATGCTTCATACAAGTAGCTCATCAGGACCATCACAATGTATTATGACACATACATACTTGCCAACATTTGTAAATTGTTCAGTAGGACGCTTGTCCCCTGGGGGGCAGGACGGACTGGTCTTAAGCATCATACACTAGGGAGCGGTCATACGCAAAAAACACTCATTATCATATAATAGACATATCCCTCCAACTCAACACCACATGACCATCATCACAGTAAAAAGAGACATAATGAAGCGCTCTTAGCTTTGTATAAGTTAGTTATCAGCAGATGTGTCAGCCACACGAAGAGCACAGCGTGTGGTTTTCACTAACTCTGAATAAATGCAGAATAAATAATTTTTTTTTCTTATGGTTAAATATCGGGACTTTCTTCCTATGCATCGAGACGCGGGACATTTACTAGGAAATTGGGGACTCCAACAGATCACTAATCTGCTCAGAATGGTTAAAATTATTTAAACACACACAGCAGTGCAAGCTTGGATTCAGGATCTGAAGGGCGTTCAATTTCTAACGCTAAATAATTTACTCTTCAGTTATCAGACTAAATTGAATAAGCTTGTATTCTCCTGATAAAATCAGCCCTCCATTGCGAAAGCATTTCATTGTGAATTAGGATCAATGTTGTGTACTCATTGCTGGGATCACAGTCAGTCACAAACTCCTGAGAACATTATAAAAATGATGTTCATGTGGGTCAAACCTTTGCTGCACAAAAGCATTTTGAGTGCGAGGGTGTTTATACTTTTTTTTTAATGAAAAACTACATTTCAGAGAAAATCACAATTACTACATATGGCCACTGGGTGTCACTGTGTGCTGTACTTTCATTTGTCTTAGACATAAAGAAGGACGCTTAACAAGAGCAGGTGTGAGCATTTGCCTAAGCACAGTAACCTGTCTATACTAAACAGATATTATTTATTTCCAAGCCAGGAAAAAAACCCAACAAATGACTTGTTCTTCTCGCAGGTCTCTTTTATACCTTGTAAATTGAAGTTGTGATGTTAATAGGAAAGCATTAAATGAAATAGGCTAGTTTGCCTGTGCATTTGTGCTGTATTCTAATCTCCAGCCTCAGAAAACGGTATAAAAAATAGACAAGGGAGATCATGCAGAGGTAATTTGCGGTGGGCCTAAAAGAGCCTACTTGCACCACTGCAAAACAGACAAAGGCTAATGGAGAAAGGAGATTAAATAGACGCATTTGGAACTTGCTGGAATGCTAGATGTCAGGGGGAAAAGACAGGATATGTTTATTTCTTATTATGATCTGTGCTCGACCAACCAAATTACTGGAAACAAGGTGAGTCTGTGTGATTATTATTACTCTTCCACCCAAGTACAAGAGGCTGCAAGACACTCCTAGCTGGTGCATGCTGTAAAGACTGGCCTATAAAAAAGAAATCAGGACTGAAATGTCCTCTTTCTTCAGTTTGAATGAATGTGGTGCAGTGGCAAGCCTGTATGCTTGAGTGCTGATTAGCGGTTTGTAGCGCCTGTATTAAGTGGAAGTGCTTGTGACAGTTCCCCACCTTTTGTAGCCTCTTGACTTTGGTATGCAAGCAAGGTGCTGTTTGTTTTGGGTGTTTCATGTGCTATGAAAACTTCACAATGTACAGCTGGCTTTTCTTTTTCATTACTTTTCAAGTCAATATTTGTTTTATCCCTCATGGGGGGTGTTTATTGCTGTTGAGAATGTGGTATGTGTGTGTGCCATGTGTGTTTGTCATGTATGTGTGTCGTGTGTGTATTATGTGTGTGTATGTGTCTGTCATCTGTGTATATGTGTATGTCCTGTGTGTGGCACACATTTTCAGTTATATTTCTGATTGGTTGGACTCATAAAGGCAATAGTTTCACAGCAGTATTTATTTTTTCATTGACATTTATTAACTTTCCGTGATGGCTGATCCATTTCTGGGATATGGAAGGCTGTATCTTGAGAACCTCTGCTTTTGCTTTGGATGGACATTTGTTATAAGATCATAGACCACAAACTGTTCATATGCTGAGTTTTTTTTTCACTGTGCTGACCCAGTCCTGGGCTTAAATCTGGCTCAGGCCAAGTGAGTTTAATGGTTTCAAGTAAGCTCCCAGTTAGACATTATGCCACATTTGGCATATTTACAGTCTCAGGCACCTGCCAGCACTGGTTAACTTTTATAAGGGGTGGAGCAGCGCATAGGTGTGCATGGAAGAGCTTCACTATAATTGGCCCTCAACTAATATACCTCACCTGTGATGGAGCACGAACGATCCTCTAAAGAGTACAGTGTTGCCAGGAAACAAGCTTATTAGCAGCCAATAGATATGGACACTGAGTAAACAATGTCTGATTTTAGAAACACAGGGCAGCATGGTTCAGCCAATCCGCTTCACGTGTCTTTGCATTACTGCACAATATCCTTTGGCTACCAGAACTGGGAGAAGAGTAATTTCAATTACTGATCAATGTTGACAAATAAATGGTGATTAAGGGATTAGTACAAGTAATTATGAAATGTGTTCATAATTATGTTTGCTTCATATTGCAGACCTGGAGCCAGACTGCCATATATAAAGCCAGACATTTTATATTTATGTTTTGGAGGCATGCTTATGAATGTGTCTGGATTCTGTACTGTACCAGTAAATACAAATGGCAAAGAGCTTTAAAGGCTTTTAATAAGTAGCTTTCAGTTAAACGTGCTGCTCCTGTGGACTGCCAAGCCTTGAATTTTATATTTTCATTCCGGAAAGTCATGTAGCATTGTGACCTTTCGACTGTGTTGGCCCAAGCTGCTCAATAATATAGATCAGGTGTGGCCACACCATCGCATGACTTTTCGGATGGAGGTCGCCTTAGCTATTCGTAGCTAAATCAATATTCTGGTAGCAGAATGCAAACACAGAACACAGGACTATTGCAAAAGAGCATAGCAAATGTAAGGGAAAAGTATTACTTGAAGTTTGCTCTTTAATCAAATCAGACTTCAAAATAGTAGAATACAGTAGAAGTTAAAGTTTAAATAATTGGGCCCAATGACATGTGAGAATCAGCTGAGGGAGGGCAAACTGCAGTGTTTAAACCTTGTGCAGTGTGCATCTTGCACTGCAAACCAAGGAGCTATGGAATCACTTCATCACCCAGTCCCTTAAGGAGCTTCAGCTAACCAATTACAAATTAGATCTTTGCTGCAAGATTAGGATCCTTCGCTAATTTCACTTTTAATTGAATTTTTCCTGTGTGCTTTGTCATGGAAGAAGGCTGAGAGCAGCCTTAGAAGACAGCCATTCTGCTCTGGAGTTGAGTTTTCTTTTTTTTTTTTTTTTTTTTAAGAACCGAATAAAACAAATAACTGCTGAGAGATTATCAAAATGTAATTGATTTTAAAAAGGAAAGAGCCTGATGTATAAAATAATATCACATAAAATAAGTGCAGTATAAATGACAAACGGCATTAAGCTGGGATTTTTTTTTCTTTTTATTAAAATGCAGTAGCAACATCAGTAATAATAATAATACTAAAGATACAATACAGTGCCATGATTACAGCTCCTGCTAGACCCCCTGTGTTGAACTATTATACTAGTATTAATATATCTCCGATGTTTTTTCTGATTACAGCGTGGTTAAACAAGATGAGGTAATGCAAGAGACAGCTTTGAGCCATGCCTGTGTCCTGACAACACTAATTTCTCAGCTCAAAGGGTCATGTTAATAGGGAGGGGTTGGGGGCACACCTCTCAATTCAACTCAACGCAAGGCAGTCATTCACTACCTGTCAACCCATGCAGCTCAGAGAAGCATACATTTGAAACTGTCCGCGAGGCTCACTGTCTCCCCCCCCCCCCCCTCTCTCTCTCTCTCTCTCTCTCTCTCTCTCTCTCTCTCTCCCTCTCCCTCGCTCTCTTCCAGTGTTATGATTTCACAGTGAGATCTGAGCTTGGTGTGTGTGTGTGTGTGTGTGTATATGCGTGTTTCCTGACTGTGCAGGCTAGAAGCTATGTGAGAGTGTGCTTGCAGCATGCAACAGAGACACAACTGAAGCTAACCTCTCCTGCAAAACAGTCCTTACCGGAGTGGCAGACAAATTGCATGTACCCCACTCCCTGGCTTTCCTCTTAAAACCAGTCCCCCCCACCCACCAGCACCAGTACCAGCACCAGCACCAGCATCAGCACCAGGACCAGTGAAAACCCCTCCACATCCTAGCCCGTGCAGGCCAGTCGACGGAATGAGGTTTTGACACTACACTTGGATAAACGGAAGAAAACCAGAACTGTGAGTAAAAAAAACATTTTTTTTAGATTGATTTGTTCTTTTTTTTTTAAATTGTGTGTGTTTGGGGAAATGTCCAACAATGCACATTAGAAACAGAAAAGAAGAGCAAGGTTGATAAATATTCTACCAAACTTAAAAGAAATGAAGATAAGCCATGGGATTGTATATGTAGATGTCATATACAGTATACAGTGATTCAAATTGTTGCCCGTTGAAATTGACAAGAACTTCAAGTGTAGTTTGTAACAGGGATTTTATCTTTCTGTTTTTACGAGTCATTTTAAACGTAATCTCAGAGTGTGACTGCTTACTTGACGTGAATTCTGTTACACTGGTGTAGTTGTCATGAATGTCTGCATTGCCTGTGAGCCATGCACAACTTTAAAGCTAGAAATAAGATCTCAAATTTTAAAGATGGGAGCTAACATTTCTTCTTTGTTAATTAGTATTAAACTGAGAGCCATTTTTCAACATAACAAGTGGTAGTTGTATAGATTTGAATATGAATTGTAAAAAAGATTATTCTGCATGCAGACATGAGTCTTAGGAAATGGTTCTGCAGCGCATTCTTTAGGTTATGATGCTGAACAACAAATGCATACTTTTATTGAGCTACGTTATTTTGCCTGTATACAGATCAGCTTTATGTCTCAGTTTGATACATGAACACAGCTGATCCAGACAGTGTAGATGCTGCATTTTAGTTAGAAGCAGCAGAACTAGAATTGCACAAACTTTAGTTTTTCTTCTTTCTGGGGTGGCTTTAATCATACCGAATAAAAAGAAGTGCAGAGGTTTGAGCAGGGCTTGCACTATACACAGTCGCTGTGTAGCTGTGCAGCACATCATTATTGGGATTTTTGAATTGCTTGATGTTCTCCCGTTTATGGCTTGCATTTCTCAAACATAATGTAAAATCAGATCTGAGCTTGGCGCAGGCAGGGTGAGTGTTTCTATTCTGAATACAGCACACAAATTGCATTTTCACTGGAGTGTACTCTTGCTCTTTCAATGTAATAAGAAAGGCAGTGGCAGTACATGCCAGTTTCAATTCTCTGCACTTGTTACAAGCTAATCATATTGGCACGAGTACCTGTGCTATTTATCCATCTGTTTACACAGCTTAAAATGAGGAAGAGAGTCAACACTTGTGATGGATAACTGTGTTATCTGAGTGTTTATATACAGTTCTTAATAATGATAATAATAATAATAATAATAATAATAATAATAATAATAATAATACATGTTTTGTGTACCAGGATATTTGTATTACTGTGACAGTATGTTCAGATGATCAGATAGTTTTGTATGTGCAAATCTTAATCCATATAGGTAGGTACAGATTTGATCTAAAAAATGATGTTACTTGTATCAGATATGCTGTAATTGTTTTAATGAAGCTAACCACTATAGGTTGACATATATGTTTTCTGTTTTGATATTTACACCCTTTTTGCTGGTGCAGTACTTCACTAGCCTCTTATTCAAATATGCCATGGTAAAGACAGCAACATCGGATCCATTCTTTCAGAAGACTCTGAGCTGTAAAGTTTTCACAGCAGTACTGAAGTGTGGGGGGTGGCTGGATGAGTTGTATTATATGTACTGATATGCCTCGCTGGTCGTAAAGCTTTGAGAATTTATTTTTTGTTTTGGGACTTGCATAATAGACAGTGTGTTAAAGCCAAGGTCACAGATGGCTAGTGCTAGACTGGACTAAGACCTAAATAATAACTTGCCCACACAAATGAAACGAGTGTTGAATAGCTTACCTGAGATGAAAAGAACAGTGACCTGAAACCTGATGTGTGTTTGTCAGATGGTCATATACAGCTCCTGCTGGTCTTTATTTAATGTCTATAAAGACCAATTTTCCAGGATTTCTTCAGCAGTCATTTTTCTTTTATGAATGTTATAAAGAGATCTCTTTCCTCTAAAACAGTGTGGTTATTTAAGCTGAAAATCAGTAGGGCTGGCAGGCATGGTATCAGTCTTTCGCTGTTGATTCGTAAAACTGATCTAAGACTGCGGCAGCTGATTTCTTCAGGATGTGCTATACAGAATTTAGTTTCAGTTGGTGCCACAAACTGTGTTAGATTAGAAACATGCTTTTTTGTTATCCAAAATAATCAAACTCTGGTAAAGGTACAAATCACCACTGACTGAAGAATAAAACCAAGCAACAAGAAATACTTAACAAAAGCCAAAGATCTGAAAGTACTGTGTCTTGCAGGTATTAAAACAATGGCACAGAATTTATATTGGATATTAAATTAAAATTGAAAGACACATTTAGTTGTAAAACTAATGACAAGGGCTTATCACAGACCGAAGTCTTGCCTTTCCTCTGCTTAGATAAATCTGGGATTTAGACGACAGTGAACTAACAAGCCCAATAGCCATATTTTCCATTGTGCTGTTAAGCCGTTCCTAATGAAAAGACGTATCCCTATTTCTACCTATAATGAAACCATTCACAATGAATCATTATTAAATGTTTGCCATGTAAGATCCTGTATTAAGGGTATCATTGTGCTGGAAGAGTAAACGCATTGGTTTATTTTTATTGCTTTCTATAAACAGAAGGGCAATTGCTAGGAGCACCTGTTGTGTAATTACAGAAGTGTAGTTAACTCTACATGCTTCCAGAGCGCATCTGCCAGTGCCAGTGTCAATGCCAGTGCCCATTTCCGATTAGCAACCAAGTCCTGGATTCCTCCCTGTCTGTCTGTATGTATCATGCCATGAATGAATAAACATTTGGCTTCAGAACTTAGAATATAATTGACTTGTATGTAACTATACACCACATATTGAGTACCACGGCCTTGTATAATACGTACAGTTTTTTCATTTGTCGTGGATTACTGATTGGCCACCAGTTTTAAATCAGCTGCCACCAAACGACTGGCAAAATGTAAAATGACTTTAAAAACACCAGAGGGCGCTGCATATCTCCATTAAATGCTTTAAAAAAACGGAAGGAGCAATTACAGTATTATACCCTGTGAACCCGGCACCCTCTAATCCACCACATTTCCATGGCATCCTTAAGTAGGAACTCTACATATGCAGTAGAAAAGTTAATATGCACAGTTGACTCTGTGTGTATCTTCTATTATAAATTGATATTCAGTTAACCTGGTGTCATACTGTGCACCAGTGTCTTCTCAGCAGCTGCACTTTGGTCGTTCAAGACTTAGCTGTTCTGTCGCCTCAAGTGCGAGCGAGAGGAGGGGACAATAAATCATCTTTGATTAAAAGAGGAGCAGGACATACATATTTTATCAATAATGTTAAGTTTTATTGCAGAAGAGTTTCACTGTCAACTACCTTGTAAAAAATGGTTGTGATTTATAATAACGCCATAGGTAATAAAGCAAGGTGCTATAAACATGGATCTGAACTAGTCAGAGAGCCCTGTACACACAGTGACTGGAATAATGGTGGAAAGCAGGTAACTTCATTTTTTAGGGTCAGTGCTTGAAGCGCAATGACTTCAAGTTTCCTACTGAATTCTTAAACTCATATTAAATTTACATTAATTTACATTTACATTCATGCTGCTGACACTGAGCTTGTTCATAATGAATTAAAGGACTGCTCACAGCAAATGCCGTTTTTTTTAACACTCCTATTACTTTGTGATGTGATGTGTAGATTCATTCCAAACGTAATAGTGAGATTGTTATCCCTTTTGTTCTAAGGATGCCCTCTTGCTTGGAGGCCTGTTTTTGCTGGGTTTGTTTTGCTTCCTGGACTTCAGGAACCATGTGTACTCTGTTGACTTCATAGCAGTGTAAAGAAGCTGGTGCAGAAAAGTTGAAAGGTCTCATCCCACAAACATTTAACCGGTTAAATCGACAGCAGAGGCAAACGATTCAAACTAAATCTTGACACCAGAACAACGAAACAGAAAAGGGAGGGAGGGGATCATGGGTTTAATAGGAGTACGTTTAAAATGTGTCTTGAATATGTGTTTACTTTGTACGCAATGTCATGGGAAATGTTTGTTCTTGCATAATTGCATTTGATTTCCGGACAGTGAAGAAGTGCTACTGTGTAGCTGACTGTGCAGTGCTGTATTTTGAATGGGATGTGGCTCCAGTGACCGAGACAGGGGATGCAGTAATAAATCTGCCATGAAGGCTGACCAATCGGAGGACCAGGCCCTGGTAATGGAACAGTCAAACGGAGGTCAATTGGAGTTTAGCTCTGGAGAGTGCAGGAGGGGTCAGTGTGTGGAGGTATGGGAAGGGGGATTTATAACTATTTCCCTGTTCACCTTGATGGACAGTTATAGCCCTGCACAAATGGGAGAGATGAGTGACTCTTAAGTCAGCTGTACTGCGTTGTATAAATCAGTTCACCTAAACAGAAATGTAGCTTTTGCTGTAATTGCTCCACAAAGTTCCTTAGAATATTGAAACATTTGCTTTACATAGCTTTAACTATTCATCATTCATGTTATCTGTCTATGTACATCTCAGTTAGTCTTGCAAGCTGTCATTTTTATATCTTCTAAATTGAGAAATTATGCAATGGTAAAACGTAACTGCTATTAACGTTAGTGGCTATTTTATGTTCTATAGTCTGGAATTCCATTGGTTAATCTAACTTTCTTCTGCTAGTGATTAGTAGTCCTGTTATCGCTGATAAACCAGGATTATTCTGAACAATAGTTCAGGCAAATCTCGGCGCAAAGCTCAGTTTAGCTGAAACATTCATTAGTTGGATAATTATCCCAAAAATACCAAAGTTGGGACTTCAGCAGTAGCTGACTAGTAGTATTTCAATCTTTAATTGTATCGGTCTTGATGCACTGTATATGCTGCTTGATAAAACCAGGTAAATATTCATTTAAAAGAAGATTTCTAATAAAAATGGACTTTTCCCCCCTCCCCTTGAGCAAGAATAACCATATATGATACTTTACATGCCTGCTCACTGGTATCATGCAAAGCCAACCAAGTCAAAAACAATAAGGTACATATCAACAAAAAGCAGATGAAAAGGTACTATGTGCAGTCTCAGAGATATCAATGCCTGTTTAAACTGATCAGGACCCCTCTAATAAACCTTCTTTTCTTGTCCTGTGTTGATTGAACAGTGTTTGGATCTGATTGTATTTTGGCTCCTGTTTCATTATAAACTGGTGTGTTGCCAACCGGAACAAACAGATTTTACTATTTTTTTTCTTGCTTTGTGTTTTTGTTTGAATTCCTAGGGGATTGGCTGATCCTGGTTTGAAAGGCGCAGGGACGAGATTGCTGTCAGTAGACAAGCTAGGATTCAGTGAATAGTGTCAAAATTAATACAGAAGCAATGCACTCTTTCCTTGTATGATCCTCTCTCTCCAATCTGTATAACCAACTCGGATTGGTCTATTAAACATAAGGCCATATCTGTTACAGCTTTTATTGATTTAAGCAAACTGTTTAGAATTTAAATTCACTGCAATTAAAATGTGAGACCCAAGCTTCTTGAAAAGGTTGAACCTTATTATAACGTTAAAATATCAGCTGTTAAGGTGTTTTTTGTAAAATCCTCCCTGTGTAAAAATGCAATAGTAATTACTGAACTAAAACAGAGCTTCATATCTTCCTGCTGCTACAAGTGATATTAGGTGACCAAATAGAATAATGTTGTAAAATTAATTATGTATCTGTGGAAAAAATGCAGTTAAGAAAGATATATATATATATATAGTATGTGTATATATATATATATATATATATATATATATATATATATATATAGATGTATGTACTGTGTATATATATATAACCAGCCATATTGAAGATCTACACCACGTGGGTTTGTAGATGCTTGCGAAAAAAAGAGATCACTTGAAGACAACACATACAGAAACAAAAAAGAAGCTTAGCTGCTGCTGCTTTTTTCCCCCTTAGTGAAAAAAATGAAAAAGACGAGGGAAAGACGGTTTATCCGCGTCTCATTTTATGTGGGATTTTTGTGTGGGCGCAATTGGTCCACGGAGAGTTGGTTATCTGAAAGAAATTGTTGTAGGCATGGCTTGAGCGTCTCAGTCCCCAGGGGGCCGCCGGCACTGACAGGATCCGCAAAACAAGCGGAAAAGCTGTTTAACATGCGAGCCGTTTGAGGCAGAGCCCCAGCGTTAATGATCTCGTTTTGAGCCGGGGTCTGGTGGCAGTGATTAGAGAGAGGCGTTTGAGAACAGCGAGAGCGCAGCTGTAATGAGGAGAGGTCTAGCCTCAGAACTGAAAGATGCTGCTGGTTGATCTGCTCTGTGTGTCTCTGTGTGGTTTTACAGGAGGCTGCGGCAGAAAGATAGTGAGATTGAATAAAAGAGAAGGGGGGAGGTGGGAATGAGGGACAGAGGGAGAAATATAAAGGGTGAACTTGGATTAACTTGCGAAAAGGAATCTCGAGTATATGCCATACAGCCATCGGGCTGGATTTCAAATAAATGACAGAACCAAAGCTCAACCGACTGCAATAGCAGCAGGACCTCTTTGATTTGAACTAGCCGCACCAGAATTAATGGTAGAAATGATCAATTATATATACAATACTTAGGGGGAAAAAAGGGTATAATATCTGCACGGTCTTGTTAGTTTATGCAACAGTAGGAAGTAATATATTACGCCAAAAAAGTGATTTCATTCTGTTAGCTTCCAACAGGATTTAAAAAAAAATAATAAGGTAACAACCTTCTTAAAAATGTAAACAATTGGTCCAATGAGAGTTGGTTTTCTGAAAGAAACTGAAGTAGGAATGGGTTGAGTGGTACATTTAAATCAGTGCTTTAAGCAAAATAAAGAAACTGAAAAAAGTATGGCAAAAATGAAGGGAAAAATATGGATGGCATGTCACCATTTTCCAGAACAGGTCTCCACTCCACTGTAATAAAACTAATGTTTAAAAATGTTCAGCATTTCTGATGAGGCTCCTGCAGTCTTGGTAGTCACCACTGCAGTACCAAATTTGGGGTTTAAATTAAAACCAATGTTCTGCATTGGTAGTACCGATAACCAATGCATTTGAGAATCAAGGAGAATCAAACATTCCCCACCCAGTTATTAATAAACAGCATTTGCTGGAGGGTTGTGTGTGTGTGTATGCTTATAAAATATAAAACCTGCTGTATGAGACTTTTATGCAAAAATATGGTAGGTGTCTTCTCTGTACCATATACTTCTCAATTAGTAAGTAAGCCATATGTTTTAATGCAGGATAACCTGTCAGTTTTACAATTCAACACACATTTAGACAGCCGCATTTGCCGGTGACTGGAAGTGACATTAAATTGCGACCTGAGACTTAGGAGGTTGGTTAAGAGACAGGTCCATTACAGCAGAGCATTCCAGAACTCTGAGGCTGTGCTAAAAATGGAATGCTGAAACTGCTTGAGGCGATTGGGGACCCTGCACAGCACAGGCTCATTCCTGCACAGTTTTCTTGTAGCGCAATATTTGTTGCATATTGATGGTCCAAATGTGAACATATTGTGTTCCATCCAGTATTATCATTACTATAAAATATGATAGTGAGGGCTTAAACAAATTGGTATTACGTAATGTGACAAGACATTATTACAAATAACAACCTGTATTACAGAATTTCAGAGCCTTATTACACATTTGTAGCATGTAAGGGGTTAAGGTAGATCAAGAGGCAGGAAAAGGAATAAATTCTTTCTGAATATAAATACAGTTATAGCCTAACTACGCCAGTCTCAGTCAAGCTGGGACAACTAAATAGAAGGTCAATTTAACTTGGCCCACACACAGGTTCTTTATATTTGGAAAATTGCTGAGGGGGTTGCACACACAGTTTATCATCCCAAAAGAACACAAGACACTGGTCACGTAATAATATTTATTAATACAGAATAAAACAAGTTTAAAAACAATAAAACTATTCAATACTGGGGCTCCCGAGTAGTGCATTCAGTAAAGGCGCTCCGTGTGGAGTGCAGGATGTGACCTATAGTCTGGACGTCGCAAGTTCGAGTCCAGGCTGTTCTTTGCCGACCGAGGACAGGAGCTTCCAGGGGGCGGAGCTTAATTGACCGAGCGCCGCCCGGGGGGAGGGAGGGTTAGGTCGTCCAGGGTGTCCTCGGCTCACCGCGCACCAGCGACCCCTGTCACACACCCAAGACACCAGCACAACGTGTTATTTACAATGAGCTGCACCCACTAATGTAGACCCTGGTTAAAGTACTAACAATCACACAGTAAAAGGAGTATAGCAACGCAAAGTTACGGAACCGCTTTAAGCAAAACGAAACAGCAATGAGTTTTAAATACTTAGCTGGGTAGCTATATAACTTGAACTTTCTCGTCTCTCGGTCTGTTTGGATTCGGCAACCACTTTAGGAAGCCCCACATTCAGCCAGAGTAGGGAGTCCAAGGAAAATCACTGCAAACACTGTCCCACTAATGTAATGCTTTGTAAATCCAACAAGTCTTAGTGTCCGTCAAACCCAGCTGGAATACGCAGT
The DNA here is from genome assembly GCF_902713425.1 of Acipenser ruthenus. Classification (NCBI taxonomy): domain Eukaryota; kingdom Metazoa; phylum Chordata; class Actinopteri; order Acipenseriformes; family Acipenseridae; genus Acipenser; species Acipenser ruthenus. The sequence goes on along the minus strand of NC_081207.1, from coordinate 6,629,559 downwards.
TTAACCCAGAAGCAATCCACTTCAGCAAGCGCCTTTTGCAAGCTCGGCAAAGACCAGGTACAGCATCCAAACAAGGTGCGGCAATGTCCTTGTAAAATCAAATACTCAATATCAGAAAACCCTGCTTCAAAAATACTTATCTGCTGTAACTTTTCATTAAAACCTGTACTTGGTTTCATATTTTCATACAGTCTCATCCCATCCCACTATACGTTTCGGTGTACGTATCGGAGCGACCTGCTACCTTGCGTGTTTTGGAGCTCGTCTTTTAACATGCAGGTGTTTTTAATAGCTCTATCTTGTTAACGTGGCACCTCATTAGTAAAGCAAATGGCTGGCAATATTCTGCCCATGAATATAAATGAAATTTTAACCATAAAGTGAAAAACAACCAAAAAAAAATAGTGCAAAGTAACTACAAAACACATCTACAAAACGTGCATTAAACCGTACCACTACAAATAACATTTACATTATCTTTAACAAAATTTGACATGGTCGTGTTTGAATGTGAGACAAAATGAGATGGGTGAGAGAAATTTAAAACAAAGTTAGATTTTTGAATGCTGTACAAATCAAAGGCCCTTTGCTCCTCTTCCACACACCTCTCCCTCCAATTTTCCTTGTTAATTCAGGCGCTTTTATTTTGCAGAAGCTGTCATTTTACATAAACTCTAATAGACCTACATCCATTGCTGCTGCCAACTTCTCCATATCAAACACGTGTAACCCGGGAGAAAACTGACAGCTTGGACCAGTCACTGTTAGGGAAGGGGCGTCAATGGAGAAAGCATTAACTCTACAGCTGCTGTTGGTTTGTTAGAGATCAGTGGATACCCAGCTGCTTAAAGGAAACACTTTATACTCTATGAATTAGTAGAATAATATCAGGTTATATCTGTTTACTATCCCATGACATGTGTTCTTAATAATGATGTATCATGTATACTGCAAACGTGGGTATTTATCAAGTTTAATAAATATCAGTATATATAACCTTTGGGACTGTCTCAAAGCAAGCCATGCTGGGTAAAGATAACAACTTTGAGTGTGCATGGGGAATTTGCCAGATATTATATCTATTGCAGATCTATTGCAAATCTTTAACATACTCTGTTTCAGTGGGGCATTACCGATGGCTTATTACTTATTAAATTCCACCTTACTTGGGTTTGTAAAATGTACTGGTGCCTTTATTAAACATGCTAAATACACATGACTATGGAAACAGTATTAAATGATGATTCAGAACAAATGCCAAATGTTAATGAACAAATACTGTGATGATATGCAAGTTCAGGAGGGTATAAATTACTCCTTTAACCCACAGAATACCCGTGTGGTTTCACTTGTAGTTTCATTTTAGATTACAAGTCTATTGCTGTCTAAATTAAGCAATGCAAAACAACCGTCTCCTTTATTGCCGGAGTAGAGGAATCCATATCATCCCTGTGGTTAAGAATGCTAATTTTCAATCATTATTGGAAGAGCCTTCATTAGGTCAAATAGTTCCTCGTCTACTGTATGTGTTTATGCACTGCATGCATTCTGTATAGGCACAACCTTAGTGGAGTTTTTACCAAACCTAAAGTAAACATTGAAGCGTTTTTGACTTGACACATTTAACAGAGAGGTTACAAGCCTCTGTAGCTGGAAGGGCAGAGCCCTTCCTGTGCACAGGCATACCCTGCTCTTCATCAATCCTGCCTTCCTGAGCCCTCATTTCTGCACACCTGCACACCTGTTTTCATCAATCTTGTTATTTCAATTTAAATCTACAAGCCATTCTGGAGCAAGATTTCCAGCCCTGTTTCATCATACATTGGTGAACATCAGTTTGCCCAAGAGTTAAATACTAGTTTTTTACCCAACAGCATTTCATTTCCTTAGGAAGTCGTGCTCTTTTACTCAGGTTGACAATGGTCTTAATTTATAGAGCATTCTCACAGTAGCAAATTATGCTGGATATCATTCTCCAGAGTCCATTAAAGAGATTTACACTATCAAAGGTCTTTATTAATGATGATCATTATGACAGATAGAAGGTATGATTGGACTCCCTGTCTCGCTCATTTATATTGCTGGGAGATCACTTTGTTATCATCAACATTAAACAGAAATCTGCATTGTGAAATGATTCTACTTTTCAAATTAAACTTGGCAGGTAGCAATGGCAGAGCTGCTCATTAAGTTCAGGTTGCTTGCCGCAGATATATGTCATTGTGCGTTGGGTCCTTGGCGGTTGTTCATTAGCGGCTGCAGGTCTGACGAGAGGTCACAGACATGCAGCGTTTCAGAGAATTCAACTTAAGATTTTTATTATATCTCATGAGTTATACAAAACTCGGTTCCCTTCTGTAGCAGTGTCAATACTATACACATATAGGTGTTGTGCATACTGTCTCTACATCAATAACATAAAGGAGGAATGGAGCAACACAGCTCCATTTAGACCAAAACTCTCTCTCCTGCTCTTTCATTAGAATCTCGCATGACCTTTAGCCTCTCACACTAGACACTGTCATGTCTTAAAGGTAAAGCACTCAAAACATAATGACATAATCGTCATATCATGTAGACTTGATCGGCCAAAGTGTCTTTATCAATATAAAAGGTCCAGCACCATCAAGACACTTTGGATGATCTAGCCTATATTGCATATGGTAGACAACTGGACCTGCAGAGCAGACAAAAGAATTGCAATAAGAACCATCCAGAATTCTTGCAAACAGCATAACATGGTAAGGGTGAGTAAACACAAGACAATATCATTTGAAGCTACTACATATTTCTTTCTTACTTGTTTTGTAACATCAATAAGTGTTTTTTTTTCTTTTTGAAGTAATTTACTGGAGTAAAGAGAATATGCCCCTAGGTGTCAGCCAATCACTGGTCAACTGCTTTTGCATTAAGATCTAGTTAATTAATTAATTTATTTATTTATTTATTTATTTATTTATTTTATTTTATTTTTTTTAAACTGACTTTGGAAAATGATTTTGGATGTGTGTTAATGGCTTTGCAATAAGATCCCTTATCAAAGAAGCAAATCTATTTATACTGCAGCCCATCCGGTGCAGTGCTGTGGCATTTTTGATTCCAGGTTTTACCTAGTTTACATAATTTTCTTGTATTCAGGTGCCTTAACCTCAGAGGGGAAGGATATTGACTTTCAGTCACCTGTGTTGAATTAGGAGGCCTTCCACTAATATAGTGATTCAAGTCTTTGCTACAAAACATGAGTTTAGACCTAATCTGTCTATTAGAGACTTGGACACATCTCAGTTAGATTATAACTGAGCCGTCTTACTTCTTTCATCCACACCAGTGATGCAAGTTCTTCAGTACCACACTGCGAGGCCTTGGGATTGGTTGACCCTTGACCCTTGACTCTTGACCCTTGTTGCAGTGGTACAGAATACAGTAAATTCTGAGGTGGAAAGATTAATTGCAACATGCCTGTCTTTCTTACAGAAATGTGCAGCTGGCGTAAAAATAAATTGAAAATGTCAGGTTTTATTTGCACACCAGAGTACTTGGCAGCTTTGAAGATTCATATAAGAAGCTAATATTCTCAGTTCATTCATGGCATTGCTACAATTTCGGCCCATAATCCTTTACTTACTTTTCTCCAGATTCCGCAAATGCTTTTTACAGATGCTTAATGCTCAGTGGTCATTATTGTTTATAAACAGCACGACTCAAAATGACCTTATCTTGCTAAATGTTGGCTCCACAGGCGCAAATACTAATGCATTTACTTGTAAGCAATAGAAAACAGAATATGTTCTCCACAATCATTATGTTAAAGAGATTTACATTTTGGTAGCATGTCGGATCTGTTGGCTTGCAGCTGAATTGAGGTAATGGGATAGGAGATCAAAAAATACGGTTGATCATTTTGTACAGTGGTTATGCTTGAAAGTTCATCAGTTTGCATCAAGCTTCCATCTGTTAAATAGGTGCCAACAAAATATCTTCATCAGTTTCAAAGTGAAGCCTCAAATAGAAGCATCAGAAAGTTAAATATAAAGTTAAATATATTTTCAGTAGTTATTTAGACAGATTCATCTCAGATAACAAATTACAATGTCCAGCCACCGTGTCTAAGGTTGGTACCTGGCTGCTTTTTGTACTACCTTGCTGGTGAAAAGATGTAAGGTTTTTATATATTTTTTTTTGCACCTATCAGTAAATTTGCTGCCTCACTACCAGGCATCCTCCCCTACGCACATATTGTGTTATTCTTTGTGTAAAATGGTTCTCTAAAACATTTTAGTAATAATTAGTTATAGTCGGCACTAGGAGTCTTTGGCCAGTGTCTCAGAGGTAGCAGTAGTTATGGTATGTTGGAATATTTGATTTTCTCATTTTTATCAATGCTGGTTTGCGTATACACATTCAGAGGATGTGCTTTCAGTGCAGTGTATCTGTACACATTCACCACTTCAGACTTCTATTGAGAACAGAACGTTTTCTAAAGAAGCCTGAGGCTGTGAATGTGCGTTTACTCTTGGTTAGGATGATTAATAATGAACTACATATTATTATTATTATTATTATTATTATTATTATTATTATTATTATTATTATTATTTATTTCTTAGCAGACGCCCTTATCCAGGGCGACTTAATCGTAAACAAATGCATTTCAAGAATCACAGTACAAGTATTAATACAATTAAGAGCAAGATAAAATACAATGACTTCAGTTCTAGTAAGTACAGGTATATTACAAAATATGAATCAATATCAGATCAGATAAGTGTCAGTGATAGTTACATCAGGATACAATTAAATGCAAAATACTACAGATTGAATAACACTAGTGGCAGATTACAGTACAGTACTCTGTAAAGTACAGGATTAAATGCAGTAAAATAGGCAGCAGATAAGTGCAAGTAAAGCGCTTATCTTATATATGTTCAGTATTAAGAACATTGCATGTTGATAAAACAAGAGCAAATGAATGGCATGTGGAAATATATTGAAAATCTGGTTTTGATTGGTTATTTATTTATTTATTGACATGATTATTTATTGACATGATATTTTTCTTGGAGAAGAAAAGCAGCAATCTTGTGTCAGCAACTTTCCAAGGTTGGAAATGATGTTAACCCTGAACTTTTTATAGATGCCAATATCTTTATTTTATTTTATTTGTGTGTCTTGGTTTAACTTGGTTTAAAATATTGTATGAACTGACAAAAAGATCTATACCTATGATTTCTAGTTCCTGGGTAAAAGGACATGCAGGCCTTTGAAAAGATGATTAGCATTTAGATTTGGAGATTCACCTGTGTATGATAATAGTGGTGGACATGGCACATTTCTGACATTTGTGTTAATTTGTTTCAAGTAGCCCTGAGGGGCTGATCCGCTCTCCTGATCAATCTCCCTAAATTGCCCATGCTGACCTCCCGATGATGAGAAGGTATTTCCATTCCTTTGCCATACTGATTTTTTCCCTGATCGATAGCAGATGTTTTCACTCCCCATCAGTGCTGAATAATTGTTCTAATGGAGGTCAGGTCGGGTTTGATTTATTTTCATTTGTAAAAAACATAATGGCAATATTCCAATATTGGTACAAATCTGACACCCGGGGCAATTTCTCTTTTCCACACACACAGACACTTCCTTGCATACAAACCCACGCGTGTACATATTTATTGCTATCATTCTGGTATTACTTTTCCTCCTATTATATTACAATGTATAATTCCTATGTCCAGTCTGTAGAAACATCCCTATGAAATGAATGTAGAGGGGAATCAAAAGTCTTGCACTGTGTATAATTCTCAAGCAAAGCATATATATATATATTTTTAGCAGTTTGTTGGGACAAAAACAAAGAAAAAATCACAATAATGAAAGAAGAACATTTGAAGTTAAGGCCTAACCAGACATGATGCAATTTATCCTGCGATAAAATTGTACTTTGGCTGCGACAATACATTTTACACCAGTGGCGACAGACACGCGAGGTGATAGGCAACCCCCGATTGGTCATTGGTCAGTTCCCAAAATCACAAAAATAGACACTGTTCCTTATTTTTCTTTTTTTGCATCGCTTTAGTGTCGCCCAGTCGCATTGCAGGCAGTGTGAATGGTTTGTACCAAAACTACATGTTTTATTTATTTTGTAGCGGCGCAGTGTGTCGTACCACACATTCACTTGTTGCATCATATCCGGTGTGATTAGGCCTTTACACTGTAGTTTTGTTTCTTAAACAAATACTGTTTAAAGAACTACTAGAGGCAATTATAAGGAGAGAACTGTACGTTCAAGCATCTCATTAAAACAACGTCAAAGGTGTTGCAAGATGAAAATAGAAATAGGTGAAATATTGCATGTAAAATATCTATACAGTACATTTTACAGCTTGTTTGCATTGTATCTGTGTGAGGACTGTGTTGGTAATCTATATATATCAGGCTGTGTTTAACGGACACCTGGTTTTGTGCTGATAGACTGCCCCCTGATAGTCTTTACTGCTCAAGAATCAATCAGTTATCTGCAGGAATTTTTAGACACTGTACTTGAATCTATTCGCTCAGTAAAATGGCAAATAGAATGGTGTGCCAATCGTTTTGGAGAAAGTCATTTAATTCTGGTAATGTAATGGTCATTTGGATAGGTGTTTTTGATTACAGATAAAATAGGGGACCTGTAATAACTGGGTAGAGGAATATAACAGCCAAGCTAACATAGACAGAGCTCTGGCTTTGGAACCAAAATGATATAATCTCAAATCACAAAGTATCTACAGGGTCATTTATTGATTGATTATAATGATCCTAGCTGGACAATGAAAAGATAAGAATCCCAAATACTCTCACAATGTTGGATATTCCTAGAGGGTTAAGACATAGTTGTTATACACAAGGATTAGAGCACTCCTGCTGAACACAAATAAAGGTTAACTTTGAAGTCAAAACCGCATATCCTAAGGGAACATAGGCAGATCCCAAAATCCTGAACCAGCCCAGAAAATGCCTTCAGGGCTTGAATATGCTCTTATCTGAATGTATTTTTGATATTTCTGAACCATCACAGGACAACAAATTAGTGCAGTTGTGCAGATAGCAATCCATTATGTTTGTATGAATGGTGGTTGGGGAGGTGGTGAGAGGGGAGAGTTTCTGATCCTTGTGTCTAACATTATCAAATGGACCTTGAGTTACTGCTATTAGACCTGAAGATTTTTTTTCTTCTCCTAAAGCCAAACATCAATTACCGCAATGCTTGTGGAGAGGATGATTGTGCACATGTTAGGTGAAAATTGAAGAATGTGTCTTTCTGGGTTTGAAACAATTAATTAGCATTAAACATTACCCATTAGGAGAACATTGCATGTCCACAGGCAGTATGTTCTGAAGACTGTCACCACTGATTTGAGGTAGGGATTAGCATCGTTCATGATAAAGGGGTATTATGGACTGTGACAGAGAAAGAATGATTCTTGGTGATACATCTCCCTCCTGACCTGTGAGGGCACTGTGTAAAGGGAACAGAGTGCCCTGGACTGGATGGCCAGATAATTAATTCCCAGGGTTAGATGGAAGTCGGCCATCTAGAAAGGGGGCGGGGCTACGGTACACTAAAGCATCGACACGGAAGGGAAACAACGTGGCAGCAGCGGATTGGAGGAGCGGTTGCACTCGTTAACCAAGGGGTCATGATTGACGGTACAAAAGGGGGCGTAGCGAATTGATCTATTCCTTTGTATGGTTAATGCTGAACGGGAAGGAGAACCTGTATTGTTATCGTTAGTGTTTTGTTTGTTTTAGTCATGTCTAAAGAACCACTGTTTGTTGTTATTAGACGGCTAAACACGATCCAGAGCTGTTGCCAAAGGCCAGCACTTACCCGGACATCACTGCACCTTGTTCACGATTAACTGTATTTGCACCACGAGCACCACAGCACTCACTGTGGACTTGTGTTTGTGTTTTGTGTTACGTGTGGGTGTTTAAGATCGGTACTATTATTACGGGACCAATTGTTATCATTATTATTTACTGTCTTTTTGTCATTAGACCATTGGAATACAAATAAAATATCACTGCACCTGGATTATCGTTGTCTGTCTGCTTATTGATCACCTCTGCTCTCCTGCACCTGCACACTGTTAACCACTTTGCCACATGTACATATAAGTGTGCCCAGAAAGTAAAACAAACAACTCTATGCCCTTATAATGCCACCCTGCAACCCACATTCAGAATAGCCTTAGTTTCCAAATCAACACGTGGCAACACTAATTAAACATCCCTATAGGGGTTGCTTAATGTATTTGCTTACGATTGTAAGTCGCCCTGGATAAGGGCGTCTGCTAATAAATAAATAATAATAATAATAATTTTAAATCTGCAGCCGCCTCCCGTTCTTCAGCTCATTTCATATCTCATATATACACCCTTTGTGATACAGACTTCAGATTTTCAGTGTTGTGGAAACCCGTTGAGCAAAATTATACAACTTCACTTTGACCACGCAACTTTTTGGTTTCTGGCTGATAAAGGCCGTAGCTATTGGCTTCACATTCGGTGCACGACTGTGCTCTATCATTCTCTAAGTCAAGTTTGATAATGGCTATTGTAGTTGTGACTGTCATTTTACAAAGCTGTCTTTGCAATGTCAGAAACATGTCCGAGACATTTCTAGTTTCTTGCTGCACAAACTTTAATTTATAAAGAAGGACGACTGAAATAATAGCTAGGACTCAGTGGTAATCAACTTAAAACTTGAGGCCTGCCAGTTCAGGTTCAGAACATATTTAATAAGTGTGCTTTCCATCCTTGGTTTCCAGAAGTACTTTAATAATCTATTTATGTCCTTTATTACCTGCTTATTTATTATGTAAACTGTATAACAATTCATTTTAAAGGGGTTAGTTGAGGGATTATAAAGAGTGACTTAGAGGATCACATGTCCAATCTTCAGACCGATTTCCAGTAACCCTTGCTTGCCCCATTTCAGCAAGTCTATCAGCTGTGGTTCTGGAGCCCGTATAATATCGTAGGTGTGCCAAAGACTACAGATTTGGGTAGGAGCCAATTTCTGAACCCAAGAGACCAGTTGAAACCTGCACAACTGCTTACTGACTATTTTAAAACAAACATGATGTGACCTATTTTAAAACAATTTGGGAAGCCTCAGGTGGACAATAAAGTCTGGATTGTGATTACTGACCCTTTTTTCACTTTTTTTTTTTTAAACATTAAATCTGAAAAGGCTACTATGGGAAATGTGTTTTAATGGCTATAGGGGTGCTAAACAGTCTACAAATTGACAATACAATCTTTTAATTAAGCAATTCATACTACTTGACAACCTTAAGTTATTTTAATGGAATTCCAATCTTCATTGGAAAAAACTCAGTGTTCATTAGATCAGATTCCATTAATCCTCAAATGCTGACTTTCTCACTTTGGGATCTGACCACTGAGCTGCTCTTACCCTCCAAAACAGCAGTATCTAGTGGTTCACCTGTGACTGTGTTTAGTTCAATTGTGGGTTATTGTTTAGTTAAACAGGAAATTGCGCCTCTCAAATACGGAACAGCTTATCTTGCCATTTAAAAAAAGGACACAGGCAATCAGTAAAACTTGAACACATGAACTACGAAGACTGTTTTTTAAAAATATCTATATTAGACATTTTTGTATTCAATTACACTGTGTGGTCCAGTGGTTAAAGAAACTGGCTTGCAATCAGGAGGTTCCCTGTTCAAATCCCAGCAAGTCACTTAACCTCCTTATGCTCCGTCTTTCGGGTGAGATGTAGTTGTAAGTGACTCTGCAGCTGATGCATAGTTCACACACCCTAGTCTCTTATCTTGTTAAGCACTTTGTGATGTTGGTTGACTATGAAAGGTGCTATGTAAAAAATAAAGGTTATTATTGATAGACAACTTTTATTTAATTTGTAAGAACAGGCTTAAAAAGCAAAACATAAGCAGATGATTAGTGATCACTTGAAACCGATGCAGCTGGAGTACATGTACAGAACTCATGCAACAATGGTTTTTAAGACCAAAATGTACTCGCATCTCTGTTGGGAATGATAAAGACATACCAGGGACACGAAGATAGATAGTGATGGTTTCTTAATGGTGATACTTGATGATGTAAGCATACAGATTTCTGGAACACAGCACTGTATTGAGAATAATCTTATTGTCAAGGTCTAAGGTGTGGTTTTGACATGAAATGTAGCTTGTTAAACAGCAATGCTTACTCTAGTGCGGTCCTCTCACACCACTGCGCTCTTGCTCTTTGATCTGCTCTTTTGATCAGCAGAAAGACAGCTGTGAAAGGAGCCCCTTCTTCATGCTTGTGACCTTGTTAAGGCTATGAGACATACAATTATACTATTGATGAAGTAATTCTTATTTATACCACAAGCATGTGCGTCAGTATTGTACACACAACGATAGCACAGACATAGCAAATAGGCCATCAAATACCAAATAACTGATGTGAAAAAATAACATTGCAGGTAAGGTAGACCACATGGAAACATACACATGTCCACATGGTTAGAGATAGCTGTGGTCAGCTCGCCACCTGTCACAACTGTACACCTCTGGTAAAGGTTTTTGTTTTTTTACAGTAAATACACTTTACAGATCTTTTCATCTGCTGTAGCTCTTACCTTCAAAGTAAACGGGTTGTTTCCAGTTATCATTTTTTCTTTTCAAATCCTTTCTTGTAACAATTTATTATGCAAACTCCAGTTTCCTGCACCTCCTCTAGAATCATTGGCAAGGAGTACAATTGTCAGTCATTCCACTAAAATCTCAGTAATTTGCAAGTAAAATGGAAAAAAAAAAACACTCGTTTTGACAGCCTCACCTTATCTGCAACTGCGATACAAGCAGCCGCACACACTCGCTCTGCCAGGCTAGCAGGTGAGTCAGCTAGAAACAGATCCCAATGACACTCACCACTTTTATCCAAAACCAAGGGCTGTCATACTGTATATAACAGTTTTTACATCTGTGTGGTGCATTCTTCTTTGTTCTTTACTTAAAAATGTAATTTGCACTGTAGAAGTTCCGTTCCTACTTTCTGGTAAAACTTTTCTGAAAAGTACTCTTATGATTCTCATGAAATGATATGCAGTGATATTAGGAAGTGAGCTGAGCCCAAAGTACCAGAAGGTAAGGGGTTAACAGTCACCTTCACTTTTAACAATGCTGTAGCCTGGCAGAGGTGTCACAGGCTCCTGAGATGCTATTGCTGCAGTTAATTCCTTTTCAAACAGGGTGCTGTTCTCCACCTGTGGTGTTGGGAAATGCAGGCGGTAATTGGGTGCCATAAATCGTAGATTGCGACATGGTAGGTCAGAGCAGACAGACAAGATTACTAAAGCATTACGGTCAAAGAAAGACCTTGAATTGGAAGATTTTAATTAGAGCTTGTCTCTCGTTAGCTGAGAAAAATCCACTCTTTCTTTTAATAGGTTGATTTACATTTTTGAGATGGAAACATTAACAATAAACAATAAAAGTGTTTGTAAGATTAGGAGGGACAGTATTTTTTTTACCCCTTGTGTGTTTCTTCTTGGCAGTGGCTGAACTTTAAGGAAGTGCAAGATCTCTGGATGAGAGTGCAGCAAGGCTGAACTTTTCTAAACCCAGACTCAGGCACTGGCATAAAAATGGTATCCATCTCAATTGAGTGGTGTACCTGAAGACAATTTTACACACATATATTAAGAGTCTAATACTCTGCAGGGAAGAGAAAGATTTAAAGAGATTTACCTCTTTTTCTACCCAATGTAGACTCTACTTTACTTTAAAAGTAAATGCTGAAAGTGGACATGATACAATTTTTATACTCTTTGTCTGTTTTTAAATCCATTTTCCAGTTATCCCACAAAAAGCATGGTCTCGAGCAATAAAATAAAACCGCAGCACAGTTTCTCTCGGTGCAGATTCTTTCCAGTTTTGGGTGTGATTTTTATGATGTGCAGAGAGCTCTAAGGCCAAACTCCTGCGGTTCTTATTATAGGTTTTCATCACTTGGCATATTACAATGAAATTGCATTCAAACCGTAGAGATTCTGCAATGCTCCGAGAATCCCATTGTCCCCATAACAAGGGATTACAAGTTTTTTCCATCTTATTTCCAACACATTGGTTTCAAGAACTGGATGCAAGCCAGTTTAATTTTGGTAGTACCTTGGCACATTTTGCAAACAGTGATCAAGTGACTGTAAATTTTAGAATGTTATATATCCAGCATGGGCATCTCATTTCTCGTATTACTAAAATAATCTGGTGCCAAGAATCTGAGCATTATGGGCCTCATTTACGAAAGGGCACTAAACTTAAACGATAATTGCAATTACTGTGCATGCTAATGATTTCCATATTTAATATTGTCATTTTATTTATTATCGCGTGAAACAGTGGGCATATTATGGTGCACACTGATTTTATTGTGCCATACTATGGTAATCAGAATGAACATGTGATCGGCATGGTAATGCATGATAATGTATTTAAATGAGGCACCCTGCTCTGAATAATGAGATGAGCTTCATTCACACCATATTTACTAAAGGGCGATAATTGTATTGTACACATTAAAGTGAGTGATCATTAGTTTGTTTGGACATCAGGCTTTAACCACTGATAGGCTCGCTATTTAAACCTATTTTTTCTGGCCTGAAAACTAGTGATGTGCAGTTTGATTCTTTTTACTGACTCAATTTGTTTGATTCATTCAGTTTAGTGAATCAATCCAATAGATTTGTTCGTTTGAGTCACTGATTCACTAACACGAAAACAATACATCTTGCAGAATTACTTGGTTATGAAAATTTGTTTGAACAGAAAAACCTGGCAGCAAGGGCCATTTAAGTTAAAACTGTTCACTTGGTGAGCAGCACCGGAAAAAAATATATACATGTATACATTGTAATGTATGTGAAAATTTCAATATAAATTGCATGTAGGCCAATATACTCAAATATGCTGCTTTACACAAAACACATTAACTAGAAGCAGCTGTCCTAGAACACTGACAAAAAACTCAATATCACAAATGTAATATAATGGAGGAAATAGTATTTTACTTTCAATGGAAATCTCAAACAGTAAAAAAAAAAGATGTCAGAGTATATAATAAGCACATAAGAACATAAGAAAGTTTACAAACGAGAGGAGGCCATTCAGCCCATCTTGCTCGTTTGGTTGTTAGTAGCTTATTGATCCCAGAATCTCATCAAGCAGCTTCTTGAAGGATCCCAGGGTGTCAGCTTCAACAACATTACTGGGGAGTTGGTTCCAGACCCTCACAATTCTCTGTGTAAAAAAGTGCCTCCTATTTTCTGTTCTGAATGCCCCTTTATCTAATCTCCATTTATGACCCCTGGTCCTTTTTTCTTTTTTCAAGTCAAAGAAGTCCCCCGGGTTGACATTGTCTATACCTTTTAGGATTTTGAATGTTTGAATCAGATCGCCGCGTAGTCTTCTTTGTTCAAGACTGAATAGATTCAATTCTTTTAGCCTGTCTGCATACGACATGCCTTTTAAACCCGGGATAATTCTGGTCGCTCTTCTTTGCACTCTTTCTAGAGCAGCAATATCCTTTTTGTAACGAGGTGACCAGAACTGAACACAATATTCTAGGTGAGGTCTTACTAATGCATTGTAGAGTTTTAACATTACTTCCCTGGATTTAAATTCAACACTTCTCACAATATATCAAAGCATCTTGTTAGCCTTTTTTATAGCTTCCCCACATTGTCTAGATGAAGACATTTCTGAGTCAACATAAACTCCTAGGTCTTTTTCATAGTTCCCTTCTTCAATTTCACTGTCTCCCATATGATATTTATTATGCACATTTTTATTGCCCACATGCAATACTTTACACTTTTCTCTATTAAATTTAATTTGCCATGTGTCTGCCCAATTTTGAATGCTGTCTAGATCATTTTGAATGACCTTTGCTGCTTCAACAGTGTCTGCCACTCCTCCTATTTTTGTGTCGTCTGCAAATTTAACGAGTTTGCTTACTATATCAGAGTCTAAATCATTAATGTAGATTAGGAATAGCAGAGGACCTAATACTGATCCCTGTGGTACACCACTGGTTACCTCACTCCATTTCGAGGTTTCTCCTCTAATCAGTACTTTCTGTTTTCTACCTGTTAACCACTCCCTAATCCATGCACATGCATTTCCTTGAATCCCTACTGAGTTCAGTTTGAGAATTAATCTTTTATGCAGGACTTTGTCAAAAGCTTTCTGGAAATCTAAATAAACCATGTCGTATGCTTTGCAGTTATCCATTTTCAATGTTGCATCCTCAAAAAAGTCAAGTAGGTTAGTTAGACATGATCTCCCTTTCCTAAAACCATGCTGGCTGTCTCTCAGGATATTGTTACCATATAGGTAATTTTCCATTTTGGATCTTATTATAGTTTCCATAAGTTTACATATAATAGAAGTCAGGCTTATTGGTCTGTAGCTACCTGGTTCGGTTTTGTCTCCCTTTTTGTGGATTGGTATTACGTTTGCTATTTTCCAGTCTGTTGTCTGTGTCAAGAGACTGTTGCATGATCTTGGTTAGCGGTTTGTAAATAACTTCTTTCATTTCTTTGAGTACTATTGGGAGGATCTCATCTGGCCCAGTGGATTTGTTTATTTTAAGAGCTCCTAGTCCCTTTAACACTTCTGCCTCTGTTATGCTAAAGTTATTTAAAATTGGATAGGAACAGGTCGACATGTGGGGCATGTTGTCCGTGTCCTCCTTTGTAAAAACCTGTGAAAAGTAATCATTTAATATATTTGCTATTTTTTTTTCTTCATCTATGATTTTGCCATTTAACCTCCTCTTTGAATGTTCTCTTGCTGTTATAATATTGGAAAAACATTTTGGAATTGGTTTTAGCCCACTTAGCAATATTGATTTCTATCTCTCTCTTGGCCTTTCTGACTTCCTTTTTGACTTGTGTTTGTAGTTCCAAGTACTCTTTCTGTGTGCTTTGTTTTTGGTCCCTTTTAAACGCTCTGTAAAGTGCCTTTTTTCGCTGAATATTTTTTTTAATTGATCTATTAAACCATTTTGGCCATTTTGTTTTAGATTTAGATTTGTCTACTTTTGGGATGTAATTGTTTTGTGCCTCTAGTACTACATTTTTAAAAAACAGCCACCCTTTTTCTGTGGATGTTTTCTCTATTTTACTCCAATCTACTTCTATTAGTCTCTGTTTCATACCTTCGTAGTTTGCTTTTCTAAAATTGTAAACCTTAGCTTTAGTCATTACTTTTGGGGTTTTAAAAAATATTTCAAATGAGACCATGTTGTGGTCTGAGTTTGCCAATGGCTCTCTGACCTCTGTTTTAGTTATTCTGTCTTCATTATTTGAAAAGACTAAATCAAGGCATGTCTCCCCTCTAGTCGGTGCCTTGACAAATTGCGTTAGGAAGCAGTCATTTGTCATTTCCACCATTTCAATTTCGTCCGTCGTGCCCCCCATTGGGTTTTCCCATTTTATACAGGGGAAGTTGAAATCCCCCATTAGTATGGCTTCTCCTTTTCTACACGCATTTCGAATGTCATTGTACAACAGATTATTCTGCTCAGCGTCTGAATTTGGCGGTCTATAGCATGCTCCTGTTATTATACCCTTTGAATTTGTGTCCATTATTCTGACCCATATTGATTCTGCATTGTTTTCTTTGTCCTGATTTAACACCTGGGCTTCAAGGCTATTTCTTATGTATAGCGCTACCCCTCCGCCTCTTCTGTCCTGCCTGTCTTTCCTATACAGTGTGTACCCACTAATATTATATTCGTCTCCATCACTCTCAGACAACCAAGTTTCTGTAACACCTATCACATCGTAGTTACTTGTTAGTGCAGTAGCCTCAAGTTCTAACATTTTGTTTCTGAGACTTCTAGCATTAAGATGTTAAGCCTTGATATTTAACTTTGTAGCAGGGCGGTAGTGAGCCCTGCTTATTGATATGTGTTTGTTTGTTTTATTTTCAGAACGAGGGTTCCCCCTCCGCCCCTGTGTTATTTTGTGTTTGTTTATTTTGATGATTTATTGTATATATGACGGCGAGCGCTGTATGTTTTGTTATTGTTTGGGATTTTGACGGCGTAGCCGTTTTATTTAGTAACGTGGATGGGAAGCCCCATCCACATGGTATTTAAAAACTCGTGCAGAAGGTGGCCATCTCCCGAATTAATTAGGTGATTTAATTTGTTGCTAATCGGGAGATGGTCACCTGTTATAAAAAGCCTGCAGCTCTCCAGCTCAAGGTGGGTGTTAGTGAGGAGCGAGAGTGGAGAGAAACGAAACGTGATTTAAAAAGATTCCAGGAACAGTGACAGCAACTGCCCAGCCTGACCTGGGATCGTATTATTTATTTTGTGTTCGTGATTGGTTTTGTATACCCTTTTATTTTGCTCTGTGAGCGCAGTTTCTTTTTGTTTGAATATTTTATTTATTTTTGTTCCTTGAATTAAAACGGCGCAAGCCTTTTTGAACTGCAGTACCTGGTGTCAGTTGTCCTTCCTGCTTCTGCCGTGACGTCACCGCTCAGCCACCCTGTCACAAACTTATATTCCAAAATATGTTTTTTAAGAGCAATGAATAAAAAAGATACTGACAAGCTGTGAAAATGCAAAATAGTAAACTTTGAAATGCACCTTTTTATGACTTCTGTCAGGACACTTGACTTCTTTTCTAGCACACTTGATAACAATGCTCATTATGCTTTCTAAGTCTGCAACTTTTCCACTTAAAAAAATGGGTACTTCTGCATTTCTTTCTTTATTTTTTTCCAGCACTCTGTTAGCCAGTCCACTCTTTTGCTCAGTCATATATTGTGCACCCTCTGTTGTAATCTCACCAGTTAGTTTCTTCCGAGGCAATTCTCCACTTTCCATGGCTTCTTGAAGTTAAAAAAGTCATTTACTTTCGTTGAGACTCCATAGCTGCTTTAATTTCCAGTAAACTCAAAATATGTTGCTTTGTGCAGCATATCATAGTGACATTGTATGGTATAATCTTTCATAACTGCAACAGTTGCACTGCAAATCAGACATGTTGCCTTGTCGTCAAAATTATTCAGTGAATGATTTTGGAATCTTCTGTGTTCTCCCTCCACCTTTCGCTTCCGTGACATCTTCAATTACTTTTTCGCTACTGATTTTAAAGTTTACACAAAGTAAAATAAATAGTTTAAACAAGCCTTCGGTTCGCTATCCTAATCAAAATTATGTGCATGAGGAAATGGATCCTGTGTGCTATTTAATTGGCTATTTTACTACCTCTTTGAGCTGTGATTGTCTTAATGGGAATGTCACGCATACAATGCAGACTGCACATGTTGAAATCGCATGTTATATTAAAGAGACGGGTTGTTTAAAAGAATTCCAAAATGATTCAGTACAATGCAGTTTTAGAAACTAATGGCCAGGCCATGTATTAAAGGAGAAAGGAAAAAAAAAGAATGTGATTCATCCAATAAAAACCTGTTTCTACGGTCAGGTGACTGTTGGCAACTTGCATTAGAGTATATTGGAGATAGGGAAAACCAACAGAGCCATGCCTCTGCACAGTGTGAATTTAAGGTGTTGGTATAATCACCATCATCATCATCCTACTACTGTATTATTATTATTATTATTATTATTATTATTATTATTATTAGGATGATGATGATGATGATGATGATGATGATGATGATGATGATATTTTTGGGGAGGCACTGCCTCTGTTGCCTCCTCTAAGGAGCCTCTACTGGTTGATTGCTCAGTTTCGGTCAATATAAGCCAACTCCACCTTCACAAATAAGCTACTGACTAGAACGATACACCAGGACTGCTGGGGCTTTTGATATCACGGTGGTCACGGGTAAGTCTCTGACATTATTGTGCACATTAAATTATCGCTCACAATAAATGTAGCATCCATTGTATGGTATGTCAATTAGCCAAATACTGTGCACGTCCTGAGTTAGTAAATGGGGCAGTAAATTTAGATTTATCGTGCACATTAGACTCACTACGTGCACACTAACACCAAATTTAGTGCCCTTTCATAAACAAGGCCCTATGTATTGGTATATGTCTTATTGAGTCTGTTTGAAGAGATCAAGGAAAAACTATTACCCTTAAACACTTTAGCATGGGCCTGGCTGCATGCACCTGATCTTTTTAATAACTGGGTTTAGGACATTTAGATGACCCCACTGTGCGTATCATTGGGTCTGTTTTAACATTTTCAATACAGTCTTGTTCAAATTAAAATCAGCAGAGGTTTGTCAACAAGGCTGTTTTCCTGGCATACTCAGCTAGGTTGTGAAAACCTTAAAATATAAGTATTAAGAATGAATTCACTGGAGGGGCTGGCAGAAATCATATTCCAACCAAAGAATAACTTCTGTCAGTCTTCTCCTTATTCTAAAATAAGTTGTTATTGCAGTAGCTTACTGTTATCTCAAGTGTATACAACGCATGCTTCCATGTTAGTGCTTCACCCGAATGCACAGTGAAACGCTTTACCAGTGGAGGGAGGATTGTACCAGGAGGACAAGAGCTAATTACATTTGAATGGTAAATTATTCATATCCAAACAAGCACAATCTTATCAAATGAAGGAAGCCAATGTTTAACTTCTACTGAACAACTAAGACAACAATAAAAACATTTAAGTTTTTTTAACGGATGGGATGGAATGAATCCAAGTGAGTTGTAAATTGATTTTTTTGTCTGTACTGTGTAACATTACATGATTTTGTCTGTACTAAGTAAGTACAATAATTTTGTAACATTCGTGATTCTAACCAATGCACCAATATGTGACCTGTTTGGATTGTGATTGCTTATAGTAGCCTAGCGGCCCAAGTGACTCTCTGGATTGGCTTAACCAGTGGTGTATCTTCACTTGATATTGGCATGTTAAACTGTGCTGCTTGTGTAGTAAAGACCAACATTGAGCTACATTTGTGTGCTACACTCACAATGTCCTATATGCTGAAAACTTTTAAATGAAAAGTTATTGCATTTATGTTTTGGCTTCATGCACACATATTGAATAACTGTAATGTTTCTGTTTTATAATTTACATTGTCATTTTTTAATTTTTATTAGAAGAGACAGCTGCCTTTGATAACTATTATGGCACAGTTGTCACTAGTCTGGGGTAATAATAGAAAAATGATTGTAATGATTACATTTTTTCTTTTTATCACTAGTAACATCTCCAAGGAGAATAGAGTAAACCAGTGCATACAACGACTCTGTCTGATGCGTACTAGTAATTAAAGGGTTAACCATTTACCACTTTAAATATAACCACCCAAGATTGTTGATTTTTTTCTCCCTTTTTCCACAAGGCATTATAAATGAGATATAAAGAATAACAACTTCATATCTAGCATATACTCACATTATTGAAGTGTCTTGCCAGCTTTTTCAATTGCAGAGACTCCAGGCTGTAATATACCCTCCCACCCTATCTATTCCAAGGTACTGTTATATAATAACTTCACTTGCAAATTGAAAGTGCTAATTACTCTGGCATTTAAAACAGCCTGAGTATTTAAAAGAAAAAAAAAAAGATTATTTCAGCTTTGATAATGAAAATGTCAAGGTTTTCACTATAAAAAAACTGATCCAAACAGTTTAGCAGACGTTAAATGCCAGTTTAACTAGCTTCAAGTCT
Organism: Acipenser ruthenus; assembly: GCF_902713425.1. Taxonomy (NCBI): domain Eukaryota; kingdom Metazoa; phylum Chordata; class Actinopteri; order Acipenseriformes; family Acipenseridae; genus Acipenser; species Acipenser ruthenus. Next base: position 6,609,851 of record NC_081207.1, on the reverse strand, counting down.
TTTGTATTGTTTTAATGCCTTTAACTACTACTGGATGTATGGATGTGTGGCTATCTAAGCTGTTGTTTTGCTAGTAAAGTGGAAATGGCAGTAGTTAAAGACATGATTCAGAGGAATGGGGTGTAAAAACAAATTCAATGTAGTGTGGAATGGTAGGGGGAGGAGAGGCAGTGGGGGGGCACTACATTCCCCAAAATTCCACGGGAGGAGCCAGAGAGGAACACCTGGCTCCAATTGAATTAATGAGGCCCCTGCATAAAATGGTTAGAAACCCTGTAGTCAGGGCTATGTGCCAGACGGAGGAAGCCCACGTGTGCTGGGGAGAGCTGTGTGGTCAAAGAGGAAGATTTAAAGGTACTGTGTGAAGTTTGTAGAACAAGGAGTTTTTGTGATCGAGAAACAGCTTAGCACATGTAGGGCAGCAGTGTGGAGTAGTGGTTAGGGCTTTGGACTCTTGACCGGCGGTTCGTGGGTTCAGTCCCAGGTAAGGGGGCACTGCTGCTGTATCCTTGAGCAAGGTACTTTACCTAGATTGCTCCAGTAAAAACCCAGTGAGTAATTGTATGTAAAAATAATGTGATATCTTATAACAATTGTAAGTCGCCCTGTATAAGGGTGTCTGCTAAGAAATAAATAATAATTAGCTGTCCGGTATAGTTTTAGAACTGAAGAAAAGTTTAGCTTAGCACTCCTGGAAGGAGTTAGGCTTTTTGTTTGTTTATTTTGCTTTGTGTTTAATAAAATAGCTCAACTGTGCTAAAACCAAAGTTCCTGTGTTGGGTCAAGTGTTTTTAAAGGGTACAAACGTGCCAAGCTGAGGGCTTGGTCACATATGGTGTTAATGGTGGGATAGCGCCCTTATGACCCAGCACAGTTATAACAAAATAATAAAATGGAATGGGGAGATGTTAAAAGCATTAGTGCAGTCGACTGCTACACAACAGGTGAGCAGCAGGTGACTGAGGGAAGAGTGGGGGTTTGCCAGAACCGGAGGTGTCGGAACTTGAGTTGGTGTTGGCGAGAATGGAGTGGCCTACACCAGAGCAAATGCTGCCGCTGCCAGAGCAAGAGTTACCGCCGCCGGAGCAAAAAGTGCTGCCGTCGGCTGCAGAGAAGAGGGAGGAGGCCTTTTCCTTCATCTGAGAGCCATGTTTATATCTGCCACTGGGACTTGAAAACAGACCCAGCATGTGATCAAGATCCAATCGATTTCAATTGGGGCTCTCAGTCCCAGTGAAGATTGCAGGCAGGCAGAACTCGATCTTTCTGATGGTTGAAGTTACCTTATGAGTGTCCAATGTGAAGGACGTGTGAGGCAGTAAAAATATATGTAGGTCAGTGAATTGATTTTTAAATCGCAATTCGATGAAAACGTGATACATACGGGTGATCTTTGACTTTTGTTTTATGTCTGGTTGCTGATTAGATTGTGGATTGTAGAATGCAGATGGAACTGGCTCCAGCCACAGTTTGATATTGGAACGAGACGAGACAGAGTTCACAGACTGGTTTGATGGTGCAAATGCAAGTGTGGTCTAAGTGGAAAGGCAAGTGCTTGTAATGGCTACATACTACTGTAGATGTTAAAATCTCTGCAACAGAGTCAGGTGTTGGTGACAGTAATGCACTGTGTATGTGGTAATACTACACATAGCAAGTGGTGTGGGGGAAGCTCGTAGCAGGTTATATTGTCTAGTACCGTCAGTCTCTTTTCTAGGACATTTCATTCATCAAAAAAGAAAGGGCTTTAGACCAGTGTAAATCAGTCATGCCAAACGACATATTGTAAACAATTGAACTGTGAAGTAGCAGGTTTTAAATCCCGAGGTGATCCCTAATAAACACAAAGAGACTGCTGACAATCTGTTGTTAAACCAGTAAATAGGCAGGTTGTCACTGCAGTTGTCAATGTCATTCACACTCAACCCACATCTCGCCTTTGATCTCTTTTAACAGTTTAAGTGTTAATATGTTCAATGAGCTGTATAATTTGCCAAAACCACTGGCCCCTTCCTGAACACGCAAAACATTCACACAGTTAGAAGCCACTAATTAGGCAGCTTTTTAAAGTTGTAACTAGTATTGATCTGACATTTGGAGGGAATATATATCCATCTGGTATAAACCGCTGGGCTTTATTCTGCATGTTAAGTGGTCATAGAGGTGGCACATCATGTTGTTCAACCAATGCACGGCCATTAAGAAGATTTCTGGGGCAGGACGAGCATGAATTATAAGCTTTATCATCAAAAAAAATATTTTTGCCATTTTCCATACTTGTAATAAAGTAGCTATGGTTAATTAATTTAGGACAAAAACATCTATATTGTAAACACATTGTGACTTATAGGCACAGAGCTATAGTACATCAGCTAAGACCAATAGAACATCACTGAAATTGCAGACAGTAATCTGCAATGCAGTTATAATCCAGACAAACTGTACTATATTTGTTATAAATGAATGCATGAATTTTACTGGGGTTGCATGGTTTTTCTACAAGTTATCCTATTGTATTGGTTACTCTAAAAAATAGTGTGTGTGAAGGTTGAATAATGGTTTAGAGGAATATATTCTTATATAGAACCTAGGCATGCAATAGACAATATTCCAGGACTAATATATCAGCTTTCAATTGGTACAATAAACAAGTACATCATTTACAGTGTCCTGTGTAATATTAAAGGCGATAAATTATGATATATGACACTTAGCATTATGAAATATTGGCAGTCCAGAGGATTCTATGGACATTACCAAGTGGCCTTATTCTTTAGCTAAGTGCCTTTGGTTTTTACAGTTTGTGGGCTTGATAATGGGCCAAGGAGCTGTGTCAGTCCAGGTGTCTGGAAAATGAGAACTCTGGGGTAGGGGAGGCAATCTGTGTGGAGAGGAGGACAGTTATAAAATATTGCCATGGGAAACTGGTGGGTTACTGAGCTATTTTTTATGAAAACTATCCCTCATTTAGCTTTTTACAAATCGACAAATAATATTAACAAAAAAAAAAAAAAATTACAAAATTTTGTCCCACTTAAAATACAAAAAGACATAATTGTGATATGGGAGGTTACTCATCACAACACTATTGGAGGCAGTGTGGTCCAGTGGTTAAAGTTCAGGGCTTGTAACCAGAAGGTCACTGGTTCAAATCCCAGTGACTGACTCACTGTGTGGCCCTGAACAAGTCATTTAATCCCCTTGCGGATGAGATGTTAAATCAGTGTCCTATCATAAGTGACTCTGCATATAATGCACAGTTCACAGCCTACCTCTGTAAAGCGCTTTGTGATGGTGGTCCACTATTAAAGGCGCTATATAAAAAATAAAGATATTACTATATTATAAACACCCTAGGATCAACTCTTATTATGCATATTCTTGTACACCAAGCAATGGGCTATGGAAATGTGATTTATCTCTTTAAAGTTTTGACTTATAAATAGCCATCATTAATGCAGTATTATGACTAAAGTCACCCAGTAAGAGTCACTAATTTTCATCTTAGTATGGGCTATCTGAGACACTGTCCCATCTGGTTGGCTTTTTAAATCATTACTGGATTATATTTTTACAGGATGTTATCAATAATAATAGATTCATGTTATTGCCATTTTGCTTCTATCCATTTTTGGGGGTTCTACAGTGATCACAGTAGATGGTACCATACTGTAGCTTTGGTTGAGTTCTGAGACAAAGGGGTAAGCAAAGTTGTGTTCTTTGGAGGTTTTGTAATCTTGCTTAGCCTTTGAGAACTAAGGAAGATCAGAATCCTAAATTGTATGGTTACTAGAGATGCACTGAATCCAAGTTTTTGAGATTCGGCCGAATACCGAATCCATCTCAAAAGATTCGGCCAAATACCGAACCGAATGCCGAATCTACAAAAACTGTCAAGAAAAACTGAAGGAAACTGTTGAATGAAAAACAGACTGGCAGCTACTAACAAGGGACACGCATAATCTATTGTTTTGAGCCTTTTAGTTCATAGTATTTTTATTAACAAATGGAAATATATCCCTGAATAGGATTTCAGTTTGAAACTTACACAATTTACCGCTAGCCCACTTGCCCCATAATAGAAATGTCAAAATACAGAACTGTTTACTTTACCTTTATAAGAAAGGAGTGCTGCATCTTTGCCATAACCCACTATTTTCTTTAATGACATTTCAACCTGTGTCACCTGATCTGAGAGTAGGGTTGCCAACAGGTTCCAGAATCTCGGGACACTTTAAGGAAAGTCAGGTTTTGTAACTCACCTGTGTGTGAATTTAACTGTTGCTAAATTAATTGAATTGTTTTACTTAGTTGTTACCAAAAACACACACATATTATTATTATTATTTGTTTATTTAGTAGACGCCTTTATCCAAGGCGACTTACAGAGACTCGGGTGTGTGAACTTTGCATCAGCTGCAGAGTCACTTACAATTACGTCTCACCCGAAGGACGGAGCACAAGGAGGTTAAGTGACTTGCTCAGGGTCACACAATGAGTCAGTGGCTGAGGTGGGATTTGAACCGGGGACCTCCTGGTTGCAAGCCCTTTTCTTTAACCACTGGACCACACAGCCTCCACATGCCTGCGAGGATTGTTTTCATCAATCAGACCTATACAACAGCTGATTGGCTTTCTGAGTCTGACACGGCAGGACTGTGTGAAGCAAGAAATATTAAACAAATAGAAACTTTACCTGCTGCCACAATGTTAAATGAAAGAGTGCAAAGTTATCTATAATAATGGTGTTGCACTATTTGGATAGATATTGTTTACTGTATGAAAAACATTAAAGCAATACGATTAATCATTGTTACAAGGCTCTCCAGATAGAATTGCCACCACAATTAAACAATTAAATACATTTACTAAACTGCTCAAGCAATTCACACTCACTTTACATGTTGAATACATTGCAGTTTAGAGAGGTGAGTTAAAAAAAAAAACCTGACCTGCCTTAAAGTGTCCCAAGATTCTGGAGCCTGTTGACAACCCTATCTGAGAGCTATGAGGAAAACATTACCGTGATGAGTGACCTGAATCTCCCTGCGAAATAAAACCCACGTTGATTTAAGTGCACTGTGTGTGTAACACATATCAAATAGGCTACGAAATAGTTTAACAATTATTTTAATAAAACACAGCAGTTCCCAAATGGTTCAACTTGTATTGGCACATTACAGTAACATAACATTTTATTTACTAAAGCATATTGTTCAACAACGTCTTGCACATTTGACAGTTGTAAAGTTACAAAAAATAAATATATATATATTTTTTTTCTCTCAGTATGATCTCTAGAACACGTCTCAAACAAAGCGACAAACACAAAAGTCTACAACAGTTTGACATTACTATATATTACAGGTTTGCTGCATAACTTTACCCCATGAAAAGTGTGATGTGATTGTGCTGTTGCATACGGGGATATGTTTGCATTCAGCAGCTGCATGACGTGTTTAGTGCGTGTGCCACCAGTAATAGGGAGTTCAGAGACGCAATAGAGTTCATCAAACGTGTTCTTGTTATTAAATACAAAAGTTACGTTCAATACCGGATTCGTATATTTTATTTTAAGAAGAACCCCACACATTGGAGGGATATATTAAAATGGATGTGTGTCTGGGCAGATATAGGATTCAAATTCGGTTCGCTGAATCCTAAGTATTCGGCCAAATATGAACCCTGCTCAAAAAATAGGTATTCGGGATGAATCCGAAACTGAATCCTAGATTTGGTGCATCCCTAATGGTTACAGGCTTAAAATGCAAAGACCATACTTAACCTGCCGATTTAAGCTGTGTGCAGAGCTGTAAAAAGATGTGATCAGAAGAGAAAATGAATCAGAGAGTGGGGGGTGGGGGAAAAGGACCTCAAAGTGAAGAAAGGAAACAACAGGGGAACACTCAAAATAAAAACAAAAAAAGGACTAAACGTGTGGAGGACAAATCTTGGAGGTTAAATTTCCCTCCTCGTGTACACAATACCCTCAGCGCAAGCATGCTGTCAGCTTTCACTGCTGAGCTCCTGGAGGAAACCATTAGTTTGCATTCAATTCCCTTCTGCATATACAAAATACTTCCCTACACTAACGTGATGTTTAATTCATTGTTCGGGAGCAGGAGGACACTGACAATAATAATAATAATATTAACAAAACAAATCTGAAGATTTTATTTCCCTTTGCAAGCATGAAGGAATGAAGAGAGAAAAAATGCAACACAAGAGCGAGAGGGACAGAATTAATAAGGAGAAAGGACAATGAGAAAAACAAATTCATCATTGAACTGAAAGTCAAACAAAATAGGAGACAATTTTATAATGGGAAAAAGGTTGCCACTGTTTGCTTCTTGCTTGGGGGAAACGAAAGGGTATAATGCACTTCGAACACTTGCCATGGTCTCTGGTAAGAGGAGCTTGATTAAACATCCTTTCAGAAAGACAGGGATTAGGAATTTCCCCTCGGATTTAGTGAAATTGGTTGGAAGGGAAGGCAGGCAGAGAATTTAACGCAGTCAGGCAGAAGAAGAGAACTTTTCATGTGTCAGTCAATAAGCCAGCAATGTTTGATTCGATTGACCTCCCCTGCCTTGATTTGTGACAGCTGATCCAGCCCAGGGAAGGGCTCTGTGTGATCCCCGGCCACAAAGGAGGCTAAGACGAAGCTATGTGGCACGGAAGGAGAAATCCCAGAAAGCTCTATAAACCCACGGAACACTTCCCGCAGCTCTCATCCTGGCACAACTTCTATTGACATTGGGGTAACCTTTGTGCGAAAAGAAGAAATGATGGAAGCTTTCTGCAGTCTCACAGCGTGCTGGCTGTACCCTGTAGTCATTTTGTAAGCGGTCTAGGATGTTCTAATAATTAGGGTACAATGCACTATGGTTTCTATCAATTCTAAACAGCAGAGGATCAAAATACCGGCTTTTTATTTACTTTCAGAGACAAAAGTCCCTTTCTTTTTAAACAATGACGGTATTTAAATCTGCCTCTCTTAGATCAATTGAATCAACCCCTACAAGTAAAATAAAAATACAAATAATAATCATAGTTTTCTAGAACATTTGTGAAATGTTATGTTTATTTGGAATGTTTTGATACATGATCACCAGGTGTGTGTTAAGCAAAATCGAAATATGTGTTGCTCCACATGCGCGTAAAGTAATGATTTCCCTAAAGGTTGTTTTATAGCTAAAAACTGAATAGATTTTTAGACCCAAATGTGCAATTTAGGTCAGTTTCCACATTGGGAGTTACCAGAATAATGAACTGGTCTTGTGTCTCTGGTTCTGTCTTCCTGTTTGTCTGGTATTAACCCCTAATTAATTGAATAGTCGGCACAGATGACCTTACAGGGTTATTTCTGTAATGCTATGGACTCCAGTGTGTGCATGCTGATGGTGCAACTGCTCCATGGTTTAGTTTAGTTGTCTCTCCTGAACTTGCACTTCCCCTCCTGGGATCCCTAGTTAACAGAAAGTCCTGGAGTGGCCCCAAAAGGTATATGCCAAGGACATGGACTTACATTGTTATCCAGATAAATCCTTATTCAGACCTCTTTTTTTTGGTACATTTTGCAGAGAACAATATACAAGGGACCATAAATCCATCCCCATAAAACTAGCTTGATTTACAGGCAAATGTGATGCCCTGTTGTATAGCAAGGCAGAGTTTACAGAGGGGTGTCTCACACATAATATGCACCTATATGTTAATTCAGGCAAAAAGTAGTTGGATACTAACATGTATATGTGCAAAAAAGCAAACGTACTGGCATACTGTATTTTACTAGCCATGCATCTCAAAAGAATATCACATTTGCTTCTGGCTTATATAGTGTTTATTAATCACACCATACACACACATAACTATACAGGCTTGTGTTAACCAGCACAATTCATAGAAGAAACCCACCCACCCACCCACACACATACAATCAATCAGTGTATATTATTTAAAACATGAATAATCTATACATTAAGACAAGAACAAAATACATTTGAGCAGATACATTGAGTCCACATAAGCAAATGATGGAGACACCTTGAGTAAACGATGACAGATGTTCAGTTCATTTGGTAAGTCGTTTAATTTAGGGTATTTATATATGAGACAATGAAGAGATACCAAGATATTTAGTAACCAAGGGGTACAAGTGGGGAAAAATGTGCAACACATTTTCCACCCCAGCTATTTGCATGTATTAATCTGGCCCTTGTACACAGTATACTTGTTAATATTGCCATGCATCACTAAAGAGAGGAGAGTGTCAGGATTTGACATTGCTCCTGGGCTCTTTATTCAGCTTGTTATACTGTTAAACTATTTCATTTATTCAGCGTGAATGTTGCTGAGAGCTCATTTTTTATATCACTGAGAAAATTCAGCCCGCTCAGGAGGGGCATAATGAAATTGCATAAATGTACTCTCTCCTTGGAATCTAATTTATTTCTCTTGTTTATTATTGAGAGACAGCCATTATGAAATGTATAACTTTGGCGATATTCGAATTGAAAGTGCTGGATTTGGAGCCCTTTAAACTGATGATTGCGCCCTGATTCAATTTGCAGCTGGTTAGAACGCAAATATTCTAGCATAATTGACAGAGATTGGTGTGGTTTCCAATACTAATTCACCAGACACAGTTTTCAGGCCACTGGGCAGAGTGATATACAGCTTAAAATATGCTTTGTTAATCCTTGCGCTGTGGAAGCCAGAGGCAAAGACAAGGAGAGAGCTAGGCCAGGATTTGAACCCTGTCCAGGTTGTTTTATTATTAAAACTATTGTGATTGTTATTAGTATTGTTGACTTTCTTGTGGGAAGGTCAATAGGGAGGTCTGGTCCTTTGGGAAAGTCATCACATTTATCCTGGATTAGAAAGGGTCTGTTGGATTGTGTATTTTGGGGGAATAGGGGGGTGGATAAATAATTTCCTGCTCGGAGGGGTGTGGGGGTGTCAACCTTCTAAAACGTATTTTCTTTAGCAATTGGTTATATTCAGTGGGACAGAATGGTGACTACAGGCAGAACAACAATATGAAAGTGAGGTTTCAAAGTTTGCAAATTCCACTGCTGTAAATGAAGTCCAGTAGTCATGGATCAGAATGCCTGAAGGTGACAGGGGATTGAACAATAGCAGAGGTTTGATGAATGTGCAGTAAGATAGTGTGTTGTTCTGAAGGAGGGTCAAGTTGAGCCACAAACAACTAATGCCTTCATTAGCTAAAGAGTTTTTTAATCTTTCACCTTGCTATTAAAATTAATGAGAACCTGAGCAATGATTTTCACATGACCAGCCTGCTGGTCATGTTCCCTTGTTAACCAGTGTCACTACACAAGGTACATGCTGCATTAAAAGCTAAGATCCTGTATTACGATGCATTATTTTACTTCAATGTATAAATCTGATGTGCCACGGTCCAACTGAAGTTATCAGATTCATTTTTACTCTGCCTGACCCATACATTTATTTTAGAACTCTGTAGCTACCAGGCTTTTTTTATCCTCCAGTGCTATATTTAATACGGGAATATGAAGTGACCGGTATCTGTGAATCTTAAACAGTGACAGTTTGATGGGGTTTTCCCCACTGTTTTGTATCAAACATTGGTGTGGGTTTCAATCTGATTCTTCAGAAGACAAGTCATTATCGCTGCCAACGTCCCTGAGTTTTTCATCTGCGTCGAGGCAAGTCAAGTGATTAAATTGTTTCCCCCCTTTGATGTTTGTTTATGTTTATATGCACTAATACATATGAGAAATGCAGCACCCCTGCAATCGTTGTTATTTCCACCCCCATATTCAGAGACGTCTCTGCTGTTCAAGCTGCTCTGTCAATGTCAATGTTCATTGGAATATATGATTGCTCAAGCCGCGCCATTGATTCAGACTAATCCCTTTTTGACTCCATGAGCTGTAGCAACAGTCATGCTAGTTACCATGGAAGCCCATTTTAATGATGCCGGATTGATTTAAAGGGAAAACAAAGTGATTATGATGGCCTAGTTAGACTTTTGCAGAGAAAATATTAATATGCAAGTAGAAATAAAATTAATATGCTTCACGAAACAATTGCATTTGCAAAAAAAAAAAAAAATTACTTACTTTTCCCTTAGAATAATTGCAGAAACCTTTAATGAGTTATTGTTGTGGCTGCACATGAAGCAGACTTCCAAATTTAGCAACAATAACAGCTTCAAGATGTTAATATGATTAGTAACAGGATCACATATTGTAATACAAGCCTTACATGTTTTCTGTTAGCTACTGTTATTAGATAAGCCATAGTCATACAATATACTGTATATGTTTTTCTGGTGGGTACAAAACCCTTGAGATGTGAGATGTGGCTTAATCATCTGAAAAAAGCTCTGGTGCAATGGGAATGATTGAAGACAGCATTTCATTTATTTTATTTAAAAAACTTTTTGGGCAGGTTATCCCTTGAGAATTACAACAGGGTTTTATTATTACACCCAAGATAATTTAACAGTTCTGTTCTGTTTTAAAAAGCTAGCCAAACCTGGCAAAGTACAGTATTGATGGCAATGCAGGCGATTTCAATGAGCATGAGACCTTTTTTGTTCCTTAAGAGATGTATGTGGTAATGTATGCGATTGCCCTCAGGTATGCCATTGACTGATAAAATGTGCCAAGCCACGTGGCCTCCATTTAACATTCCATGCAGCTATTTGTCATTGCAAGTTATGGTGATATAATTCCGTGGAGACGAGAAGCCGATCCCTGGGACTGTGGCCTTGTCAAGGTGCATCCACTGCAGGTTGTGTTTCGTTATAGCATTGATCTTCTAATCCAGGGTTACTCACAGCAGGTACTTTCACTGTCTAAATATGTCTGCAACGATTCTGCAAGGGTGGCAGATAATTGGATATAGATGGAAACAGGGAGGGTCTGCCAATATAACAAGAACCGAGTGACAGACTGAAACTGCCTGACATGCTCTGGAGGCATCTTTAAATAAGAAAAATGAAGCTGGATACTCTAAATACAAACTTAAGAGACGTGTAAGTCCAACAGAAGAATGTTTGTTAGGCTTCACCAGTGTAGTATTGTCCTGTGGGCCTAGTATTCTGCTGTAGGCAATTCGCCCATTGTATACTGTACATACATTTACTATGCCCACAGAAGCATATATTATTATTTACTGTGTAAGACATATATTCCGGCTGATGAAAGATTGTTGGTCATGCTTCCTTAAGCTTGCATTTTTTTCTCCTACTCAGACATTTTCCATAATTGTAGATCCTGATGCAAATTCTCTCCATCAATCTTTTCCTTTCTTTCCATGCCAGGATAACACCCCTCCCCCTTTGTACCTTTTTGTGCCTAATTCAGGGCTCATGAAAGTTGAGGTGCTGGCTATCGTCAAACCCTCATAGCTGTGCTAGAGAGTCTCAGTTCTGACCTGAATTCTCCCTCCCATTGTGTCCTGGGCCTCAATTGAGTAGAAACTGACACCTGTGGTGGTGCTGTTTTGACATTAGTTGAGACCACTCGAAGAATGGCCTTGAACATTGTGAGCCATTGCTACTTTAACAAAACCACAGTTACTGAAAAAGGTAGTCCTTTTAAAACCTACACTAAACTATGTTTCAACTCAGAGTTTAGGTATGTGTACATGTTATGCAGTCATGTTTTAGTTATTTAAGAATACCTATCAGCTTATATTCAAACTGAAACAGTAAAAAGCATAAATGTCTCTTGCGAATTGTAAGAATACTGAGAGTTTGGGAATTGGACATTTAAATAGGGCTGAGAACAACACTGCCAAGTATCAGCTAATGGAATTTCATGTTGGATGAATATTTCTTTTTTTAATTTTTTTTTATTTAACAGAACACCCGAAGGAGGAAACTTCTAAAGCTTATGAAACAACAAAAAGGAAGTTAGACGAGACAAAATTTTCCTTCCCTCGCTCTCACATGTACTGTTTGTCAGTTTGTTTTTTTCTTTTATTTTTTCATTTTAATAAATGACTTTTGCATTCAGGAAGTTAAGATTTCCTAAAGGGATGGCCACCACCACCCCCTCAGCCCTCCCCTGCTTTACCAATGTTTTTTATACTCCTGTCTCTTACCATCTTTCACTTTCTTTAGAAAGGTGAAGGAAGAAAACTTCATCCCACTCCACTGTTATGGAAGTTCTCTTCTTTGCTCTTGTCTTAATCAGTTAAGTTCCAGAAATCCAACCTGTAACAGGTTTAAAACATTTATAAAAAAAAAAATAATAATTTTTGGTAGTGTGCCACAGTATTTTCACGTTAATATATTTACCTTTCCACTTGTGAGGATGCTGTGACAATCAATATTCTGTTTTTACGCACAACAAAGACTTTCCTTTTAAAAAAACAAGATGCTGGGAGTCAAAGGGTGCAGGTGTTAGAACAATTTTTGGAAACAGAAGAGGTCAATGGTCTGTCAGGGGTTGACCCGAGCTAGCACACCATTAGAATATCTAATTTGAAACAAAATGCTTTATAATTCATTGCCAAATGTGAAAGTGTTCTCTTTATTAAATAAAAAAACATGTGTTTAAAATGGTTAGTGTTTTGGAACTAAGGACTGGCCTGTGACCACCAGAACGCATTGCATATCCAGTGGTGGTCATATATACAGGGCTATAATAAATTTGCTTGCTGTATATCCATACATGCCTTAGCTTATCTAGTCAACGTAGAGTGCTGAATTGTGGCACTGACATACAAGCCACAGGGAACCAAATGCTGGATGCGCTTAGTTAATTAACAATGTGATATTTTTATATTGCTGGTCTGATTCACATTCCCCAACAAAAGCGTCTTAATCACCAGTATATAAAAGGGACAATCCAGTTTGAAAAGATAGTTAATAGCTAACATTTTCCATGACAGCAGTGTGCTACTCAACATGGCATAACAACCCAATTGGATCTGCAACTGGAACTCAAACCTCAGGAAGAAGGTCCTCATCTGCCATTGACACCTTGCTGATGGCTGGATGATTGACTTCAAGGAGAATTGAACAAAGTAAATGGTGTAATTAGGGAGCAGAACTTTAGAAAGGCTTTATTAAAGGATTGGCTTGCAGAGGGAGAGCCAGCTTCAGGAGCCTTTGAGTGGGAAAACTCACAGTGTGGTCAAGAATAAAGAGTTACTTATTCCCGGCAAAAGTACAGAACCTTTCTCTTGTGAACATCACTTGCAACACTGCTGACAGAGCACAATACGACATTATATACCTTCCCAAGCAAGAGAGCGCCATTTCCCAAGACCTGATGCTGACACAAAGAAAACCTGTATTAATCCTGCATTCAATCTTAGATTGCAGTAATGCTGTCTTTCTCATATTTTTCACCTCTCTTTGTTGGAGGTGGCTTGCTGTGAATCCTCATGCTAGTTCAGGAGGCCCTGTGCACACGGAGATGTGCTGCCTGTGCTACCAGTAATTGTTCTGTTTACATCTGCAGCCTTGTACCTTAGTGGCTCATGATGGCTTCAATTACTCCCCATTGTCTTTGCTGTTGCTTGTTGCCTCAGCATGTCTTATTCTCTTCTTAGCTTTACTATAACAGTGGTGTTACAGAGCTGATGTATGGGACAGAGTTACACAGTGGTTTGGAGGAGGTGGGTTGGGGTTCCTGCTAATGGAAAATGTAAACCAACTGATCTTTCTGATAAACTGACATACTCAATATATTTTTTGCTTTTCCATATCTGTTTTACTTGAAAGGTTCTGTAGGAGTCAGATGACATTGAAATGGCTTTATTGCAATAGACTGATACACAAATACTGTATTTACTTGTTTTATTTGTTTCCTTCAAAAGTGTTGGAAAGAGTTAAGGCAGACTTTAGTCCCATGTGAAAAATGCCTTTCCACCCCTATAATATGTCTGTTTTAAAAAATAAGACATATTTTTCGTAAACATTCAATACGATAAGTCTATGATCCTAGTCAGTGTAAAGGGTGCGAAAGGGTTCAGTGCATAGTGTCAACAGTATGTCAATAATGCTGGGGAGGGAAAGGTTTTTGTGTTTGTGTTTTGGTTACAGCTAGAAAGCTTGAAGCCAGAGAATCCAAAAAGATTAGTCCAGTTGGAAGCTTTCCCAATATTTGTTTTCTAGCAGCCTTACAATGCATTGCTGTGGGACCTTGGTTGACAGTAGCATCCCCAGCGTCCCCGGGCTGTGTCCTTTGGAGGCCATGTGACCATGAACCGCCTGTCACTCTCGTGTCTAGGTGGAGATTAATAATTGACACAGTCCCGGCAGCTAAAAATATTCTGTCTGTGAGGCTGACCGTCGAAGCAGAACCGCCTGACAGCTCGCTGCTTCCCCAAGCCATCCCTGCCCTTGGACACATCATATCCTATCGGGTGTAAACAAAGGAATGAAATGTCCCTTCTACCCTAACATGACCTTTACAGAGGTGCATCTGTGTGCCGCCGTGGCTGTCTGTCCACCCTAGTGTAGCGGGTGTACGCCACGTTGTGTTCATCAATGAAACTCCAAACAAGATTAGCTGCCGCAGCAATCTGTTATTGGTTGTAGATGCTGCAATAGTCCTGCAATAGTTCAACACTCCAGTTATACCATTCCAGTTACGCAACATTCCAGCTGGCCATACATACATTATTAATAAAATCAGATATTAAAATAACCAACCAGAAATAATACATTCATATTAAAACAATAATGGCCTTATTTAACTAATTTCACAAATAATACAGCTTAAATCCAATTGAATGTGTCAAAATAAAGGACTGGAAGACCCAAAAAGCTGTATAACAAGGATGAGCAATACTTGAAGATAATATCCTTAAGGAATAGAAAGAAGGCAAGTGTTGAAATGATAACAGAACTGGCAGAAGGCACAGGTGTCGTTGTCCATCAAATCAGCAGTACTAATTATACATGCCAATATCATGTGGTTTATTATTCCAATATTTCTCAACACAAATTTCAGAATCCCTCTTTTCTTCCTCAATGGTATTTCCATCACCAGATCTCGGTGTCTGCTCATGCGCAGTGCAAAACACTCAGGAAGAGTTTGCCTTGTGACCGTAACGGTGACAAGAATAATTAAAATAAACACAGTACGTTAAATTACATTTACTTATGACAATTCATTAAAAAGTCATTAGACTCCCGGTACACTAACATTCTATCAAATCTCTTCAGAGGCTGGTTCTCTCTCTCTCTCTCTCTCTCTCTCTCTCTCTCTCTCTCTCTCTCTCTCTCTCTCTCTGCTGCAACTTTCTTTCTTCTGCCCCCTGTAAGTCAGAATTTACAATAACCGGTAGCTTGCTGTGGATTTAAGACCACTAGTCAGTTTCGACTAGCTTCACTAGCACAGGCTGCTCCTGATTGTCATAACAGTTTGTCGTTGGTTCATGTTGTACAGCAATGGCTCCCTGTTACTGCAGTGGCTTCCCAGTTTTAACAGCGCCCTCCGGATATGACTGTCAGTTGGGAACACAAATACATCACCATCTCCGCAGTACTGTAAGGCTTAGAATTTTGCATCATCTTGTATTATTCAGTTTATTTTAATAAATACCACTTCAAAAACTTGAATTCTGTATTCATGCCACCCTGGATAAATTATTACTAACATCACTAAATGTAATGCAAATACAATGAAAAGAGGTCTGCACAGTATCATTTTTATACTTTCTACATGTGATTAAATAAACGACTTAAACTTTATGTTATATTTTTTTTTTAATGTAAATTGCACTTATTTCCCATTCACTGCGAGGAGCCTCAGCAACTTGTTTTCCAAGGGCAGGCTGGGGGCATTACAGAAATGCAACGCTTCACAATCACACTCCGTAACGCCAGTTCAAATGGGAACGAAATCAAACGTTTTTGCCGAGCTTGATCCCTCTGCTAATTACCTCTGAGGATAAACGTATTCCTATTTAAAACTCTTTTGAAAAATTCTAAGCAGTGTACTGTCTTAAACCAAATCACTGAAAGGCATACAAATAAAACAATTAAAAGCTAAACAGCCTTGAAACTGCCACAGAAAAAAAACAAGAGAGGAAAAAGTTATCTTGAACTTGTAATTTCATTTTGCAGTCATGCATTGGAACGTTTGCACCAATCTTTAAAAAAATAAATAAATAAATAAATAAATATTATTATTATTATTATTATTATTATTATTATTATTATTAATAATAATAATAATTGATTATGCAAAACTGGAAATATACCACTTTAATTAACAATGCTAATTCAAGGACTTTAATCTGTTTTTTAACCTTTGTAAAACAAAGATATATCAGTCATGTCGTTCACAAAAGGAATACATCTTTGGTACAGAAAATCACACATGCCATTTGTTATGCATTCAAAGGGACCATTAGTGCAGTACTTTGATATTGTATAACCTCAGCAATAATGTGTAAGCAGTAACTGTGTTTCTGCTGTGAACCCAGCTTGCCAGGAATTGTATTGGACTGCAGAAAACACAGCATTATAATACATAAATGCAGCAGTCAGCGTGTGCTTAAAGTGAACATTTACATGAAGTTTAACAAAACAGCTTACCTTCATTTTGTTTAATATTTCTATTACTTCAAATAATTTCTTTAAGCTTGATTATGCATTTCTATTATGAAAATTATTTTAAGCATCTTTCCTCAGAAATTGTAAACAAATTATTACACTGACGTAATGTTTTCCTGACTCTAAGCAAAGTCACAGTGGTTACGTGCAAATTGACCCCTTGGGGATTATGTGGGCATGCACAAAACTCAGAGACCGCCATGGCTTTGCTTGGTGTCAGGAAAACATTACGTCAGAGTAAGAAACATTGCACAGCCATGTTTGATGGGGATATTTTGTTTACAATTCCTGAGGAGAGATGTAACTCAAAGTAAATGGAATATTAAACACAACGAAGGCAAGCTCTGTTTCGATAAACTTCCACCTATAAGGGCCTCCTGAGTGGGCATCCAGTAAAGGTGCTCCGCGTGGAGTGCAGGATGTGCCTTATAGCCTAGAGATTGCAGGTTTGAATCCAGGTTATGTCATTGCCGACTGTGACTGGGGGTGACACAATTGGCCGAACACCGCCTGGGTTGGGAGGGCTTAGGTTCGACAGGGGAACCCACGGTTCATCGTGCACCAGCGATAGGGCACCTGCAGTTCTGCAGTGGAGCCATCAGATCTGTGTTGTCCTCCGGCACTATAGGTCTGGTGGACTCGCTGTGGATCCACAGTGCAAAAAATGACAGATTGGCAGGAGCTCGGTTCGGAGGATGCGTGTTCCAGCCTCCATTTCCCGAGTCGCCAGGGGGTTGCAGCGGTGAACCGGGATACAAATAACAATTGGGCATTCCACATTGGGGAGAAAACCAGGGTAAAAATACACATTGGCGTTGACTAAATTGAAAAAACAAACAAAACAAAAAAGTTTGTATTCCACCTTGCTTTTTTATTACCAGTAAAGCATATCAGGCACTGCAGACAACAAAATAAGAAGTACTGTTTAAACCCCAATAGTTAAATAATATTTTTTTTTATTTGTATATTTTTTGTTTGATGAGGCCCTACTTATTTAAATGCTGCCCTTCAGTTTTCAGCAGGTGGTTTACACACTTTCAGAAATTAATGAATAAATGTGTCAGCCTTATCAAACCAAGCAAGCACAAAGCAGGGTTAAAACATTTCATCTGAGAGCAACAGAACTAGGAATGACTCAGAATGGTTGGAAACCCTATAAAAATGCATGGGAATGGTAAAGCAGCCACTGAAATGTCATTTGAAGCCAGTTACCCTTTAAGACACATACCTGCCCTTATCTGTAGCATGTTCCAGCACTTCGTGTTTTGAATAATCTGGTTAATGTTGAAAGGAATCTGTTTAATTCCTCACCTTCGGGCATTACTTAGTTGTGGATTCTTTAAAGTAGCTTGGGGTTGTGTGTGTGAAAGTGTGCCCCTTTCCTGTCCTTTAAAATGTAACCATTGTAACCTGAAGGTGCTTGAATCTGCTATGTGAAAGCAGCAATGTCTCCAAATTGTTCAATTTGTGAGGTATATGAAATAAAGTAGCCCTGGGACTTTGGATAAAAGAGGTTTATTTATTCAGTGAAAGGGAGATTAGAAAATACGTGCCTACCAAGGGGGGAAAAAACCCTGCACCTTATAAAAGTCTTGACAATGGGTCTAATGTAATCGCTTTGGAGCACTTTAAAAGTAATTTATTACATTGATCAAAAAATACATTCACAATTAATTTTACTTAATAGTTCTATAATGCTGTGGTTAAAATATGTCCTTTTAGTGATAGGCACTTGAATGAATTAGAATTAATTCTTGTTTAATTGTGCCTATATTTCAGTGGCAGCATACTCTGAAGGATAATTTATTTTATGCTTTAAAAAGGAGAGCAGTGCTGAGTTCCAGGAGAGAGTGTTTAATTACAGTAGATAGCCTGATCTCCTTGTAATTATTCCAGTCTCTTTGGATTTTCCTGGCTCCGACCCTCCGATCGATACTATCAGACCGCAGGCAAAGAGAGAGAAAGGGAGATACAATACTCTGATCTCAAACTGTGAGAATTTGTCTGGATATTTTTGAAAATGTAGGTGCCCTTGTGGACCTCTTCCTCCAGCACACTACTGTTTGAGTTCTATAACTATTTTACCGTAACAACTAGCGTATAAGTATCACACTGGTAATATGTTTCACACTGTTTGGGTTCTATAAGTATTTTACCATAGAAGCTAGCGTATAAGCATCACACTGTGTATAAGTTTCACACTGTTTGGTTTATATTAGTATTTTACCATAGAAGTTAGCTTATAGCATTTACACTGTGTATTTTTTTTGTTTGTTTTGTTTTTTGTGCCTGTCTTAACTTAAAAATATTGGGACATGCAGCAAAATTAGGGAAAAGAACAACCTCAAAATCACTTGTCAACAGAGATGTATGATTACAATGTCCTTATTGCATCAGGAACTAGTTCTATAAAACCCTAGATTCCTCCACCCATATTGTCACACTGTAGAATTAAAGAGGGTGGCAAACCTGGAATTTGTAAATAGAGGTCGTTTTGGCCTGATGTCACACAAAACCACAAATGACAAGAAGCGACATGTTCTTAAGAGAGACATTGGATTTTGTGCCCAATCAATCAATGATGAAGCGGTTCAATAAATGGACATCAATGAGTCATAGGTGCAGAGCACTCTCCTCTGCTGTGAAATAAAAGGCACATTGTGTTAGAGCTTGTTGCTTTTCATTACAGTTACATTGCAGAACACATGCTTTTTCAATATATTTGTGAAGGAACATAATGCAACAAATACAATAGTTATGGTGATACTCAAGTTCACAGTCTTTCTTTTGCATGTAGGATCTTTTTAAAGAGTATTATTGTTGACTGCGACTACTTTGGAGATTTGTGCTGTTTTGCTTACATATCAAACATCTATGGAGTTTGCACACAGTAGTTAATCTATTGATCTAAAAATACATTGATCAGTCTGCCTGTCTTCAGCGTGTGGCCATGCCATTGATAATTGGTGGAATTCTACCCTACATAATCACCTACACACTGTGATCAATTCAGCTTGCACGCTATCTGCTGTCAATATTTGGGTAATTTTGCATATCGATTGTCGCCTTGTCATAATCTTCTGCTGCAGCCATCTCACACTATTGGTTAGCTGTCGATTTCAATGGCTCCTGGATCAATCAGTCTTCTGGGAATACTGTTTGCCAAAACTCTGATAAAGCTACCTATTTCATGGCCAACTAGTAACAGCAATATAATTGCTCAAGCCCTTACAGTCTCTGTTCAACACATCGCTTCATTATTTTATATATATATATATATATATATATATATATATATATATATATATATATATATATATATATATATATATCGGGCCTACTACAGACACACACATAATATTATTACTGGAGAGTGCACATCTGCATAGTAAATAACTTGCACAGTACAGTAATCTGGAACAAGGCCGTTATTCCATGTAGCATATTATTGTATGTGTGTGTGGTTTTTTTCAACGCCAGCCTCTCCTGTCAGTCTTCTATCTTCAAAATGTTGTTTTTTAATTATAATGATGTGTATAATTTTGGTCGTGAGCAAGAATTGGTGTATTTATAAAGCGTGCAAATAAGGTGGTTTAATTTACGGAGACCGAGTACAATACCAGAAGCCCTTACCCAGTGCGACTTAACTCTTACAGTTGTCACAAAAAATACACATTTCAAGAATCACAGAATGCCAGCATTGTGCTCAACTTTAAGTTGGAATTGTAACTGTAGGAAATTGTACCCAGGATTTAATTTTGAACAGAACAAGATATGCTTACCTCAGTATTGCAATTTGTGTTTTGAATATGAAAACTGCCACTGAAAAATCGCTGGATTTCAAATAAGACGAGCTGTTGTTGAATGCGGTTCTGAAATGAGTGGACTTGCAAGGCTTTTTTTCATACAACACTGGATTTTTAATTTATATACAACCGACGGTGAGACTGAGATTTCATGTAAATTTATATACTGTATGTAGCTTGTGTAAGTGTGGGTATTTATTAAGGACTCTGATGCATCGTTAATCAATGAAATAGTTTTAACCCAAAATAAATTCTACCGTCCCATGCAACAACAGTTCAATCTTGTTTGCATTGCCATATTGTGTGTCTGTCTCCAGTGTAGACCACAACAGCAAAGCAGGAAGTAACGTCCTGTCAAATAATGCAGTCAACAACATTACTTTTTAGACTAAGTCCCCCTAGCAAAAGCAACAAGGCTTATGCAATATTACAAAATAAAGTTACCAATTCTCTTAAATTATAAAAATAAAACATAATAATAATGCGTTTCATCTATTACCATAAACACGCGTTGCTGCTATACGATGTTCAGCTTTATATTTCTGCTTACACTAGGATAAACAATTGAGAAGTCTATTATTTTTTATTACAGGCTTGTAGTTTGTTATTATTTTGTTTTTTAATGCAGCCCTTGCTTTGTAAAAGAGAGGTACTGTGAAGCTGGTCTCCGGACTGCAGTTATACACTCTAGATTACGCCTCAGCTCGGCTCAGACATAAGTTAACAAGAGAATCAACGGCCGACCGAATGTTCTAACATTTGACCGAAGTGCGCAGATGTATTTTCATAGTTATGAAAAAACTAACCACGCATGCGAGAAGAAAAGCCCAAATATCTCTAATTACTTGATCGATTTTGTTGGTTCCACAAAAAGGCACTCCTCATTAACGAGTTCTACCAGCCTACCAAAGGAGGTATTTAAACTCGCAACCGTTTTCTGTAACTTTAAAACTACCGAACGGATTTTCACAATCTATACCAAAAACAATTCTCTGTGACACGAACAACAAGCGTGCCAAATGGCGTCCCGATCGTTTTTGAAACATTGACCTGATATTTTTGTCAGAAACTAACACTGAACATATGGACACAGAAAACAAAGATCTTCCATGAGGAGGCAGGTTCTTCAAACGTTAACATAACTGCTAATGCAGGTGTTTGCTCAGATTGCATCTATCTATATCTGAGTGTTTGAATGAATATCTCAGGAAGCTGTGTTTAATTTTGTGAATGAGTCTGCCCCGAAGTGCAGGCTGAGAGCTGCATGGACTTGTTAAGGAGAGTGCAGTAATGGATGTCAACACGATGGTACCCTCTTTATTTTGTCAACATTAATCATTGGCGTCGCTTCTGTTTAAAATGCAGCAGAGTCTCTGCAGGTTAGGAGGGGAAGCTCCATCAATCTGCACCCATCTGAGCCCTAGCTTCTCTGACCGGTTAATCACTCGCACTAATTACCATTCCCACTTCACACTGCAAATGCAAATCAGGCCTCAAAACATACTAAAAAATGGGCCTGGAGACTCCATTTACACTGAGCAAGCTCATTTACCTATCCAGACTGCTTGGCATGCTTAAGGTAAGAGGTATGCACTTCTTCACTTTTTTCTTTTCTTTTCTTCTTTTTTTTTGGTCAGCAATGTAATTATTATTCCAAACTTAGATACAGCAGGAGAGTCAGGTCATAGCCTGAGGCTGGTAGCAGAGTATCGTTGTGTGCATTAGTCCATTAGCAGCCTCCTTAGCATTCTGCAGCAGGAGTCTCGTCAACACAAGAAGGGGTGCTTCAGACTAATGGAGCAGGACTTTGGGACTGCCCCTGTCATTTATTGTGTCTATAGCTGTGGCTTCTGGTTTGTCATGTTTGGGGTTTTCAGCACATCTTTTTGGTTTAAAGGAAGCACGTAATGCAAGCTACCATTCAGCAAGTATAGTAATGTATGCAATACAGAGGGACTGTATTCGCAATGCTACAGAACTGTTAAAGAATAACTTGCTCATACTGTATACTGTATTAAAATGGTTATGTTTTGCTCTTTTTTTTACTTCCAAAACATTGCCGGCGTCTTATTGAAGAAAAATCAATATGTAACCCAGATGTGCTCTGTGGATCACAGCTGCTTACAACGGAGTACCTTAGCTCTGCTGTACAGTCTGCATTGGTTTGTGAACACCATTGGGGCAGTGTTAGAGAGCAGCAGACACTGTCCTGTTTTTTGATAAGGCTTTGAGGATGGAGATTTTGGTTCTGCAATTCCCTGAAGAAAGTGTTCATGACATAGTGTTGTGGATTTAGTTGTGCAGGACTGTAACAGTGGTATTGAAATAAGCAGAGGCACAAGGATTGTAATGGTTGGCAACTTGCATTGTCACAAAATCTCAGTTTATAGGCTCATTGTTTCACTTTTAATCTTTATGTACTAGTGGTACGAGTTACTTTGATACCTTTGTTCTCTGATTTTTTAAGAATGATCAAACAACCAAAAGTGGTCTATCAGGCATGCTTTAGCTAAAACAATTTCAAAATGTGCATATGGAACCATGTTCTGCCTATTTTAAGGGACTCATTAATATGTCAGCAGGGTGCAAATGCATTATTATTAGGAATTGAACTAAGTGAGAATTTTCTAAAATGTCAGTGCTTACAAGACATACATGTATGTCACAGATTCCATCCTGTAAATGGTGTGCTTCTGCGTGTATAATGCTGTGAGATTTTAATAAAGGACCTGAGAGGTATGGCTGATTACATCATGGTAGCCTTGAGGCTCAGTTCACTGTAAGCTGGTGTAATAATCCACAAGAGGCTGCATGCTGTCACAATTTATTTCATTTACAGATGCTTGATGAGGGAAGCAGAAATGAGAGAGATCCAGGGACTTTGCATGCAATTAACAAACTAGAACACTGAGTCCCATGTTTCTCTTCCATGGGTCTCAAGTTAAAGTTTCTTGTGTTGTTTTCTATAAAGGAATTAGAAAGACACAACTAAGAACATTAACTGCTGTGCTGTTTCATGCTAGTTTGATATTAAAAGCATTTTTGTAATGTTGACCTTGGCTAAACCACTGGCCAAATGACCAGACAAAGATGACCGGGAAAAGCATCTAATACGAGACAAACCCATACATAGATACAGTTAGTAAAAATCTGCATTAGATTGTGTTACTGTGCTGCTTGTCCCCCCTTGTACTTTCCAATGGCCTCACTGTTGATAGTCATGCATGGCATCTGTTGACATAATGATGTTGCAAGGCTGACAGGCAAGAGAAACTCTTGTATAACAGCCTCTGGTTATACCAATGTCTTAAAATAATTATCAGCCAGCATGGGTGCCTGCTAATTGCACCTCCTTTGATCTCTAATGCAAGTGCTGTTTGGATGAATATCCCATACACAATAGTCAATGGAAAATCATGGAGTTTGCACTGACCAGTCGCTGTTGGTTTTTGCTATGGGCTGTATCTCTCACCTGCTGTTTTATGTTTTTTGCCAATTTTTGCAGATTAATTAACTGAAACGCTACATATGTTGTAAGCGTGAAAAGAGTGATTACCAGGGTTTTCAATACTGCTGTCTAGTTTTTAACAAGGTATTAGCTGTTAGATACGTATACTCTAATGGGCAACACATAAAGTGCCTCAATAATTTTCCAATTAAAATTTAGCATAGATGTTTAAAAAGGCTATATATCTTAGACATATTTATGCATAATCACCCTGTGTTGTTAAACTGTGCAACTTTTGTTCCATATGCTTAAGACCATTCACAACTTATTACCATTTAAACCACCCTTTTTAGAATGGCTTGGCTTCAATGAAAACTCTGATTTTGGTGGATTATAGTACGATGGGCTAAATTAATTGATAAATCCTGATAATTATTTTTCACACTCTGAAAGATGACCCTGGAAGATTTGTCTGAACGTGTTGGTTTGGCTTGGCAAGAGCATGGTAAACTGCAAAATATCCATGCAGATTCATCAAAATCAGCATTTATAAGAGTAAGGCTTAGTAAATGTGACCTATAGTCATAATCCATAGGTTATTTTATGGTTGGGTCAGTCTCGGTCAGTATTTGTTTGGAAAATAAGAAAAGAAAAGTATGCCTACTGATTTATTATCGCTTTGTTCAGCATGATCTCTTCTGCAAACATAAGTGAGATTCTCCAGTAGACTCGAGATGCTGAGGCGTAAAATGAGATGTCACAAACAGACATTGCACTCGGGAGACCGCCATGAATACTTATACTGAGGGGAGTCACACAATTCTACACAGCAGACTTTTACCATGGAAAGAGATGTCATGGAACGCTGCTTAACAGGACTGGCCTTATCAATGAGAACATTTTATTGTAATGAAACAATCTCCATTTTTAGTATATGCTAGCTGCTTTGTACTTAATCTTGAACACTTAAGGTGCCTTTGTAAACTGTCATATGCAATTATCTGAAATAGGATTCTGAAGATGTTTTGAACATAAAGTCGGCGCTGCCTAATCGGGATCCTGATAATCGGGATTGCTGCTTAAATGGGATACTCCGGGTGATGGTTATTATTTATTATTTATTTCTTAGCAGACGCCCTTATCCAGGGCGACTTACAATCGTAAGCAAAAACATTTCAAGCGTTACAATACAAGTAATACAATAAGAGCAAGAAATACTTCCCAATGCGATTTATTCTGTTTAATTGGGACGTCACTTCATTTAGGGATACAGTATTTTCAAATAATGAACGGAGATTGCTTTTCAGAGCAACACAGGTCGCATGGCACAGTGCAGTCACTGCAGGGCTCACATGATTACGCTGTGACTTGCATAAACCATGTTGAACTCTTGAAGAAGGAGGAGCCTCCTGTGGTTTCTCAGGCTGCTGTTGCAAAGGAAGTTGGCGTGTCAACATCGCAGGTGCAATTTAATGTTGTTTAAGAATAAAAAAAAACATGGACTTGTATTTTAAATGATGTATTTAACATTTAATCATAATGTGATGTGATTTCATTATTTTTCTTTTCATTAAGAATCAAAAAAGTGTGACTAAGGTCATCTCAACTACCTCTCATTTAATTGGGACAGCTTGCTTATTCGGGATAATTTTCCTTCTCTATCTGAAAATACCGGGGTAAACAAAAGGGAGCCAGGCGACTGCAACAAGTTCTCATTCAAGATTTTATTCACAAGGTCAGCACACCACAACAGAGCCCAAAGCAGCGTGCAAGCTGCCCCTTTATACCCCAAAACCCCAGGAAAACAGGTGACATTTAGACATAACAAGACACGTTATTGGACCCCACAAATGGAACGAGGCACAAACATAAAACGATTGGACAACATTCACAAGCACACTGGGGCCATGACTCGATCACGCTCCCCCCCACCCCATGGGTACACTCATTCACATGGACAGACACTCGGGACATAGACAAAACACGGAACAGCGACACAAAAAGATACAACACATAACATAGTCCAGATCGCTACACAGCTCCCCCCTCAATTCTCTTCCTCCCCGAAGAGACATTGCTACAATCCCAAAGCGATCTGGTATTCGCCGCAAGGTTGGCCAAGGTGAACCGGCAATCTGTAGCTGGCCCTTGGGACTTGTGTGCGTGGTCAACTACTTCAGGAGGGGCTTGGGTCCCACCCCCCCGGCTGTGCCGACAGGCTGTCCCGGGATGCAACTGCCAAGTTGTGGGCATGGTCGCGGCACTGTCACTGTCAGGGGTTGGACCCTGCCCCCCCGGATGTGCTGTTGTGTCCTCTGTGCTGCTACCGTCTGTCAGGGTGAGAGGTGCGGTACATCTCCGTCGTCTCCTGCTGGCTGGACGAACCCTGTCGTTCAGCGTTGCGTGTCATGCTCCCTCCAACTCCGCTGCTCTGCCTGGCCGCGTTCCACCATTCTGTTTGATCCTTGAGTGCAGAAATTCATTTTAGTCAGCTAACATTAAACAAACCAACAAAACAGCTGTTTGCTGCCAATTATTTCAGTACAATGTTGTGAATCTCTTACAGTGTACACTACAAGTCTATAGGCATGTTAGTGTTCTGCTATTGTAAGAACTTCTAGATCACTATATTTGACCAATTATTCTGCACAAAAAAACACAAAGAACTGTAAAAACAAGGCAGCAGTGTCAGAATATAAATACACATCCAGCAAAGAGGGAGCAACTCAAGTGTGGAAAGAAAGCAGAGAATAATAATAATAATAATAATATTATTATTATTATTATTATTATTATTATTATTATTATTAATACAGGGCATCAGAAGAGGCAGGAAGTGGTGCCCTTCAATATCAATCCAGAGAGGACACGACACACCTGTCCAGTATTCAGGTTTCATGGCACCCATGTTCATTTACCCTGATTTACCATAATAGTTTTTGTACACATTGCTTGATAAATGAGTCGATAAAGGCTGTTGCCAGTGTGTGTTTTCATGTCATGGGGTTTCTCTAATTCTTTTCTGAAAGGTGTTTATTAACACACTGTAACAGATTAAACTTCCATTGCATAGCAGTTAAAGCCATTTTAGCTTTTGCTACGAGCTACACCTGAGCATGGGACCTCCAGGATGTGCCAAATTCATCTTTAAAGGGGGCTTTTAAAATGGCCTGAAATTGATTAAACAGCTATGCAATTGGGTGTTTATCCGTTACTCTGCATATGAACAGTTTGAAAGTGTTCTGGATCCATCTAGGACTGTAGAAAACCAAATTATATTGTTAAACAAGGCAGCAGATTGTATTGTTGAACCAGCAGACAGCAGAAACAGCTCTGAACTGCTTTGTCTGCTTTGCTAATCGTACAGTGTGAAAGATGAGTCCTCTTCCTCACAGACTGGTACTAACACAGTGCTCCATGGGGGGAGTTGGGGGCAGGCTTCAACGGTAATGAATGGAGACTGTGAAGTCGTCTGTGCATGGCAAGCGGTGCCTGGCAGGCACATCCCGCTGCCCGCCTCGACTGTCGTTCCGCATGTCCAAGTCCCACTCCAGCAAGCACAGCGGCTCCCCCAACAACACTCACAGCTGGAGCTGTTTACAGCCCCAACTGCTAACTAATGTGTGGGAGAGACTGAAAGCTGGAGAGACAGGTTTACTAAGCCTTTACACCACAGTGAAGTTTGCTCGGTGCAAATGTTTACAGGTTTTCCGGGTACATATCGGGTGTAATATTTAAACATACAGTAGCTGAATACAGTTTTTTAACATCCACAGATTGTGAAAAGCAGCGCACTTGCCTCTGTTTGCTATGAATGGTAACACCTTAGCTACAAAGGCTGAATCTATTTAGCCTGGAACAAAGAAGAATCAAGTGGACATGAATGAGTCCAAAAACAAGCAAAAATGGTTCATTTCTTTAATCCTCTCCCTCCATGTCTCGCTCTCTCTCTCTCTTTCCCCTGTTCATAAATCCGAACACCAGTCCTGAAGTTCCCTTTGTACCCAAGCCCCGCCCCTGAGATCAGTGAAACACCCATCCTCGAACGGCAGGTGTTTTTAATAAACACTTGACCTGAATGGCCGGGTTTAGTGCACCTACACTGTTGCCCCACACAAAGATGGCATGCCAGAAACTTCCGTCACGGTCACATGATCTTTGTGAGGGGATCCTTGGCTTGGCCCAGCACACTCTGTTGTCAGGAGGTTGAATAACAACACAAGACCCTTTTCTCCTATCACAATCTTATGTAAAAGGAGTTAACATACAGTAGTTAACCCAAACCATTACTTTAAGTGCAGTACAGAAACCAGGACCGAAGGACACAGTTGCAAATTAAGTGGAGATAGACTTAGGACAGAGGGATTGTGACGGGGTAACCCCGTCCCTGGGTGTATTTTGGGTTATATTGTATAGTGTGGGTTATGTAGCATGGGTGATGAAGATATTTCTTCCCACAGAGAGTGGTTAGTAGATGGATTGGATTACCTCGTCATGTTGTTGAGGCAAAAACACTTGGATCCTTTAAGACCTAATTTGACAAAGTTCTGAGATCAATCAGCTACTAGGACCTGGATAAGATTAGATGGGCTGAATGGTCTCCTTTCGTTTGTAAATGCTCTTATGTTCCAAATGTTTTGTTGGCCATTTTAAAGCTTGTGAAGCTACTGTACATGGCACACAATGACAGTATGCACACAGATTAGAATTACAGACAGACTTGTATTGCACTAAAGCAAATGTTATTTACGCAAAGTATTTTCGCTTGCTGACTGAAAATAAAGGGTATTGACTATGAGATCGTGTCACAAAGACGGCCGGAGTGGGTGGCGTCAGACCAGAAACAGGAACACAAACGACAGAGAGGTGTGGTTTGGTGAAGCTGAGCGAATGGTTTCGCTCAGCATTTAATAAACAGCACAGAAAATAAAAGGTTTGTAACAAAACACAGGACACGGCACTATATGCCAAAATAAAAAGACAAACAAAACGAACTAAACAGTGCACAGACAGACGAACAAAACACAGTGAGCAGATTTAACTATTATTACTTTCCACAAATACCTCCGTCTCCAATCCCATTCTCCACTCAACGAACACCCAACCCCGACTGAATGAAATGTGCATCTATATATACTGTTGTGCTGGGATTCAATTACTAATTAATTATTCACTTGAATCCCAGCACGTGAATTAATTCTGTGCAACCCCGTGCTCACATATTACATTTAACCAGCACGTGAAGTGACTTGTGCCCTCCTCGTGCCTAAATATAAATCTACCTTTTTAAATCACACGTGAAACACAGACCCGTTTATATCCCGTGTACCAATCTATACACCAACATTAACACACGCACGCAACATACAACACATAATATGCACACAGGGGCGGGCACATTGCCACAGATGGATATCCCAAGAGAACTTCCATCATCTTCTGTCTGAGACCTGCAGTAGCCGACCCTGCTTGATTATAGTGGTGACAATGGAGTGGTGCTAATTCTGGGGTACACATTTATATTGTTATACCTTCAATCCTTGTGGCAGGTTGTTTCTGAAACTCTGTGTGAAAATAGATACAATAAGCAGTATATTTTTTGGTAAGTGTGAAACCATAATACAGTCCCTGACTGGGCATTTTCCTTGAGATTTTACACCTTTTTTTTTTTTTTTTAAATTACCTGGGACTCCTTTGTCCAGCTTCAACCTATGTAAAGAAAGTCATTTAATTGGTTTGTACGCACTAATGAGTTAATCTGCCCCATGCAGGGAGCTAATTAGAGGTACAGCATGTGACATTTTGAGTGAAGAGGTTGCTGGATGGCTCATGGAAGATGTGGAGTTCCTGCAGTTTTAATGATGCATCAGCTGAAACTTGGAGCAATGTCATGGCCTTGCCCAAGCTGCCTAGGAGATCATGGAGTCATTTCTGACTGCTTTGAAACTGCCTTTCTCCCTATACAGTATTTTATCATCAAAGAAACAAACAACTCCCCCCTTCCTCTGTTAATACAGTAGTTGAAGAACAGAGTTGACATGAGTCATGTCAAAGATGCTGAAATGCTCCTTGAATAGTGGTTTATAGGGACGTTGTCTGATTTTACCATGCTTATTCAGTACAGAGAATCCACAATGTGGTTGATTTAAATTGCAATTGAACAGACAAATTAATGATGATAATGAATTTGGACTGAGACCTTGTGTTGACAGCTATCCGCAATGTTGGCTGACTAGCGAATACACAATGACATCATGTAGTCTAGTGCTGTGGATAGGAAGTGGCTCGTAGGGCAGAGACACCTACCCCCAAAAGACAAAGCCGCCAAACCATGACTGGAATAATAAAAATGATGAATGGTTAATGCAACCTGCAGTGGCGCAATGCCACCTAGCCCCCAAAATAGGAAAAGGACGAATGCAAAGTAAGCAGCTGAAACACGGGCCTGCCCTCGCGCATGAAATGCACTGAGGGAGAACCCGGCCTCTCTGGCCTGCCATGCACCTGCAGAAAATAAATACAAACTGCTCGGCACTCAGGTAAGGAGAAACCCCCTACTCGCTTGTAGGAGGAAACCTTAGGGAATCCATGGCTAAGGGTAGCCCTTCCTCCAGGCTCTCCCTGTTTGGCCTCACCGCGCGTGACTGAGAAGCCAAACAAAAAAGAAGCGACATGAATGCAAGCCACACAGAGTTTTTATGGCTCTTGGATATGATGTGTTGATTAGTGGGTGGATTCTCTTTCCAGAAATACAACCAAGTTTTCCATGAAAAGTTTGCTCCAAATGTTAACCCTTTAAGCAACAGCCATGTTTTGGACTGTCATTGGCAGTCCTGCTTTAAAAACACATTGAGACAACATTGGTTTAAGAGGTGTAACTTGGTATAGTTCTGTAGACAGTCTGCCTTCTGGTCAGATGGAGGTCATCGATGGCCGAGGGATGGACGTCTCTCCCCTTGCTAACTAAAGCAGGGCACAGTAAGTTCTCTCTTTAGAGAGAGGGTTAAGTAACCCCTTCAATTAGGGCTAAAATGCATTTTTTCAGTCCAATGCCTCATGTGCAGTTTTGTACATATTCAATAGTCATTAATGGGTTACTACTACTGCACTGCAACAAAAGAGAGTTCGCTAACCAGCCCTATAGCTCTTGTATATTCTATACAGTACAGTACACACGTTATATATTTAGTGATAAGGGATTGTATCGGAAACAATTACATTTTATAAACCTCCCCCCCCCCCCCCCCCCCCACCACCACCACCATTCCCAATTAGTTTAGATAATGGAGGTTTCACTGTCCTGTGGTTCAGATTCACAAGTGGTGTGTTATGTATGCCTGAGCAACACTGAAGTCACCTAACCATTTGTGACATATAAACTTGGCCTGTACAACACAATCAAAGAAGTAGAGGGAACTCACACTTCTAGATTGTCCAAAGGCCTGTGAAGCAGGTTTATCTGAACTGCTTAAACAAGCAGGCTGTCCCTTCTGTGCATGTGTGTCATTTCTTGCACTGGCATATCTTCAGCGTAAACATGAACCAAATGTGATAACAAACAATAAAGTAGTAGTGTGGTGTAAATGAGAGTCCTTGCTAAAATGATTATTACTGGCAGAATTTAATTATATTTTCTGAGTGATCCTAAATACTCAAATATTGTGTTATCGTTTTGTATCTTATTGACAATGTACTGAGCCACCAAACTCTGAATTCCTTACATAATTGGATGGCTCATTACAGGTTTCAGAAAAAGAAAAAGCCAGGACTGCATTTTGGTTTTCCATTTGCTTCTCTCAGACATGACAGGAGAAATCAGGACAAGCTGTTTTCTGTGCTGATAAATATTCAAACAAGTGGAGCCTGACAGGGAAGAGTGGCTGTTGTGGGATTGGGATCGACGGGCTATGTGTCGCCGAGGTACCAGGGCTGTGCTCCGAGACAGTCCCCCGAGCCGCGCCGGGTCGCCAGGCCACTCCGAGGCAGAATTTGAAATCCACCTGCTTTCTTCTTGATTGACACTAAAGCGTTGTGAGTGAGCGCTGAGTGGGAGCTGTCAGTTTCTAAACGGTGACATGTGGATGGTATTTTTGAAAGGAAAGGGCTTTTTTTGTACCAAATGAAAGCACTGATCATCAACTTAAAAAAGCACAGGTTTAGAACAGGATTTGATGGGTAAGATCCAGGTCGTTTTTATAGTAGTCACAGATACTTATGTAAAGGATAGCTATGAATACCATTGAAATTTTTACATTATATATATATATATATATATATATATATATATATATATATATATATATATATATACACGAGAGGAGGCCATTCGGCCCATCTTGCTCGTTTGGTTGTTAGTAGCTTATTGATCCCAGAATCTCGTTAAGCAGCTTCTTGAAGGATCCCAGGGTGTCAGCTTCAACAACATTACTGGGGAGTTGGTTCCAGACCGTCACAATTCTGTAAAAAAAAAAGTGCCTCCTATTTTCTGTTCTGTATGCCCCTTTATCTAATCTCCATTTGTGAATCAGATCACCGCGTAGTCTTCTTTGTTCAAGACTGAATAGATTCAATTCTTTTAGCCTGTCCAGTATAATTCTGGTCGCTCTTCTTTGCAATCTTTCTAGAGCAGCAATATCCTTTTTGTAACGAGGTAACCATATATATATTACTACCATATTATGACCATATATATATTAAATATATATATATATATATATATATATATATATATATATATATATATATATATATATTACTGTTTGATCATAATGTTTCCCAGTTGCTTCCCAGTTATTTTTATTCATTTTCCAATTTTTCTCCCCAATTTTGTAATGTCCAATTATTATTCAACCTGGCTCACTGATGCAACCCTCGAACTAACTCGGGAGAGATGAAGATGAGCACTTGCGTCCTCCAAAACGAGTGCCGTCAGCCATCCACTTTTTTTGCTCCGCAATCCCGCCGGGCAGCCATATTCAGAACTTACAGCCGACCTAACCCCTACCCTGCCTGTGCAGTGCTTGGACAATTGTGTGTCGCCCCCTGGGAACTCCCGTCCACGGTCAGCGGTGACATAGCTTGGATTCAAACTCGCGATCTCCAAGCTACGTGGCGCATCCTTTACCGGATGCGCCACTCGGGACCCCCCACTTCCTGGTTCTTGAGATACTTATGATAAGTCTGCTGTTTAAAAATTGCATAACAAGCTGTTTATTTTGTATGATTATTTGATTGCGATTCAGTGCATATGTGGTATTTGAAACTCCCATCTGGAGTTGAGTGTTGCAGAGGGACAAGGTAATGGTTACACTTTGGTGTACCTGATGTACTTATGGTCCTAAGAGCTCCATTGAAGACACAGGGGTGCAATAAACGTTCGAGTTTTCACCAGGATGCGAGGACAAAAACAGAATATCAATGTCTGGCCCCTTGTTTGTATTACTTTTAATTTAAGATCAATTTCTTGATGAGTCTGCCAACCCCATACCCCATTCCATACCTTGAAATATGAGGTTAAATAAACATAACACCTGCCTCAGTAATTAAATATTTAGACCTGCTGAGTAACATATTGCTTTTGTCAGCAGTATATCTTCGAACAGGTAGGCAATGCTGGTTACATTATTCAACAGCTGTACCAGCACATCAGGGTGTCAGCAATACAGAAACACTGTTAATTTCAGAGCTGAGCACATGCTTCGTTATGGTTCCCTAGTCCTGATCCGTCAATCAAACGCAGAGAAAAAGTGCTCTGCAAACAGCATTATTCTAATGCTGTCACTGACGAGACAGTTTTAGTTTTATTTTTTTTAATTTGCTATACAGGTATGGAGGTGGAAATTTGTTTGGTAGATTTTTTTATTCTTCTTTTGAACAGCTGGGCCTGTAACAACAAGCGTGGCTTGTTAAAGAGGGACAGCTTGAATAAATAAAGGAGGTTGAGTAATCGCTCTGCAGTTGCTAATTACCCCACCTGTTCCTTTACAAGGCTTGTCAACATGTCATTTTAAAAAGATGAGCTGGACCCCCACAACCCCCCACCTTCTCTCCACCACATCCACACAAAAAACAAAGGCACTTTCCAGCTTGGTGTATTTAGATGTATTGTAATGTAACAGGCTGTAGAACTCATACTACCACTCAGAGAGAGGGGGACTGGGACATAGAAATAGATAGAGAGAGAATGTGTGTGTGTGTGTGTGTGTGTGTGTGTGTGTGTGTGTGTGTGTGTGAGAGGGGGTAGAGAGGCAGAGAGAGCAAAGGAGAGGGAGAGAGAGACAGTGATTAACCCCACCACTCCACGTATTTATTTCCATCTCAGTCCTCGCGGTGTAGTTTTAGAGAGCAGGCTGTGGGGACAGACAACCTGAAATCACTTTCCTGTTATCCGGGAAGTAGACAGGCTATGGATGGCACTCCAGTCCTGCACTCCATGGCGACACTGTGATTAATGGCAGTCATTTTTTCTCCCCATCTCATTTTGTTTGTGTCAATTAAGTGGTCCGAAGACAATAATAAGAAGTCAGCCGACTGTGAATCCCCCCTCCCTTACACACTCTGGAACCCAGCTAAACCTTTTAAAGCAAGTCGTCCACGAAGTGTTGAAGTGACCAAAGAAACATGCACAGAGGAGAAACATACAGATATAATGAGAAAGAAATGTTTAAAGTATTGGTGAGTTGTACAGTTGAGTCATATAGTAAACAGTAAATAAAAAAAAAAAATATATTCGTTGGTATTCAAACCTCTAAAAATAAACCCAATTTGCGCTCTTAGTTTGTTCAGAGATGTAAATGTTACTGCAATACCCATTCAGCCTCTGCTTGTCTGTGAGGTGGGGTCTGTGGCGTGGCTGGCCACTTTGCAAAACGCTATCAACTCACTTCTTCGTGGGTATATTCATAAAGCATTAGCACATCAGTATATGCTTAGGACTAGAAAGCATTTACTGGTACGCAAAGGCTTTATGAATATGGCCCACAAAGGACCCCACCCTCCACATGCACAAATCCAGCACCAACCCAGCACAATCAAGAACCAGCACTGTACAGAGCTATAGTAGCTGTCAGTGCCTGATTGAATCATGTATGAAAGTCTGCCCAGCAACAGCTGAGTAACCAGGTCATGGCATCATCTGAGGTCCTGCACAGTAGAGCAGTTATAGAGGAAACAATTGAAATGAGTAGGGCTGTGACACCCTGTTCACTTACTCTCTCTCAGAAAAGCAATTGTTGACACGACCTGCGTCTTCAATAAATCTGTGGGCTCCCTGATAGCCGATGCTGACACAGCCACAACGTGTTGACAGCTATATCATAACAGCAAGAGAGAGAGAGAGAGCAGAAGGTCTCCCGGACCTGTGATTTTATTTAGTAGCTCTTATTCTCTGTGTGTGTCTCTCTCTCTCTCTCTCTGCTATTCCCTAGAGTCCAGCACTTCACACTGCCTCAGGCCTCTCAGCAATGCAGTCACTACCTGTCATGATGAATAAGTCCAGAGGCATGCAGGATTGAGACTGTATATAATTTACAAGGGGCTGGTCAGAATATTGAAAATACCTGGCTTTACACTATCAATAGAGTGTAAGGGAGCGCTGATTCGATGTGACAAGTGTTCTGGAGGGAAGGATGCATTACCATTTAGAAATAATAAGCACCTCTAATTCCTTCTGTGAAGCTGTAGTGAACTCTGAACCTTTGAGGCTTTTATTGGGAGGCAGCAGTGACTTATGGATACCAAGGCTAACAGAATGTCAGTATTGCCCATCGTAACTGAAATTGTGATACAATGTGTGTGCTAATGACTTATGTCAATGAGTAAGGGCCAAGCTTATTGTCAGCATTTAAAAACAACCCCATGGTAACAAATTCCTTATAACTTGATAGGAGTACTTAAGGTATCTGGATTTGTTGATACTGCAGTAATTGTCCTTTCAAGCAACCCTGTGCTGGAGTGCAGAACAATGGGGGGTGCATCACTGTGCAAAGCTGTTTTAAATAATCAGCCATGGTATTCAAAACTACATACTTTGCATGCTAGGTATCACAGATATGTGTTTCTTGTCTTCATTCCCATGGATATTCTTTTACTGTTATGATTTAACTGCTGGAGAGAAGATAACACCTTTTAGTTTTGACCTAATTTAAGCTCTCGTTGTCAGAACCAGTGAAAGCGACCCTCCTAGACCCCACAGTAGGGAGCCTGAATAGGAAGTGATTTGCACAGATTGCAGTGTGTGGAATCCCTAATGGAGGGGATTCTCAGTGAAGCACCCGGTGCATGTTCTCCTGTGCTGTCATGTACAGTAGTTAATGTACAATAAAAAATTCCATAGCGACGTCGTCTTCATTTTTCACAAACAAATTATTGTTTTTTTTTGTCCAGTGGCTTCATATTTATTCTTTTGGATGCCCCCTTTCCTGGTGTCTCTATTGTAATAACCAGGGTTGTAGCTGTCATTACTATCTGTTGCCATGGTAAAGCTCACTGCATTTAACACAGTTTTTAGTATTGGTTGTTGCTATGGCGAAATACATGTTTTATTACCAAAGGGTAACGTCGGGCTCTTTTTCAGTGTTACTGCATATGAACTTACGTTGAATAATAATTTCTAAAATTGTTCAGTGATGAAGGTGCTTGGGTGAGGCTGCAACAACCATCAATATTGATTTCTAATAAATCTCTGTGGGAACTGAAGCAATCCAGTGACACCAACCACCTTTAATTAAAAATGTTGATTCAATTGTTTTGGGCCTAAAAATTGCCTTTCCAGGTTTTGGTTTAGTGAAGCTAGTAATGCTGAAGCTTCTTATGATTCTGTTTATTTATAAAGTGCCACCGTCTGTCTTTTCGTGCAAAATTCTCCAAATCACATTGATGATATTAGCACTTATGGAATGTGGACATTTATGTACTACAGTATATTTGAAAATTAAGTTTTCAATTAGGCCTTGAGTTATTGCGTAATAAAAAAAAAATATGATTGTAAAAAAGTTTGTAGTCTTTTTTTTAATTTTAATTTTATACTGCTGGACAATAATGTAATTAGTTAATGAAATGAAAGAAAATTGTGCATAGCAATTTGTTTCCAAATTGTTTGACCATTTTTTTTTTCCTTTATAATAATAATAATGATCAATCAAGCACGTTTTAAGGCAGCCCTTTTATACTGTGGAACTGGTTATGAGGTCACATGGATATGGCTCCCATTTTACCCATGACATTTCACTAGCACTTGCATTAAATCAGAACACCAATAACATGTGACTTTATGCGCTAATGTCCTTAGCAGAGCTACTTTGTAGTGGTACCGATAGCTCTATTAATCCCTGCTAAGGGTAGTAAGTTAAAAAGCATATGCAAGCATCAGCATTATTAAGCAGAAACACTGTATATTAAACAGAAACAGACTATTAGGATGGAGAGGGACATTACTGTCACTTTCGAAGAAGCAGATTTAATTTGGAAAATAAATGCCAAGGCAACACTGAGCAGTGTACACCACAAATGAAGGTGCTATAAACAGCCAATCCTTTTGCCCTTGCTCAGTAGATTATAACCCATTTAGGGGTTTTAAAAAAACATATGGTCTGTTTTTCCCCACTTTCACCTAATTCTAAAACCTTAGGAATGGTTGAAGTCTTTTTAAGTTTTATTTGTAAAGATAACTTGTACATCTTCACCTTGGTGAGAGAAATGCTGCAGGAACA
The DNA here is from genome assembly GCF_902713425.1 of Acipenser ruthenus. Lineage (NCBI taxonomy): Eukaryota > Metazoa > Chordata > Actinopteri > Acipenseriformes > Acipenseridae > Acipenser > Acipenser ruthenus. Next base: position 6,572,312 of record NC_081207.1, on the reverse strand, counting down.
ACATGGGACAAGGGTCTTTGCAATCTGCTTTCTGGTGGCATGTTTTTTTTGTTGATCAAAATGCAGCTGCCATCCTTTGCTGAGCTGCCCCCAGTTTATCATTACTTTTCTCTTTTTTTACATGAAAGAAAATAAGTTGTTAAGATAATTAAGGTGCTGGGTAGAAGCAGCTTTGGAGATCGACATCAGACGGCTGCTATTGAGTACGGTGGATAATAGCCTGCAGAGTCTTGAGGTTGAGCACTGAGCTTTGTGTAGCTCCTACCTGGGTCTGAATGTTAATCAGATCTCCCGTCTTTAATGAGGGATATAATTAGGTAGAAAGGGAATTGCGGTGAGCTGAGTAAAGCTGATGAAAGAATTTGAATTCCTAGCTTAAAACCTTCTTTTTTATATAATGTGTGTGTATAATATATATATATATATATATATATACAGACGTGCTCAAATTTGTTGGTACCCTTACAGCTCATTGAAATAATGCTTCATTCCTTCTGAAAAGTGATGAAATTAATAGCTATTTTATCATGTACACTTGCATGCCTTTGGTATGTCATAGAATAAAGCAAAGAAGCTGTGAAAAGAGATGGATTATTGCTTATTCTACAAAGATATTCTAAAATGGCCTGGACACATTTGTTGGTACCCCTTAGAAAAGATAATAAATAATTGGATTATAGTGATATTTCAAACTAATTAGTTTCTTTAATTAGTATCACACATGTCTCCAATCTTGTAATCAGTCATTCAGCCTATTTAAATGGAGAAAAGTAGTCACTGTGCTGTTTGGTATCATTGTGTGCACCACACTGAACATGGACCAGAGAAAGCAAAGGAGAGAGTTGTCTGAGGAGATCAGAAAGAAAATAATAGACAAGCATGGTAAAGGTAAAGGCTACAAGACCATCTCCAAGCAGCTTGATGTTCCTGTGACAACAGTTGCAAATATTATTAAGAAGTTTAAGGTCCATGGAACTGTAGCCAACCTCCCTGGGCACGGCCGCAAGAGGAAAATCGACCCCAGAGTGAACAGAAGGATAGTGCGAATGGTAGAAAAAGAACCAAGGATAACTGCCAAAGAGATACAAGCTGAACTCCAAGGTGAAGGTACGTCAGTTTCTGATCGCACCATCCGTCGCTTTTTGAGCAAAAGTGGGCTCCATGGAAGAAGACCCAGGAGGACTCCACTTTTGAAAGAAAAACATAAAAAAGCCAGACTGGAATTTGCTAAAATGCATATTGACAAGCCACAGTCCTTCTGGGAGAATGTCCTTTGGACAGATATGTCAAAACTGGACCTTTTTGGCAAGTCACATCAGCTCTATGTTCACAGACGAAAAAATGAAGCTTTCAAAGAAAAGAACACCATACCTACAGTGAAACATGGAGGAGGCTTGGTTATGTTTTGGGGCTGCTTTGCTGCGCCTGGCACAGGGTGCCTTAAATCTGTGCAGAGCACAATGAAATCTCAAGACTATCAAGGCATTCTGGAGCGAAACGTACTGCCCAGTGTCAAAAAGCTCTGTCTCAGTCGCAGGTCATGGGTCCTCCAACAGGATAATGACCCAAAACACACAGCTAAAAGCACCCAAGAATGGATAAGAACAAAACACTGGACTATTCTGAAGTGGCCTTCTATGAGTCCTGATCTGAATCCTATCGAACATCTATGGAAAGAGCTGAAACTTGCAGTATGGAGAAGGCACCCATCAAACCTGAGACAGCTGGAGCAGTTTGCTCAGGAAGAGTGGGCCAAACTACCTGTTAACAGGTGCAGAAGTCTCATTGAGAGCTACAGAAAATGTTTGATTGCAGTGATTGCCTCTAAAGGTTGTGCAACAAAATATTAGGTTAGCGGTCCCATCATTTTTGTCCATGCCATTTTCATTTGTTTTCTTATTTACAATATTATGTTGAATAAAAAATCAAAAGCAAAGTCTGATTTCTATTAAATATGGAATAAACAATGGTGGATGCCAATTACTTTTGTCAGTTTCAAGTTATTTCAGAGAAAATTGTGCATTCTTCGTTTTTTGTGGAGGGGTACCAACAAATTTGAGCACGTCTGTGTATATATATATATATATATATATATATGTATTTATCTTTTAAAAGATAAAGCAATGCGGATGTTTATAGAATAATGAGTACGGATCAAATAAAAGGTCTCCTCCAAATGAATAAGAAGCCATCCTTTTTCTTCATGAGATGCAGAGGAGGGATATGTGTGCAAAAGCTTCTTCTGGGAGCACGTTAGAGCTGTAAATCGTTTTCATGTAGTGTGGTGTAACAGACAAAGGATTTAATTTTTTTGATAAATAAAATAAAATAAAATAAATGACAGTTTAGCCAAGAAAGATGGCACGTTATGAATCTGTAGCCAAGGGACTGATTTGATCAACCTACACAACGCCAGTAAAAGTTCTATCTTAAGAGCATTTTAAAGCTCTGGAGCAATAACCCTGGGTTGTATCTACTACCTACACTATCCTGATTTTATGATTTATCGTAGCAGGGTATAGGTTGATCAAATCAACCCCCTTTTATTTGTGATGTATTCTTTATTATGGGGTTAATTTAGTAAGAAGACACTGGGGTGTTATTAAAATGATCTTGAGTGGATCTAAGTTCAGCTCTATGCAACTCTATACTCTGTACTCTGCAGAGTGATCTATTGCCACTTTTATTGACTTTACTAAATACAGTAAAAACGCAGTGAAAACCCCCAAGATGGAGCAGATTTATACATTTTGGGGTGGCATTATTAAGATATTGTGCTATTTATAACATTGAAATAAACTTTGCTGTTTCATTTAATATTAGGTAGGTGAAAGGCCTTGGTCTGTAGTTCTGCTAATGCATTGCCTTTCGGAAGCATTTAATCAACATCAAAAAGAATAAAGAAGCAGCAAATAGTATTGAACAGCAAGGCACAATGGAGCGGGAGATGATGAATGGCTAATGCTACACAGCAATACCATTAATGATAGGGGCTCGTTTCTGTGTAGCACTACAGCATGTACTTACAATTATGGTGCATCAATGGTAAACACCAGTGGAGCGCACTGTTATGAAGGACAATTTATATGGTGATCCATAGTGGTATGTTTTGATAAGAGGGTAACATGAATAAGAATCCACTGCTATTGTCCTGCAATAATAACAGTCATTGATTAAGTGAAGAAGCTGGTGTAACTGAACAGGAATGAAAGTGTGTCTTTGTATGTGTGTGTGGAGTGGGCTGCTTGCCAAGTGTAACACAGTTACATGGTTAAACAGAGTTTGGTTTACACTGCATGACGTGTTCAGATCTCTGCTATTTAAACATTTATTCCTAGTGCAGTCATTTATTATTTATTATGTGGTTCCTGTACACAGCTAAACTAAATATGAAAATAAATCTACTGTATTATTCCAAATCTAACTTTAGAAATATAGAGAAATTAAGATGCAAGTCATGTATACAAACAGAGACTTTTTTAAAAGTTTTACCTTTGAAGCTGAAATAAATTGATTTTAATAGCAATAAATAAATACTTATTTATTCAGCAAGAGAAGATATCTTCTCAGGAATTTAAACGTGTCCAATCTGTATCTAACACACACTCAAATAAAGCATCACATTACCCCTCACATTTCACTACCACAAAGGTTCACTGCAGAGACTCAACCCAAATCTACAGTATAAGACTCCACGTGACACTGGACTACATCTCTGACTTTATTTTCCCCTGCGTGCACAGTTGTACTCCAGGCATGCGATTCAGTCAGTTTAAACCTCTTTACACCTGGAAGATCAATCTCTAGCCATAATATTAAAAGTGTTTGGTGACCCTCTTTTGCAAGTGCAATTAGGACTAAAAGGGTAAAGAGACTACAAAAAATAAAATGCAGCAGCTACATGTGATATGTGTCGACGCACCATATACTGTCAATTGCCATGTGCAGCAATCGATTTTGTCAGCCTATGATATGACACAACCTGCAAGTACTGCTTCTGTTGGATCCAGCATCCAGCACAGCTCATTTTGGAGGGCTTTGCGTTGTAATTCTAATGCAGACAGCTGTCTTTTCTAAGTTAAAGCCTTTTGACACAGTAATTCCTGACTAAGGAGCATTACATATTTGATTTATTCAGTAAAAGCACAGGGGCTTTTTCACACACTCGCTGGCATACAAATCTTTATAAAGGGCATATAAAAAAAATTCTGCAGTGCTCGTTGGTCCGAACAAACCCTTGAGTTTAATATGCTTTCAGAAGTCACTACAATCCTCATTATCATTGCTATTTGTTGATGCTGTGGCTTTTTAAAAATTATTTTCTGTCTTCAATTATTTTGCCAGTAATTACCGTTGACCACTATATTTTCCGATATTTCATTGTAGTTCTTTTTGAGGTTTTAAGGTGAAAGGGAATCCAAGTCTAATAATTGGGGAGCAATATTTATTTAGATTGAGCTAACAGATAGCAAGTGATACAGCTAAGTCAACAATGGAAGAGTAAAGGTATAGCGCTAACATTAGATTCTGATTCCTTAGTTAGCACTTAGAGTATAGTCTATATTGGTTGCATTGGGCATCATGTCTAGGTTGCAAAAGGTATAAAATGGAAACTCATCTGTGTTTTGTTGACAAAAAACAATGTAAATATGTCTTAAGCAGTAAGGTATAAAGGGAGGTCTAAAATCAACAGGCAAATAAAAGTGAAACTGTAATAATGAAATATGTGGGAAACCATGATGATTGCGAACACCCCACAAAGTTTAAAGGCATTCAAATCTGGCTATTTTAAAGGTTTTCTAAGTCAGTGTGGGCTTCTGGTAGCCCTAGAAGACTACTAACTAGGCTAGCAGTGAAACATTGAACATGACATGGTTCTGCTAACCCTAATTATGTTAGGCAGGTGCATTTGCAAAGCCTGAAGAAACCTTCCTGTTTTTAATCAAGCTCTGGGGTGCTATATACAAGGATGAGGATGTTCACCGGAGGCTGGAGGGAGAGCAGCTGTGGCATGGAAGCAATATCGTTTATCACACAGTGACACTCATGGATATCAAGCATTTAGGACCAGCCTGGATAAAAAAAGGGGATGTTGCATGATTCCTATACCTGTAGTCTGAGACGCAGAGCTTGTGCATTTACTAACAGGGGAGATGAAATATCAGTTTCCATGGTACACAACAATATTCGTCTTGTGTTGGATTTTTAAATGACCATATATAAGTGCAAATTGTTGACCAATGCTTTCCAAACCTATAGAAGATTATAGGAATCTTTCTTTCTTTCTTTCTTTCTTTCTTTCTTTCTTTCTTTCTTACAGTAGCTCTTTCAAACAGTGTGTGGCCTGTTAAAAGCTCTAATGTGGTTTAGAGCAGCAGCAGGTTTAGCTGTCAATTAAGAATGTGTCATCATTAGACGTCTCTTTAGAGGAACATTTCCTGGAAGAGAGCAGCAAGAGAGCAAACCTGCTTAACGATTCAGAGAATGTTGGCGGTGAGCAGGAGCACCTGTTTATGCATCACCTTCGTAGATAATGAGCAGTCCAGCTTTGTTAACCCCAGCACAGTCCCTACAACTCAAGCTATCAAAATAAAAGACAAGAGTAGGATCAAAATTGCATCATTAAACATTAAATTGACCCTTCAATGCTCTTTTACTTTAAAATCTGTATTTTTTTCGTGGACGTTTTTATAAGTTTGGCATGATGCCTATAAGCTATTATTACAAAGCTGATGTTTATTTGTTTGCTGGAAAAAAAAAGCAATTAGTGTTACCTGGGATGTTTTTCACAGATGGGTTTGAGATTTTATTTTCCACACAGGGGATGAACGATAAAAGAAATCCTGCTTATATTGGGCAGAGGATATAGCAATTACGGTACCTGAAGATCTCATTTATCCAGGAGTGGGAAAATGAAGGGTATTTGAAGACATCTAAATGGGAGCATATCTAAATACCATTGAACTATACAGTATATATAGTAATCCCACTGGTGTGATTTGTTGATTCATTACTAGATGCGGTAGATAAAGATCTGTGATGGAGAAAGTTTAAGGGCGGCAGAATTTGTCATTTTTTTAACATTGAAATAGAACTCACTGTCCAGTCTTGCAGTGATCAATAAGGAATCTGTGTCCATTGTTTTCTAGATGTATTCACCGCTAAGAAATAAACAACAAAAAACAGCAGTGGTTTTTTGTGTAAGCTTTCACTATGCATCCATTCATTTTTTTTCAAGCAAATAAAAACATGTGACTCTTTGTAGTATTTTTGGTAGGGATCATATCATTGTCTAATACTTTAAAGTACTAATTAAAAAATTACAAATTGATTTAGACAAAAAATGATTCATGATTTTCCATCAGACAATGTTCTTGCATTGCATGCAGATTAGTATCCCAATCTGCAATACAGTGTAAACTGCATATGGACTTTATGAACCTTGCCTTGATTTTTGTGATTCTCCCAATCACCTATTCTGCCGGCATCTTCTAAATGTGCTGCACTTGCAAGTAATTGAGGATTAACCATCCCCTCAAGCTGGCAGACCCACAATCTATATTTTAGACTTCATATATAACCATTAAAACAGGAACATTGTATCCTCCTAAAGTCATGATTTGAACTCTGTTTTCTAACCTCTTTCAGTAAGGTCACTTTGCCCAAGCAGGGCTTTGCTTGCTCATTAAAACAGAAGGACAAGTGGATGGTAGCTGTATGCTAACACAGCACCACTCACTGATGAGGTTGTAATGTTAATTGAAGATACTTGAGATTTATATAAATAGACGGTACTGCCTCAGACACACTTATTTTTCGGCACATTCTTATTACGTTTTAATTTAAAACTCTTAGCTGAACTAAATAGCGCATCTGCTTTTTCAATATAGCATTCTGTTTCCATAGCAACATAGAATATAATACCATAATGCCACAATAGGGAGAATTGTCAGGCTTTACTTTTTGATATCCTTACATGTTGAAGAGAAGAATGCAATGAATTGAATATTTCCACAAATGCTTTCGATATTGCAAAAGGAAATCCACACTGATAATTTTACACTTCAAGAACATTGAACAAAGACGCAGCAAAAAAGAGCAAACCCTCTTCCCCAGGAAATACAGTACATAGATTGTTCTAGTTACATTACAGCACCAAATCCCAACTTCTCAAAGCCATCTGAGCAGAAGTTACAATCATAGGTTCATTCAGAGGTTGTTAAGGTTAAAAGAAGCCATCTTCATGCTGTGTTTCTCACGAAGAACAAAAAACGAAAAGAAAATGTAGCTTTTGTATTGAATCCCAGTTGAAACAAGGATGCTGAAATTGCTCGCCTCTGTAAAATGACCCTTACTTATTTCTACAGTTGTGATGGGAAGAGGTTTTGAAGTCCTTGTATTTTTCTCTGTCAGCAACATCTGCCATTCATTTGACCTCCACCACTTAACATGGAGTGTCCCTAGTGCAGTACAGCCCCTGGGTCTACAGTGGGGTTGGAGAGCTCTGCTTTGGGATGTAGGCTAAAGCATATCCTATACTGTGTGTACTGCTAAGTGATTTGACTTCCAAGACAGGTTTGCATGATTATCATAGGTAATGGCAAGTCAAGCTTTTAATAATGGACAGCGTTTTACCTTTTCAGACATAAAATGTGGACTGAATGCAGGCTGTACTGTATATAATACATGGTGAATGACCTATTTTTTAAATGTTTTCTGATTTATCCTCTGTAATGATTTTTGCACACATATGTTGAAATTGCTTCTCTTCGTGGGGTGGGGGGGGGGGAGGGGGGTTATGAAAAGAATACACGTCACCTTGTGATTCATGCAATATGTCTACAGTAAACACAGTACAGGTGTTGTTCAAACTGTAAACAACTTCTCAGTCTAACTTCCGTTTCTGACTCTCCCTTTTGATACAGTATCTGAACTGAAGAAAGGCTGCGCTGGCACTTTATAACAGAGACATCTTATTCAGCATTCGTTTTATAACAAAATAAATATTAGGTCTGTTATGTGGTTATCTTTCCTAATGTATGTACTTTTTTGCTGCGAGGAGTAGCTTCGCTTCAGCCCCGCTCCGGCAGCCGAACCTGGGGCGAGCCCATTCCCTCTTCCCCTCTCCCGACCCGCTCTCCTTCTCGCACTTGGTTTGCTTGTCTGTCGCTTCAAAATGAACTCCCGACCACCGTTTAGACAGGCTATTTATAGTTTAAAAACTGCTAATTAAAATGATCCATGAGTGGGAATGTTACCTTTTTTTAAAAAAAATATAGCGTTGATTACATGGTGCTTTATGCATTGTTAATTCACGGAAAGTTACATTTTTGCTTCACTATATGTGCGTTATAGCGAGGGAGTTATTTTATTTTGCATTTTAGTCAGATATGTGTTGTTATGTGTCCCGCACGCCTCCCCCACCCCCTCCCTTGTTTATAACACTCGTCAGTTATAACACGCATATGGTGTGTCCCCCTAGACCCGCGTTATAGAGAGGGAGCACTGTACTTCTTGCAGTGTGGTATATATATTTTATAAGCATATATTTCTTGATGACAGTTATTTACAACACAAGTTTGTATGAAAAAAAATGCTACATATGTTATTGTTGCTTCCAGTATATATTTGATTGTCCATTAATAACAATAAGCATAGTTTTGCCTCCCTTGTTCTTTCAGATATAATACAATCTTGAAGAAGAGATGCAGAAACCTTAATCTGGTGACAGTAGTAGCTACACTATATCTGATCTAGGAAGGACTGAGGATTGGAGACAGAACAGGTGACCCGAGGCTTCTGCTGTACAGGTAAGCTGAGTCGAAGTACCTGGGTAAAGAGAATGCCTGATCCTCCATCCAAGCAATATATCCATATATCCATCTTTAATCATAGACTTCTGGGGAACAAACGTTTTTTTTAATAGACAGTTTACAATCCCATTCATAAACGAACAAGAAAAATGTTCCTTGCAAACCTGTGGCAGTTTAGAATTTTATTCCCCAAAAAAATGCTGTTGATGTAATTATGACATTTTCAGTCAAATACTTGTCTAAATCTTGTCTAAACAAGTATTTAGATAGCTTTAAAAAAACAAACAAAAAAAAACCCCAAATAAACCTTGTTGCCTCTTATTATATCACCTCAATCTGTCAAAACAAGAAAAGGAAATGCAAGGATTAAGCATTAACAGTAAGTGGGTTCCATTTTCTTTTGTTAAAAAAGGATTTTGCAGTGAATTAAGTCCAGTCAGAAATGGGATCACGTTGCCTAGGAGAAATTAAATACTAGCATGTTGCAATTCTGAGGGATGAAACATGAAAAGGATGTCAGAACATATTAAACTACAGTGTTTTATTTATTTTTTTAAATCTCTAACATGCCATGTTTTAAGAAAATTGTTGCCAGGGTAACAAATTACTATTTTTTCAGGGAGAATTTTTTGTGTGTTATTTAAATAGCTACAAGTAAGTGTCACATCATAGAATCTTATGCAATACCACCATGTAGAGGTTCTGCATTAGCATTCCAAAGGGGCTTCTCTGTCTGACAGCACAGGGCCATGCTTGAATGGTGGCTCAGTAGGCAGTACTCCACCATTAGGACAGAAGTTCGGGGGGTCAAGCCCTACACAGGCTATCTCCACCCCCAGCGTGGTGCTGCACGATGTGGCGTGTTGATGCGCACTTGAATGAGGTGCAGAGCTGCGGCCCGGTCCACAGGCTCCAATAAAGCGTTCCTCAGCTCTTGTCGAAAAAGCAGCAGGGGCTGTAAGCAATAGTGTCCGGGACAAATTGGTACAAGAAGGCTCATTTCCCCACCACAGCGTGAGCGCTGTGCTGTGTCTCTGTATAAACAAGTGTAACACTCCAAGGGCAACTATGTATATGTCATCTTTGGGATAACTTCAGGTCTGCTAGTCCTTTACAGTGCAGTACCAGCAACCAACTCACCTAGTCTGTCAGTTAGAATATACAGATTGAGTGTAGAAGCTACAATCACCTAAAACAATGCATTAAAGATGTACAGTAATACTAAAATGTAATTGTGTTGTAGGGCCCTATTCTCAAAACAGGTCTGTTTTAAGGAATGTTTTTTTTGTTTTGTTTTGTTTATTATTTGAAGAGTATTTAGAAACATTGTGTTAAAATGACTAAGCAAATAAATCTTCTCTAAAACAGATGAATGGGTTTTGTGAACTATAAACTCGATTTTATTGATGAGAATGGGCTTAAAAAATAAAGTTTCTTAAATCAGTCTTTACAGTCTTGTGAGTAAGGCCCATAATGTCTTTTGCGTTATTTCCAAAGCAACCATTTTTATTTCAAACAGTTAGGAAGTTTTATGCTCTATTAGAAAAAATACGGAATCGAAATAATATAGAGATGAAAATATTAGCATAATAATCCCACGTTTACTGTATACAAGTGACAAATATCCTGTCATACATCCGCAGCACTGGAAGTAAGTCATAGTTTTTACAAAATCGAACAACTAAATATAGCCTTTTACATGTGAGCGCTTGCTGTAGGTCTCCGTGACCTGTATTCAAAGTATGTGGGAAACATGAAGTTAGGTTTTATTAGCTCAACCTACCAGAAAGCAGACATCTATACATTAAGTCACATTGACCTTGATTATAATACCCGTAGTGACTTGCCATGGGTGCCAATACCAAGTATATCACCAGTAAAATGATAGGTAATATACAGTAACTTGGATATAGCTTCTGAATGCTCGGATGAAGCAAAGTGTGTTCTTAGCTGGAATATTATACAGCAAAATAAAACTAAAAAGCCCCAGAGCTTGGAGGCAAGGAGAAGTGTTTATTGAAAACCACATTTATGCAGAAAGAAAAAAAGCAAACCTTCATGTACAAATTACAACATAAGGGGCCTATTCGCAAAGTTTTAACTCATGATTTATTAAAATAATGTTTTGTCAAACATAAGATTGGGTTTGATATCCACAACAATACTGCTCAAGAGCCATGTCATACAGTAAGGATTCGTATACCAGCAGAGTTGATAATTTTTTGTGTGCAAGATTAGGCTAACATATAATAAGGCTGTTTTTTGGAGCCACTTGTTGGATTTTGTAGAAACTATAACTTGCACCCTATGCTGCGAATGTCAGTCAGGATATTTGTGTCTTGTATAATATTTTCATCTCAAGATTATTCAGATTTATTATTTCTAATCGCGTATAAAGCCTTACTAACTGTGAGCTCTAACTAGTAACAGTAACTATTTTATTATGCTTTCCGATTTATTTATTTATTTTATTTTTTTAATGGTATCAAAGTGCATTATTAATGTGCTGGGTAAGTTGCAGATTTCTTAAGGTGCGGATGCTGTCTGTCTGTGTCTGTCTGGTGCCCCCACTCCTACCTACTGCTGGTCTCAAGATGATTAATCTATTCTGAAAGTTAATGTTTATCAGAGAAGACTCTCCCAAGTGGAGCTGAAGGGGTATATATGGAGAGGAGCAGAAAATTCAACCCAGGGATCATTCTGAGTTTGAGTAGAGTACCAACAATTCACATCAGGGGATTCAGGTGGCTCTGCTATACTTCTTAGCACTACAGTAAGGATTTGCCAAAATTGATCATTTTTTGTCCCCGAAAGTATTATCAGTGAAATTTGCATCTAATACTGTGAAGCCCTGCGTTATCTTGACTTTACACATTTAATCGTTAGTATTCTAAATGACCACAAAGACAGGGTCAAGTAATTTTCATATTATCAGCTACCTAAGATAAGTACATTATATTGTATTACTTTCATTTAATGAACATTAGAACATTATTTATTTATTAGCAGACGCCCTTATCCAGGGCGACTTACAATTGTTACAACGTATCACATTATACAGATATCACATTATTTTTACATACAATTACCCATTTATACAGCTGGGTTTTTACTGGAGCAATCTAGGTAAAGTACCTTGCTCAAGGGTACAACAGCAGTGTCGCCCACTGGGGATTGAACCCACAACCCTCCGGTCAAGAGTCCAGAGCCCTAACCACTACTCCACACTGCTGCCCTTGATGAGAGGCAAGCTCCCCAACCCCTTATTACCTTTTTTATGCTATTCATGTTGAGCTATTAGAAAATTCAGTTTAAGACAGCTGCCTGTGATTGCTAGAATGCTTGCCGTGCTCATCTCTAGCTATTCCGCTGAAGGATTGGGTGTAGATGTAACCGGTGGAGACTGGGTGCGAAATGGCAATCTTGCACACTGCAAACGAGCACTTTAACCACCATGCAAATGAGCCAGGCTTAGAAAGCCTATATATAACTTTAAGAAAACTTCACCCTCTGTCATGCATCAGCCAAAATCATCATTATTATTATTATTATTATTATTATTATTATTATTATTATTATTATTATTATTATTGGTAGTGGTATTCCTATTAGGTTGAGTAATACACATATTTATCATTGCATTAACTGCTCAATATGGCTACCATTCAACTTGAGAACGATCATTATAGTGCCTATTGTGACCCATGGTGGTAGTACATCAGATGTCTCTAGGTTTCATTCCTCTGAGGTGAAAAGGTTTCACACCACAGCAGCACTATTTGTAAAGAGACTTTATAAATCCACAGCTGAGTGAGGTTATCAAAATGCTGGCTGCTGTTTTTGTTGTTTTATATTTCTCTGCACGTTTGAGCTGGATAGACTGAAACCTGATGACATTAAAAGTAATGGTAGTAAGGGTCAGGAATAGTATACATTTCGTCTGGGTGTGAGTTCTATTTAGTGTTGAGGACTGCGACAAAAAACAGAGACGGATAACACTGAGCGGGTGAGTTAAGGGCCTCCTGTACTCTTGAGCAAGTTTGTGGTACATGGTAGGGGTAGCAATGCGGTGGCAGTGTCTATGCATTTTGGTTCTTAATGTAAAGGAGCGGGAGAAGAAGGTATTTTGAAAGGGGTTTATAAACCAAATCAGCTGAGAGCTTGGAGGAATGTACTTACTTGGGGGAGGTTTCCCACAGGACCTGGCTAAGTCTGTTTTTTTTAGGAAGGGTGTCGCATTCAATTGTGTAGTTTTCAGTTTATTTTACTAGTACTAAGTACCTCAGCATTGTCTTTCATTTTAAGTCTAGAAGTGAGGGTTCCAGTGAGTGTATCTTTAAACCAGATGTTTCAGAATGCCTATTTTGCCTCTGCCAGTAAAATGTTAAACGCAGCTGATTTTTGTAATACAGCAAAACAATTTTTTTTTTTTTTTTTTTTTTTTTTTTTACAAATTACGTTTGAAACTCAAAGTCCACAGAGGGAGGGAATGTGCCCAGAGAGTTTTTGTGATTTAAGCAAAGAGGAAAAAGTGTGAAATATGTATTTTCCGCACATCCCTGCCAAACGATAACACATGGCTGCCCATATATCATCCTTGAGTGATTCAGCGGCTGACATCTATTCATCACTCTCAGGCCTGTTGGCCTGTTTTTAAAGGCCGTTAAAGTGACATCCATCACGACAGGTATGTGATGGAGCCGAAAGGTGGGGGTCGAGAGAAAATATCCATCATACTGGACTGATTTCATTGGTTACAAAGAGCCTGTGCTTGCTCCAGTACTAAGTTTGAACCAGTGTCCAATAAAAAATAAAATAATAATAATAATACATTCAATGTAACTAATAATAAATAACTTCGGCACCTATAAGAGTCCTTAAATGGGAATTCTATCTTCGAGTTATGCAGCTGTTTTGCTTTATTTTCTGTCTTAATTTAGCTGAGGTTCTGTGTTCATCCAGCTGTTGGCGATTGTCCTCCTTTGGGTGATGTAGACAGTAATCACAGTAAATGACAAATGTCAGTTCCCTGCAGCTTTGAGTGGGATATGCCATGTGTGGTGGTGAACTGAAACAGCAGCAGATGCATCCATGCAGTATGTTCTGTGAAAGAACATGATACTGGAACCAAGAGTTTGAATTCACCTCCTTAAACCCCAACAGGAACAAGAATATTTTGGACCTTTTATTTTCTTGGAAGTCACAGAATGTTCACGTTAAGATAATTCCTAACACTTTGATTGTCTTCCTTTAATATGTGCCATGCTAATAATGCATCAGTAACTCAGTTCCCACCAAGACTGTCTCATGAAAGGATAGAATGAGCTCAGCATCTATGACATTAAAAGCTATATACCAAAATATGTGCAAGGAGAAGTTTAATTAAGACTTCAAAACTGCTAGCAAAACAGAACATTCCACACCAAAATGTAAAAACAGTCACAATGGAAAATACAAAACAGCATTTGAAGGATAGCCACCACACTTACTTTATCAATGGTCTGCAAGACTGGGGCCACAAGTAACAAAATAAACCACTGTGGGCATTCCCCAGTCCTGGATTCTTTCTCTCCTTCATTCCATCACTCAACTACTGTATATATCGTTTTCAAAGCCTGTGTACTTCTATATTGATCAGACCTTGTCTGCAAAGTTTGGAAGCTGTTGCAACGAATAGCTGCCAATTAAAAACATCAAAGGAAACGCTGGTACCCATGGAGCAGCCCGAGGTTATGAAAAGGCTTTGCACATGAATGAGCCGCAATTAAAAAGACAGTTTATGAATTACTGAATCCATTTAGATCAGCTTAAAACTAATTGAGTCCTCATTGAGACCTGCAGAGTAGAAACACACCAGGACTTAAAGAACCCTTTTAGACTGAAAAGGATTCAATCCGTTTACTCCAAGTGCACAGAAGCTCATACAGTGCCTAATCCCGTTTGAGACACTCTGCTCATCTGTAGCATTGTTTAATTCTTGGTTACAATGACTAGCTGTTAGTATTGTAGTTATTATACATGTAGCATGCGTTACAATGTAGTTACTGTGAAATATGACTTTGTATAATTCAAACGTGTGTCCAGAGCTATTGGAACACCTTGAGTAGTCTGTCAAAAACAGTTTACAATTAAATGTCTAATATTTGATGTCCCTCATTAAATAGGCTTAAACCTTATCTATTCTGTCTCAAAACTGTTTTAACAATGGATACAAATCATTTTTAAACCTCTTTCAACCTAGTGTCTCTAGTTCTATGGTCAACCTGTTTTATAAGCCCAACCTTATTCAACTGGACACTATCCAGATATCCACTGTTAATGTAATGTCTTGCATATGCTGTTCTCATTACAGTGCAGAGACATTCACCTTGGTGATTTGATGAAAGGTTCTGGTTTCTCCCGAGTGGCTACAATACATTTGCTGAATAATCACTGTACATTAATTTGCTGTACTATGGTGCAAGTTCCAGAAACACACAGTGATTTGCCTGTCATACTTGTGGAATAAATAGGCACTCCTACATTATTCAGTGAATGAACCAAACCAGTATAAAGAACAAGGTTATCTGGAAAGAAAAATAGTGAAGTGAGCAAATGGGGGAAGAAACTGAGTCCAACTCCATACAAGACTGACCCCTGGTATAAAAGGCACTACTTTCGGTCTGGAACTGCTTGTCCAAAGAAGCCTGGCTCTTTTGTACAGTGGCTGATATCTGGGCTGGCAAGCACAAGGTACAGTGCCCAGTCTCCATCTGTGCATTGGGCTGGCTTGCCCTGTGGATCTCCACGTGTGAGTTAGGAACAGCAACGCCTGCCGAAATGCAGTGCTTGGTACAGTTGAGAGGGTTAGCATGTAAGAAATTATACATTAAGAAGAAAGCCTGTTTAAAATATTTAAACAGTATGAACAGCATTGATTCTTGTTACTTCCTGTGTTCAGAACAGAAACGATGGTAAAGATTTTTCCATCTTCTTGCTAATCAGAATCTACGAATTCCTGTAAATATTGTTCTACTGTACATGTTTCATAACATGTTAGGGTGTTCAATTGATCTAAATACCACCACGATTTAAATAACAGTGCATGGTAGCATGGTAGTTCTTTTTTTTTTTTTTGGTACAAATATTAAAACATCTATTGTCATTTTGCAGTTTTCCTACAGTATGCATTCACCATAGGTTACCATGTAAACCATACCTCTCTGGGCTTTACATTGGTTACCTACAATATGCTTTACCATGCTTTCACTATTCTTTTTTTTTTAATTTTTTTTTATAAATTTAATCGTCACCAATTATTTTACCCCGGTTTTCACCCCAATTTAGCATGCCCAATTATTATCTGCATCCTCGGCTCACCGCTCGCAACCCCCCCGCCGACTCGAGAAACGGAGGCTGGAACACGCGTCCTCCGAAACGTGCTCCTGCCAAGCCGTCATTTTTCGCACTGCAGATCCACAGCAATGCCACCAGACCTATAGTGCCAGAGGACAACACAGATCTGGCGGCTCCACTGCAGAGCCACAGGCGCCCTATCGGCCACAGGGGTCGCTGATGCGTGGTGAGCCATGGATTCCCCTGCCGACCTAAGCCCTCCCTACCCGGGCAGCCTCAGCCAATTGTGCGCCGCCCCCTAGGAACTCCCGGTCACGGTCGGCTGTGACATAGCCTGGATTCAAACCTGCGATCTCCAGGCTATAGGGCACATCCTGCACTCCGCGAGGAGCGCCTTTACTGGATGCGCCACTCGGGAGCCCCCGCTTTCACTATTCTTTACTACACATTTCTATGCTTTTACTATGTGAAACCATTACTAAGGAGCCCTGTTTTTACTAAGGAACCCTTTGATTCTGAGCAGATAACTGTAGATTTAATCTTTTAGATGTAACAGTTATTTGCAACAAATCTTAGGCTGGTGGGAATGTTACACTGGGTATAAAATGAAGGAATACCATATTACATATAATAAGAACTCTGTGGTTGTCTCTTTCCTACGGTGTTTTTCTGCCTTGATTTCTTTGTGAAGCAGTAGCCATGCTCTCCTTGTTTTTCTAAATGCTTGTTGGGCGCCACTTAATATCCAGCAAAGTGCCAGCCTTGGTGCTTGAAAACTCTTACAAGATCTCTCATCTTTTCCATTAGGAATGTGCTTCAGTGGATTTTCAAACAGTCAGATAAATCTCTTATTGAAACAGCTCTTTAATCTGCACTGAGTGTGAGAAAGAGGACTTTGTCTGGGTTGGAGACGCAATACAATTGGGCTGATATTTGTATTGTTTTTTTTTGGGGGGGGGGGGGGGTTGCTGCAAAATAGTGTAGTATTTCTTTAAATCTGCAGCCATAATAAAGAAACAAGAAACCAGGCAATAAGTCAACCTGAGGTTTTATGTATTCCACTCGAGTCTCCTTCTCCTTTTCAATAAACATAAAACAAAACAATGACTCATCAGTGCTGTTTTCGGTCTGCCTGTGCAAGACAGGACATCAAGCATTCCTACATCCCTTCCTTAACTTCAGTCGGTTTGTGAGCCGAACGAAGCAGCTTCATTGAACTGAACGGGAGAGCCCACTTGTAGTATAATGTGCTGTGAATACGAAGGATGGCATTGTTACCTGCTGTATACTGTGCCAGTTAGATGCAAGTCTCTGGTTTGTCAGCTCCAGCTCGGGTCTCCACTACTCGTACTTAATGAATCCCATCAGTTGTTGTGTGTTAGTCAGTCTGTGTGTTAAGGCATTAGTAGCAATTAAGAGTGGGAACTGTCTCCAGATGTGCTGCTAAGTACCAAGTTTAGAATTGGCTGAGATAGTGTTAGTCCATATGGAGAGACTCTGGCAAGCTTTCATACACACACAAAGCGTTTTTTATTATTGATAAACAAAGTCGATATCACAGGTTTGCCAAGTCTCAATCACTGAGAACAAACGTTTACACTTGTTGTTGTCTGCTTTCGTGAATTTCACACATTGCATTGCAATGAACAGCATGAACTGCAAAATCGCATGTCTAGTGATGCAGGCATGATTGCAAAGCTGAGGGTGTGGAACATCCATACAATTTGCATCAAAAACTACTCACGTCTGATGAAATGGGTTGCATTGTAGAAAGGAAAAAGGGAATTCATATTATTAGAGTAAAATACTACTGCTGGCACAGTGTGCATGTACTGTACAAGATAGCAGATTCAGAAGAATAGGGCAACATCTGTTGATTAAATTGCAAGTTTCAATTACATTTAAATTAATTTAAACTAGAGACTACATTACAATCAAATTAACAGGAATTTAATTCCCTTCATTGGATTGTAGGTATCTTTGTTTAATACAGTACAATGTCAAGCAACCAGACTACTGGGGGTGTAAGCAGTCTGATTTACTAGATACCCACAGGAAAGCATTGCAGGATTGAAAAACATGTTTTTTTAGTACTTTTTTTCATTGTCAGCTCATTCACATATTGAACTTTGAAACACGTTCTATTACAGAATGAATGAGCCGCTAATTATTTCAAAAAATGCTTCTAATACATTTAAGAAAAACAGAAATACCATTAGATTAGTCATTTTTACCCAAATCTTTGTTGGTCTCATATTAAACCCAGAGTAACAGTACTGAACAGCCCATATTCAGAATGCAACCAACGCACTCATGATGTAAGAATACAGCCTGCGGTATCTGCTACGGATTGCTACAAAAAATGCAAAAAAATCAATAATAAATAACAGTATTTTTCTACAGCAACATACAAACTTCAAAAACCTGGTTGGGTTGATAGTTTCTGATAAGTTTAACAAATTGTATAAAAAAAACTATGCAGATTTGTTTAAAAAAAATATATGTATAACGTATTTGGCTATCTAAGTTTAGTTAGTTAAACCCCCAATTTGTTGATATGCTTATGTTCGACACCTGATAATGATAATGTGCTTTGCAGCAGCAGGGTACACATGCTTACTGGAACAAATATCTCGGTGGATGTATCTTTCCATAAAAGAAATGATATTCCCCAAGGTCTGAGGCATATGTGCAGCACCAGAAAACAGGGGATTGTTACAGAGTGAGCAGACGCCTGCCACAGTGGTCTTTGGCACCCGCACCCAACAGCACTGTGTACAGATCGCTTAGTCAGCCTACTCTGGCCGGCCGCAGTCCTGAACACACGTGTCTTCACATGGGTCCTGGCATGGACTGCCTTCCATTTGGGCCCCCAGACCAGGCAGAGACAAGCAGGAGGCTGATGCATTTCCACAGTGACCTGCTCCAAGGACAAAAAAGACAGTGTTGGAAAATGCTGCTCATTGGTAACGGGCATACATCAACATTCTGGGAAAGATTACTGTGCTTCGTATTCAAAAAATGATGCACAAGCTTAATACATTCTGGGCTTCTGTGTCTGCAGTCCACTGTCAACACATTCAGACATAAGTCCCACCCTACCTGGATTGTCATGAAGACAGAAACAAAGGATCCAATCACTGGTATGTGTGTGTGTGTGTGTGTGTGTGTGTATGACTAACAGCTACAAATAAGCAAGCCTTTATTTAAATTCATTTCAAGACGAAGTGCCAATAATTTGGTGTCCTTTTTAGCTCACTAAGTGTTCTGGTGTCTTGGCTGATGGATGCTGTTATTACATTACGAGACATCTACTATTAATAAGGTAAGTAGCACCTTGCACATATCCCCAGTGCTCGGATTATCAGGGTTAGAGAGATCACACCACTGGCTACTTTACATGCAGCGAACATCGCTCCTGGGGAAAATGTAGACATCACTTTTTTTCTCCCTCTTTCAAATATAAATGTTGGTTGGTGCTGTTGTGATTGATGGCAATTAGCATTTTGTAATGATAACAGATGTTTGTGGTGCCAGGAGGCTGGTACCTGCCGCCCACTCTGCCATCTGCTTGACTGGGCAGTGCCTAGGAGCCACGCGCTGTGAGCCTGCAGGCACAGGCAGACTTTGGGAAGAAGTCAACAAAGGGAATTCACATGTGACCAACAGTTTGACCTGGAGATCTGCCCGGAGGGGGCTTAATAGTGTACAGCAGATAAGATGGCTGTCGTCTGCCTGGTATTTGTGTATTAATTCCCTTTGAAGATAGGGAATTAGAGGGGAAACCCTTTCTGCAGGTATGCGCTTTGATTTTTGCCGCATGCCAAGCTGGGGGCACTTTGCCTAGGCATTACCTTGCTAATACTTAGGCAAACAGTGCTAAATGATAGGGTCGTGTTCACAAAACTTTAACGGACCGAAGTAAATGAGATTAAAGCAAACGTAAAAAAAAAAAAAAAAAACAAAAACAAAAACATTTGGTCTTCTTTGATTAACACGCTGTTACTCTCTGGAGTTGCAGGCGCTATGAATCTTTTCCTTTTAAATGCAATGTAAAAACAATCATCAGCTTATGTTGGACATTTTCGCTACTGTTCAGGCATGCAGTCTCTGTTTCTGGAACAGTAATTATTCCCTCAGCTTCCCTCTCTCCCTCACAGCCATCCAAGCATCTCAAGGCAGCAATCAATCCAGCACTCTGTTCAGCAGTTAGATCTGTGTGTTCTGACACTGGCACCCCCCAACACACTAACACAAACACACACGCACACACTCCTTCCCCCCTACAAAGCCACAGCTCCAACTGGCCTCTAATTGAGATTTTTACTCCTTGGAATCAATGCTCTAATCTTTCCCTCTCTCCCTTCCAATAAGTCTATACATTCTCTCCCGCTCCACACTGAGAGAGGAAGCCGATGCTCGGCCATATCAAGTAAAGGTGACCCCATGAGCGGATTAGTTTTTAAATCCTGGAGGGAGCTGTGAAAGGCAAGCTGTGTAATAATAATAATAAAAAAGTTTTAATCTTGTAAAAAAAAGTTTTTTTTTAAATGCCCATCATCGTGATGGATAGCAGTGTTAACGGATTTAAACCCCACCACTCCCACCCCCACCCAAAAAACACAGAGCAAGATCATTTCTGTTGTTTGTTGACAATGGATTGGGATGTAGACTTGTTCCAGTGCAATCTGCAGCCTATATTTCTTGCTTTTTTTCCACCAAAAAAACGAACTAAAAAAACAATTGGTACCCCTTGGAAATGAGGTCATCCAGGCTATCCTGGACTGAAAATATAAATGTATTCAATTGGTAATGCACACAGAGCCACTGAAATTCTACCAAAATAGCTGCTACCCCTATTAAAATGAAGACATTGATTAAATACCGGTGTGAAGAATATTAAATACAGCTTCAAGAGTTTTAGGGTGCTGATTTTAAGATCCTCTTTACAGTGTTTAAGATCAGTAACATAGTTTTGAAAAGTAAGGTATTTACTGGGTTCACAATATGATTTGGCACAGCTGTATAACCTTGAGGTACCTATAGTTACCAAACGGTCAACAGTCAGTAGTTACAATACTAGTTACAGTACCACAAATTAATATCAAATAAATATGAGCCAACCAAAATGGTTATATTTTTTTAAATCACCATGAACCTTCCCTTAGTCACAGACATTGTTACAGTACGATACCTTATGATTGTGAGCAGGCTTTCAGAGCTTCGGTGGCCAATTCTGTTGAACTCTATTCTGATGGTAAAAACATGATGAACAAGAAAAATATTATTTTTCTAAACAGAGCAGAACAATGAAATATAATGATTTTTAATTTCATTTAATCCAAATAATTCATACTGGGTTTTTTTTTGGGGGGGGGGGGGGGGGGATATTAAAATATCTGATGACCCTAAAACAGACAAAGCTCATCAATAATAATTACATTGTTAAGCCCTTTCACAAAGTGATTCATTACACACAATTTGCATAATGCTTTGTTTGCGATGTGTTAACAATTTACTATAAGCAGCAGCTTAATTTCCAAAGTTACTGCGGCTACTTCAAAGTGATTCTCTTTTTGTTTTAAGTAGATTTACATTTATTTCTTGATTGACTGGGTAAACATGCCCGCAATGGTAAAATAGTTCAGCTGTCAGTCAAAAAAATAAATAATTAAATCACATTATTCTATTGAAAACTCATAACCTTGAGCAATGACATAGAAATTCAGTTTCAAAGGATAATTGTTGTTAATATGACACACAGAGGATATGGGTGCACAAATATAAAAAGAGGTTGTGTTGAAATTACAGGGTTGTGGTGACAGTATCCTCCAGAATAAAAGCTTTCCACACATTTTAACCACCCAAAACCATCACAGCGCTCAGATAAAACTCTTTAACATTGCTTTATCATTGCGGCTTTATAGCGTTCAAATAAATGTTTTATTATTTTTATTTGTGTTATTGTTATTATTATTATTATTTTACAACCATATACCATTAACACTACTATAAAAAAAATGTTATTTATGTATGTACTAATTCTTTAACCAGGAAATAAACCCGGGGACAAAGGCCCCATTTACAAGGGTGTCCTGTCTAGATAACTAGAAACAGACAGCAGTCATTTCTCAGCATTATAAACAACATCACTCCAAAAGGCAATAGCATACATTAAATCTGGGTTTAGAAACAGTTACACTTTGATCATTCTTGGAACCCACCCATTAAAATAAATGTAATGTAAAGCCATTGCTGTACGGTTAACTGATACATTTGGGTTATTTATCTGCTGCGCTCTAATATCCTGGATACTCATCTGGAGTGTTTTCTATAAATTCAGTTTTAGTTGTGTCTTAAATTAAAAAACAAAAAGAGCTACCAATGGACGTGTCCCTATGCCTTCCCTGTGTTTAATATTGGTAAGCTTATTTTAGATGATAGATACTTCTACCAGTTTCCCCAAGTTCAAACCCAATTCATTTTATTTTTCATCTGGGGGAAAAGGTTTTGTGGAATATGTATTTTAGTTATAATCTGGTAATTCAGACCACATTTATTCCTCTATTGTGTCTGGATTATTAATGCATTATCCCAAGAAAAATAATTAAATAAAATGAAATCCAATGCAGGTCTCAACAATTATCTTTCTCTTGGATAATGCTGTGGTAACCCACAGTCTATAATGGAAAGGGCAGGCATTACAAATACATATCCAACCTTAACAAAACTGAAGAAAATGTTTATTGAACAATTCCACTTTGAAAGATACACCACAGTAACCTGTAAAAAACAGCCAATCAGCTAAACGATTGAGCCCTGACTTAGTACACAATTTACAGTATCTTGAAAACTAAAGGCGATTCTCATTGCCAATTGTAACTTGTTGGTCATGGGGAGTACTATAAGTGCTTTATAACATCGAACCACTTTGATGCTTCACCTAGTATTGTTTCACTGTGGCTGTGAAAAGTATGTTTTTTTTTCTTGATATATTGGCTATTGATATGAGTCTAATAATTGGATTGTGGATGGCTAGAGCGCTTTAGTCTCTGGGGATATCAATCCATGAGTTAATTTCATCACCATTTTCTTAGTGTATATCCAGAGGACTTTCTGAGGTGCTTATAGGCGTAGGTTACAAATGACTGTTGGCTCTAATCTAGGCATTACAGTAGAGCAAGGCAATGCATCTTGAGCCTCTCCGGAACAGGGGAGAGATAATTTAATCTTGTAACATGAAGATTATTTTTGATTGGAATGGAGTTTGATCCGTTTGTCTCTTTAATTCGGCTGTAACCAGCTGACATTTTCACTGTATTTAATAAAAAGCCGCACTTGATTCGCGGCCTTGTGACAATCTTTTATTTACTTGCCACAGATAAAACCATTAATTCATGATAATTAATGAGTGAAGTGTGGAGGGCCAGGGTACAGACGCATCCGCTGGGAGGCTCGTTGAAGAGACTCATTCATCTCGATTAGACGTACTTAACTTCAGCCCTCCTCACACTGGCTTTACATTTTAATAATAGCGCAAGACATGAGGCACAGCTGCAGCATCCTCAAACAGGTGACGGTGGCTCAGAAGGTATCCCCCTTGTTCACCTTTATGACAAATGGAAAAGTTTATGCCAAAACTTCAATGCATTCAATCTCTCAATACCTTTGCAGATAAACAACATAACACATGCTACAATACTGCATTTGTGTAGCGTTTCCAGGGGATAATCTCACTAAACAGCACACCATTGATAACAATCAAAAATATTCTTCTTACGTCCACTAATTTTCTACTTGACGTTTTGTACGTCAAAGTGCTGAAGAGCCGCAGGTTAGAACCCCACTAGAACACACAGACTGTGTTACGGCAAACCTTTTTAAAGCTGCATTTTAAAGGACCTCAGAAGGCATTAAAAAAAAGATTCCCACTGATATGAATACACTAAAGCAGGATTCCAGATGTAGAACATCTTCGATGACATTATGTCAAGGTGCTAAATGGAATTCTGTGTTTACAGTATTGTTGCATTTTTTTCTTTTCTTTTTTTAAAATATAAAAGTTCTGAAAGTATTTTACACCTGTCGGATTTAATAATACTGTTCTGTTCTAAACACGTTCCAATTTCCTTGAATTATGTTTAAATTTGAAGTTGTGAAATAAAAATAATAAAATAAAGGGTTCTAAACATCAACATATTTAAAGCATGTATACGGTACCAAGCAAACATATTTACAAATATCTTGCATCAAGTAAAATGCCTTTATTTTTTGGGGGAGGATAACCTGAGTGCAGAGGAAGCAAACCTAGCCTTGGCAAGCTTTGCTGCTACTAAATTAATGTATAATCAAAATATGTATTGCTCTAGATGCTTCCCATATTTATTTGTGGAAATGTAAGGGAACTCACACAAGTCATCAGGTTAGAGGTTAGAGATTCTGAAATTAGCCAGGAATAAACGCAAACTCTTAAGGGTGAAGACTTATTGAGTCACTCGTCGTTGTTAAAAGTAGGATACAGGAACGCTTAGTCTTTTTCCTCTGTCACTCATCTTCATACTTTCAAAGCATTCAGTACAGTGCTGCTTAGATTAATTATACATGACAATTTAATTAACAGATTACATAATTACCCTTAAGGGATTTCACAGAACATTGCTGTGGGATAAAAGACATTTTTGAAACGTTTACACTGTTTTATTAAAGCTATAATTACTGCGTATTGTTTACCGTTGTCGTGTTTAAAGTAGCAATTAAAGTTACAGTAATGTGGGCTTTGTGGTGGTGATTTGAATGGAACAAGATTGATTTATTTTAAGATCTATTTTAGTACAATTCACAGATGTTTGTCAGTATTTCTTATTTTTTCCTAGAACACATGAGGGAGGAGGGTAGAGAATGAAGACCAGCGTCTATAATAATGTTAACACGTCCTGTGGTTTAAAAATAGTGCTAGGTTAGTAGGAAATGGCATCCATTTATTAAGATTTCATTCTCAAGTACTGTCAGAATTGGCCTGGGATAATTTATTTAAACAGCTTGAGCTTGATTCTGCTCAGGTTCCCAATGCAATCACAGTCTCAGATTTAGCTTGTGTTTTCTAAACAGCTGACAAGAGAAAACGAATTAATCTCTGGCATTAAAATACAGCGACTGCAGCAGCTTCCGAGAAAAGCCTGTCCATCTTGGCATCTTCTCATCCTGCCGATGGGCTGCCATTAGTTTTATTAGAAATCAAATCAAAGTGAGAGACACTTTTCATGATAAACAAGAGGGGAGCACTTTCTGCATCTTGGTTGAGCACATTTACACTCCCATTACTTTAACCCAAGTGATACATCCCTCGGCCTGTACTTAGGTAATGCTGTAACGGCATCCAGAATGTTATTAGGCTCTGGACACAGTCTTGATATTATAATTTGTGATGAGAAAGCGTGTTTGTAGGTGGCTGTTTTGTACTAAAGAAAAGCAATAAGCAATAAAATCATATGAATATACCTTTGTATTAAAAAGAAGGATTGCATTGTGGTATTACTGTAGAATTTCATATATTAAGGGCAGACCTTCCTATATATACTAAATGGATTTTCGGTATGGTCAGTGTATTGGGTTTGCACACACCCCATATATATAAACAATAGTTTAATGTAGATCAGGGTTGGGCAAATAGGGCAATTCCAATTAAACATTAATCCAGGTTCTAATGTACACTGAGACTATTAACCCAGGAGTGGAATGGCCATCACGGACTAGATTAACAAAATCTTGAAATTACTCCATTTGCAAACCCACCTGCAGTTTAACAGCACTATCTATGTGCAGTAACTGCAATTTACTATCACTTTTATTGCTTTGCTTCTGCCATTAGAACTGTACTCTGCAGTTGCATTGCACCATTGAACTGCAGTCTTAACCACACACTGGTTTATTGGAATATAACATACATTTACTGTGCTTAAATTGTGCCTGTTTTTTTGGAAGGTATGAAAAAAAAAAACATCTGCTTCAAATACTGCAAGTATTTATAATATGAAATGTAATCCGGTAAAATATTAGCAGCATAGCTCGTTTTAAATATGTGCCAGTAGTGTATACAATGCATTCTAGCTCTTTGATTCTCTCATTCACCTTATTTTTCAGAGTTTCTTGGAGAGAACAAGAAATGAGGGGCATCACATTGTCTTGGAGACACGTGTTCACGGATAGACATCTTATCAGTACAGACCAGACTTGTGTAAACACAAAAGATTATTATTATTTTTTTTAAAACAGTTTGATGCTGATGTGACTCAGGTAATGAGGTGCCATTGGGTATAAAAAATAATAAGTTCTCTCAGTCTTTAATGTTGTTCTCTAAATACACGTGTGTGCTGGCTTCAGCAGAGCCTTGTACAATAGGACATCGCCTTTTATCATTTTCTACTGAAATTAACAGCAGAAAGGAAATATCACACATTTGAAAAAAAATAAAAAATACTGAAACAACAACAAAAAATTCAGTATTTGTAAACACTGTTTAGAATATATGGCAGGGTACTGATGTCACAATGCAATGGTGGAATTAAATCCATCTATTGTCAATGATTAAGTTTACACATTTCATTTGGCTTTATTATGAAATAAAGAGCATTAGTATTGTTATATTTTGGACCCAGTAAGTACTATTCCAGTGTACAGAGTTAAAAAGTGTCCACTATACTGCATTATACTGTGCTTTATCACATTGATACTGTAGAATGTTGTATTTCATGTTTATTTATTTAATGCATGGAGATGTGTACCAATGCCAACCCTCACAAACGGGATGACAATTTTTAACCCCCCTCTCCTCCCTCCTTTTGAAGGAATGTTCTGCTTGTTTTCACCAGTCACGTCACATGTGTTCAGTCTTCAGCTGTCACTAGAGTTTATCCAGAGGGCTCAGTTGATCTTTTTTTCCCTCTTTTGTAGCATATAGGTCCCAATTATGAAAAGTGTTTCATTTTGACTTGTATGAAAACAGTTCTGTAGTTTCTGTAAATAAAAAAATAAACAGAAGTAGAAAGGTGTTTGCCTAACATGTCAGTGTGCACTAGTAAATTATAATGCTCACTGATCTGTTAGTAAGTTTTCACAATACACATGCTTCCATAGAAACAAAATCCATCCATACAACTAGCTATATTATAAAACAGTCCTAACAACTGGGGTTGAAAAATCAATCTTCTTTCAGAACTAAATGTCTAAAAACAAAAGGTATGTTGCTAACTGTGGATAATAATAATATGGGGAAGACTAACCTCTTAGTTTAAACAGTAAATGTTAAATTAGTATGTCAATTTGTATGGAAATACTACATGGTAAATCATGTTTTATATCAAATTAACATTCTAGTGTAGTCCTGATAAATACAAAGAGGTCAATGGTGATCCAAGGGTGAAGCTATGGTAGTTAGATTAGTTGTATCAGTGATATTGATATTCTCATCATGTTAGTTAAGTTCCCCCCAGAAAAATATCTGAAGCAACATCCACAGGCATGGAATCCCCCCTCAAAACATGCCTGAGGTAGGATGAGCTTAGCAGGCTTGCGGTATTGTCATGAAAGAGCCTGCAAAGCCAAGCACTCACTGCACCACCACAGAAAGGAGTTGCTTTTTATAAATAGAAAACAGCTCATGGCTGCCAAAGGAATACTACATATATTCTCAGAGACAGACAAAGAGTGATACCTCATATTTCATGAGGTGCAGAAGGCATAGGTGATTTATCTAAGGTCTCTTCTCATACCCTCGCATCCTACAAGTAGCAGTCATAATATATACTGCTACACCATACCACAGACATACCACTTTATTCCTCAACACATTCAAAATTCAAAAGACAATTGTTAAAACAGTCATCCCTATTGTCATGTTATCAGCAAGGCATTGTACAAGATGTAATCTGTTGGTAGAATGATACCACAGTTGTTCCATGTTCATTTTTGTACCGGTCGTATCACAATGGCATTAATCAATACACAATGGTAATTCAAAGCATATAATTGAGTCATACCAGTAGTGTTGTGCAATATTAGTTTCAAACGTATTCCATTGTGTCACCATTACTGGTGGTGCTGTGATCTACTAATGGCTCTTTATGGGGATTATAATACTAGCCCAATAGTAGTGGTTCGGGCTAGGATACTAATGCACATTTTTTAAATTTAGATATAATGTATTTAGATAACATATAACATTCATGAGTCCTTATTAGAAAAGGCATTAGCGATGGACCACATTCTCATGAGTGTATTGTATACTTTTGAATATCCCGGCCAGCAGCCTGCATCTGAATAATGTCTTGTACGTGTAAGCATGGCATTATCAAAGATACTGCTAAGTGTTATTCATCCCAAATGTTTTGCATTTGTTTCTCAGCATACTGTACTGTGGGTTAATGAATTTGCACTCTGTCTTATGCATGTGTTTGTATCATGCTGAGTGTTATTCTCTAACCTGTGAGTTAGTTAGGACTCATTTAATCCCATGTGTTGTTCAAACATTTGAAGTGTAATGTTATATGAAAGTCCTGGACTGGCAGATGGTTTTTGTTCCTGATTGTAATTCCTTAAATAGGAATTGAACTCAGTGCCTAGAATCAGCTGGTGTATATAAAGATTTCATATATTCCAAAACAGCTTTGTTATTGCTTATACAGTGCTCCCCCTTTATAATGCTGTAGTCAGAAGTCCTAGTTAAAATGCCTTGCAATTTGTGTTATTCTTAAAGAAGAAGATAGTGAAGATGGAATAGCATTGTGAGGCAAATGAGGGCCAAGGCCAAACCACCTTAAAACTGGTTCTGTGACATAAAGGCACGCCTTAGTCTGCTTCTTTTTATAGGCAAAGAGTTAATGTGTCATCTTTGTTGGGGGCAGTACTGAACACCATTTTATACCCCTTCAACACCCCTTATATATATATATATATATATATATATATATATATATATATATATATATATATATATATATATTTATTTACATATATATATATATATATAGGCTCAAAATATCTTAAAGGGAAAGTTTAAGATATACACATTTTTTAAAAACATTTCTAATAGTTCTATGAAAGGGCACTGGGGAAGCTTGCCTTTCAGTTTCGTTTAGGGAACTGGTGTTTTGAGAAGGCTTACAAACAAACAAAACAATTAGAAAACAGCTTGCCAGGCATAATGAATATTAAATATGAATGTGTTCCACCGAGAGGTTTATTTAGACAGATTCACAATAAAGAGCAACACTAATTCAGATACATTATATTGCAGCACATTTTAATAACACATGTGCCCTACAAACTGTGGTACTGCTTCATTTTCATTTTCCAAAGACAATTTTCCAGGATTGATGTAGGAAATGCTGTTAATTTTCTTGGGAAAACATCATTATCTGTTTTTTAAATTTTCCTCTGTTTCAATCAGTTAACATCATAGACATCAGCTCTATGTGACAGGTAAGTCCAGGCATACTCTTACCAGCATACAATTGAGTTTTCTTGGGGACAATCTGCAGAAGAAAAAAATATAAACTACAGATAAATAATCTGATGTAGAAGAATCTCTGTTATTATTCTTAAAAATATTAATAACAAAAATAAACCCATTCTTTAAGCTTTTATACCCTAGAAGCTTCAATTGAAAGGAACACATTGCGTATTGTAAAATGTTTTACTGCTAGCTTTCTATGATACATTACATGTGATTGAGGTTTGGTAACTTACTACCAAACACAGATGATGGCTGGTATTCAAAACTGGCTTACCAGACTAAATATTTTTCCCCTACATCTACTGTACTCTGTGCCTTTCCTAACTCGTCTATCTTCTTGACTCAAGTACTGTGCTGGATTCCAGGGAGTTTTTTTTTTTTTTTTTTCAAATAAATGTTAATGCAGGTTAAAAATGCCTAAAGCTCAATATTAGTAAACAGTATTTAATATTTCTTGTGGGGTCTGTGAAAAAGCTTGTGAGAATAAATGTTGGGTCAATTAAACCTTTATCTAGCAGGAGAAGACATAATAAAAATACATTATTAATGTCAACTGTCTCCGAACAGCTGAATTGTTTTGTGCCTTTGAATCTCTTAGAGGTTCAGCTGGTGAAATCCTGCTTTTATTTCTCTTTGTACACAGCAAGTCTCTCAGGATTTTTTTACATATTCAAAAAGAGTGAAGAAACTGTGTACATTTTTGCTGTATTTGAAGTAGATTATCATCGAATCATTTGTTAGTCTTTAAGATTAGCAAAATAATATTATTTTGATATTATAGTCTACTGGTATGAATCTTAAATAACAACAACAAAGAGAATGGCATTTTTTAAATTTATTTTTTGTACCTTGTGTTTTTGATGTATTTTCCACACCGTATTTAAGTGTTCTTTTTTTTTTTACTCAAAATGCTTCCCACCGTGCTGCTGTTATGCTCCTTCCAACAGTATAAAAAAAACACATTTAGTGACCATCAGACTGTGTTGGTTAGCAAATGGCTCAAAAGAGTGAGACCATTTTCTGTTACAAACCAGCCTGGTCTGTTTTCAAGCAATGTGTTATTTTACCTTTGCTGTATCCCCTGTTGTGCATTTTGCAGCAATATATTTTTCAACATAAACCCGATAGTTTAGATTTTTTAATTTTTTTTAAATTGATTTTGTGTATAAAAATAACACAACCATCCAGCTTACAGTGAAAAATACTGGCATAAGTACAGATACAGCAAAGTTAAAGTAATATTTCAAGGGTGTCCTGTAACCCTTTACATTTTAATTAAACATGTAATTGTAAAGAGTTATGAAAGAAAAGACAGCACATTTAGTTTTACTTCAAAGCTGTTTTTTTATTTTTTATTTTATGTTCCCAACCATGAGATTTTTGTTTGTGCTCGCGGTTGGGCATTCCGAAACTCCCAGTGCGAATTGCGCTGGCTATGATTAGCCTAATGAGTGATTAATTAAGGAGCCTGCCGGTGGTAGGAATGGAAATGTGCTGACTTGAGTTATTAGTGGGTGGGTGAAAGCCCCACCAGCAGGAGATGGGACTAGAGTGCGCCTAATTAGATTAACCCCTTCTCTACCTGTTGCCATTGTGTGTGTGCTATGTTATTATTATTATTTGTTTATTTAGCAGACACCTTTATCCAAGGCGACTTACAGAGACTAGGGTGTGTGAACTATGCATCAGCTGCAGAGTCACTTACAATTACGTCTCACCCAAAAGACGGAGCACAAGGAGGTTAAGTGACTTGCTCAGGGTCACACAAGGAGTCAGTGGCTGAGGTGGGATTTGAACCGGGGACCTCCTGGTTACAAGCCCTTTTCTTTAACCACTGGACCACACAGCCTCCTATATGTATGCATGGAATTATTCCCTTCCCCCTACCCCATTATGTAAAACTCCAAAGGCTGGGATACACATTTTTGTGAGTCAAGTCATTAGGCGATGATACTTTGGTGTAACTACACTTTGGCGTAAATATACTAAATGATGTGCCTGAAAGATTGGAGCTCAGTAGTTACAGTACAAGGAAGTGAAGGTGAATGCTTTGCTTTGCTACCTCAAGTCTCTCCCAGCTTTTCATAATTAGTCTTTTAATGTTTGAGATTAATTGTGAGCTAAAATAATTAAAAAACAAAACGATACACACAGCACACCACAGTAAATCAGAACCGGTTATCGGTTGGTGCTGTCTGTTTATATAACGGATTTGAACCCAAAGCATCTCAGCAGGTTAACTTGAGAAGCCACTGACTAAAACGAGATGGGAAACATTCTGCCGCATTCTTTGAAATAATTGTAAATCTTACTTGCATTCATCAGAGTCACACTTCGGTGAGATCAAACTCTCCAAACAGAACAGAACTGTGATCTTATGCAGCATGCTGCTGTCTGATCTAGTTTGACGTTTGCATTTACTGCTTGAAAAGGTCTAAATTTAGGCTTTGAAATAGGCAAAGTTCCTTCGCACACGCAGGCTTTAGCAGCTGTGCTCTTATCACAGATCAGCTGCAATAGATGGAGTGCTATTGGTCTTCCTCTGAGATCTTAAGAAGTGGCCATGGAGAGTAATTCAATGTGGCATGGTTATCAAGTGTGCTCCCCAGCTTGCAACATGGAATGTCCACTACATGATTACATGGCGGGAGGGGGGCGGGGTACTGGGATTTCAGATTGAACTTCCCCTTTAAGAGAAACATTGAAATTGAGTGCGGCACCAGGTTAATGTCCGACATGTCAAACAGAAGGCTCAGGGGCTGAATCAGGCCTCAATCCTTTCCCCAAATTCATTGCAGCTTTATCAAGCTGCTGACTTACAAACCTGTTACACTAGTGATTGTTTAAATTAATACTGTTCATAAGGAAACATTTTCTACTGTTTATTATTATTATTATTATTATTATTATTATTATTATTATTATTATTATTATTTGCTGTATTTAAAGTGATAAGTACATGTGATGCGCATATCTACGTTACCACAAAAATGGGGCAGTTTAAAAGCAAACACTGAAAAGCGTGACAACAGATCTCTTGCGCTTTTTTGGTCATGACAGTTCTGCTTCCACATTTACATGAGAGTTTATTTTAGAGAGAGAATTTAGTCATCCAAATGCAAACGACCTCATTAATAATAAAATAATGGGAGGGTTTATTTAAATAACACCAAACGCGCTGAAAAGAGATGCTGCGCGATCAAGGCTATCGTTCAAATAATGCATAGGCTTTACGCACTAGGTAGAGATGAAGAGAAGGTTACCCTCATCTGTCTAGAATGCAAAAGTCTTGCAGTTAAAACAAGACTTGGAGCCGTCACCAATACATGTCCGTACACCTGTACGCTGCAGAAGCGAGTGGGTATTGCTCTGTACAAACTTCTCGGACCGCTGATTCGGCAGGACTGCGCACAGCAGAATGGGTGCCCACCTCAGCGGGAGCTGGGGTAGGCACCTGCAGTTCTCTTGTTATTGTGTGCAGAAATTCGGCATGCAACGCAACCACCTCTTGGTGCTGTTGATCAGCGTGGTCCAGCCTTTCCAAAAGGTGGCTGTATTGCTGATTCTGCCTGGCAGCGGTGCGTGCAATCAGACGGTATGTCCTTTTGTACTCCAGGCGCATCAGACGATGCTCCTGGATCAGCAGCTACAGCGTTCAAACCAACTTTAAATTAAAGAAGACCAGTTGTGAATGGCTTCACAGCTTTTGTTTTACATGTGAATCCTAAGAATAATATGTGAAAAACTAAAAATGCTAGCTGCTGTGGTTGGGGATATCAAGCACTTTTCATTGACGCTGGGACGGTGGTGTGTATATGCGATATGTTATTGTATTCACAAATTATTATTAGGCTTCACAGGTAAAACACAGACTATGAAACAATTCACATTTGACAGTTTGGTTTGAGCGCTGTAGCTCCTGTGGTTGAGGAGATAAAGCCATTTTACGCGTGTCAGGTAGGCTGTGTGCGTATATGTGGTATGTTATTATTTTCCAGAAATTATTCTTAGGATTCACATGTAAAACAGAGACTGTGAAACAATTCACAATTGGTCAATCTGGTGTTGCGTGCTGTCAGAAGGGATGGAAGCTTGAAACATCCTGCAGGAAAAAAGCTACATTATTCGTAGTATTATTATTATGATAATGCTGGTCATAACGATCTAGTAGTTTTCATGCATCGTTCATAATACACTGAAATGAATAAATAATGGTATAAATCAACATCTCTATATGCAATTTATATATAATTTAGCCGCGACCCTCATCAGGAGAAGCGGATTGATAATAATGGATGGGTGGATATTTAACTGATTTGTATTAGTAAGACTGGGATAAGGAAAATCTTACTTATGCTACAGAGGAGGACAGAAAGACCGTATCCCAGAGAAGAGCATTCTTTTACATAAGGGAAGTGGAGGAGGTATCGTGTTATTTCATGAAAGTCTATCGTTAAGTATTTTGCACGACTGTGGAGTGTGTTGCTATGGGACTAGTGAGGCCAATTAACGCGCACTTTACCATGCTTTACCAAAGTGTAATGACACTTGAGTCACACACTTTTTTTGCCGTGCACTTTTGGAACGAGCACAATCATACGTCATTTGCGCGTGACACGTCATGAATGCAATATAGTAGCGCGATTAAAACTTGCATGTAAACACCGCCATTGACTACTGAGGATTGCAGTACATATATGTATACACCAATCTCTGTGTGGGCGTATAATGAATGCTCATAATGCAAGTATAATCTCAAAGCTATATGAGTTATTTGGTGTGGGGTATCCCTTGATGGAAATTGAGTGCTGGCCTATGTTTAAAACACTGTTGTCTTCCACATATTTTCTGAAAACATTTGAATCATCAATTGTTAAAACTTCACATATAAACAGAAGGTGCAATGGTTTGCCTTTCATCATAAACCTTGTTGTCTGTAGGGTTGCCAGCTGTCTTTCCATTCTGGTGCTTGGCATTGCAACTCATTTCATTGTGATTTTACTGTATACCGGCTGTGTACTTGGAGGGTTAAAAACTAAACACATACACAGAAACACAATTACCCTGTCTTTTATGCAGGAATGACAATAACAGCAGTCAAGTGAGGTCAGGGTGCCACTTCCACTTTCATTTCGCAGCTGCTAATTGGCTGACACAGGTGGCCTTAGCGGTGACCCTGTGAGGAGATGGAGAGCGCCCTTTGATGGATGCTTGTCATTCATACAAAGCACTTCACTAGAACCCGTCTGCTTTCTTCTTTTACTAACCTATTTGTTTAGGTGATTTCTGGAGGCCACCTCTGGTGGTAATGACTGCAAGAAACAAACCTCCAGTAGATGGGGAGGGTTTACTGGCTTTTACCTAAGATGCTGTTATGCTTGTTATAAAGCACAGTACAGTGGCTATGATGAATGAATAAAACTCATGGTTATGGACTCGTAAGGATGAAATCTTGTACTTTTGTAACATGTATTGGAATTAAAGAAAAGAAAAAGATAAACGCCTGGCAAAAAGACATGTACTTGGCATTAGTATTGCATTTACATAACACCAGCTTCAGTTAACACCAGAACCGCTGGATTTTTGAACTACCTAGAACCGCCACGTGGGTCATTTTGACCCATTTTTAAACTGCTTCGTTATGAAAATGAAAGACATATTATCGGATACAACTCAAAAGTTTTATTCATGAACATCATATCTAACATTTGCATTGCAGAAACACCATATTTAAATGGAAAATTAAACATAAAAGGCTTTATTTTCAAAATGAGCTCATATACAGCACGACTACAATATAAAAAAAATATAATAAAATATACATTTTAAAAGTGTAAAACCGAAATCATTGTTTCTAATACTACATAAAAATAAAATATAACACTACTTCCGGTATGACGGTTGCATTGTACTCTATGGAGGAGTGTAAACACAGATGCAGTTCCATTGAACACTATTGTGTAAACTGGTACACACAAACCTGTAAAACCAAAATATTTTTTTTTCTAAACATAATATAAAAAAAAGAATATATAACATACGTTTCAGGTTATGCACATAAGTTGTTATCCTACCTGTCATTTCAGTTTGCTGTATGCATCTGAGTGCAGATTGCCATATTTCAATCAAAATGACTACTTTCAAGATTAAATATTTCCTTTGAATATATTCCCAGTTGCACTTCTGGAACAAAACAAAGGATTGCTCTCTCCCAGTTACTTTTAGAAATAAAGCATAGGATTTCACTGAGTTGGCATCTTGGTGCAATTGTACAAATCCACAATCATAGCAATCTCTGTCTCATAGTCAGTCTACAAACAAAGAAAGGCTTGAAATAAAAAAAAAAACGTGTGCTACTAGAGGAAGTTTGCTGCATTTACAAAAAAAGTAGAATATCTTACGTTATATTAAAAAAGACATGTATTGTAATGCATGGGTCAAATTGACCCACGTGGTGGTTCTAGGTAGAACTGTTTATAACTATAATTTTTGCGATTCTGGCTATCAAAAGCCATCATGATATTTAATTAATATATTTAGGAAAAGTAAAAAATGGACATATACATACGATTAATATCGGAAGAGTAATTAACATTTTAAATCCAAAATGGGTCAAATTGACCCACATGGCAGTTCTAGTGTTAAATAACTAATATAATTTTTTCTGTCAGTCTATCTGTGGCTAGACTTTTCCCTGATGCTGGGCTTTAACTGATGCCAAATCATTCACTTGTTAATTGTAAACTCACGACTGTGCTAATAAATATTGATATGAATTATTCAAACCTTGTGTAGGTTGGTGATTGCTCATAATACCTGCTATTATACAATAAAGAATTGAAACTCAAAACATTTAAAAAGTGTACTTCTGATACCAACTAATAAAATGCACTATTATAAATGTGTAAAAATCTATGTGTGCTAGTTCACAAGGTACTAGCTTAACTACTCATTCCAGAGCCCTAGGTAAAATGGGGCACCTGAATAATATATATATATAAGATACTGCCAGGAATTCAATTAAAATGGTCTGTTTTAATGTATTGATACACATTTTCTAATCCTTGCATTCCTATATTTGTGGGGACTGCTCATTGACTCTCACTATATTTTTATTTACGATTTCTAACTCAAGTCAGTCAAAACTCCACACAGGGTGAAAGTACTTTTTTTTAATTTCACAGTAAACAATACAGGCCTGTCATAGCAGTTTTGGAATCTTATGATTAGTTACAGAGCAATGTTCAGAGGCACTGCACAACAGTACATAAAGATGTTGAAAAAACATTTCCTGCAGGAAGCAATCTCCGAGTCAAAAAAATAAGTGAACTAAAGCCGACTTTGCAGAAACAGCAGTCATTTTTTTTACCAAACCAGTGAATAAAGCAAATACTGTAACTGCATTTAGTTAGCTTTTCAATGTAAGTGCGTTGTTCTATTCTTTTAGTACCTTAATGGCCTCCATAGTTAGAGAGAAGAAGAGTATGCTGGGAGGAAGAGGTAGCAGCGGTGGTTGTTGTTGAGACTGGCATTATTTTATTTTTTTTGGACATTCATAATAATTGCTTGACAATAGTGTGGATCATTGTTTCAACACCAGCAAGATATACATTTTGTCTGCTGCCAGCAACAGTAATCAATGGCATCTTTTGCACTTGGTTTACTATCAGCATTGATCAAACTGCGGATTACAGGAGCGACTGTTTCATGCTTATGTTTTTGTTTGTTTACAAGCTCAGCACTCCCTGTATTGCATCAGCAAGCACTGAATAGTTGAAACACATTGGAGCCCAGCAGCGTCTCTCTTGCTTTGGCTTACCCTGCAGTACTGTTCGTGATTTGCAAGCTTTCTGTTTAATTTTTTCAACTGCTGTGATTGATTTGAAAACCCTACAAACAACAACTGTTAACCTACACAAGGCAAACTTTATTGCGTATTTCCTAATTAGTCAACAAACACCAACTTCACCACAAAAAAAACAAACAAAAAAACGAATGGCAGAGGAAGATACACACACACCTGCAGTACAATTTAAGGCTATTTTACCAGCACCTTTTACTGGTGATGGAAGTGAAAGTTGCTCTCAATGGGGCTGCCGTTTACAAGTGTGCTGTGAAACAGTGCCTGGCACGGAGAAAGAACAACTTGCTAAGCTTTTACCATCCAGATTGGCAGGAGCTGCATTCAGTTACTGGGACAGTCTTTCAGAAGCTGTGAAGAATGACTACGATGAAGTGAGCAAAATCAGGTCCTTAGAACTTAAATGCTAGACCTTGCCAAACCCACGAGCAACTTGAAGTTTATGCTGACGAATTAAGATGTCTAGTACAACAGGCTTTCCTGATTATGGAGAAGTAGCTACAGCAGGGGAAACTTTCTGACGTTTTATTGTTGGACTTGAACTTGTGTTGAAAGCTAAATTATACAAATTTGGAGCTAACACGCCCGAAGAAGCACTTACAATTGCATGTTAGTGTGAGAGAGCCCGCACAACATTATAGGCTACACTTATACCAGGCTGTAGCTCAACTAATACATTGGCATACCACAACCCAGTAGTGAATGCACCAATAATGACAGTGGCCACTGCTGTTCAGATTCTAAAACAGACAGGTTAACTGCTCAACTTGATTAACTCACATTTAAAATGGAGCATCTGCATTCTGATGTAAATTCTCTGAGGCATCCCTACTCGGAAAAGAACAAGAAGTCCTGATAGCACACTCACAGTAGAGTGAGCTATGCATACTCACCTGACCGGAAAAGTAGTTTTACTTCACACGGGAGAACACTATCTTCTGAACGGGACCGAGATGACGACTTCCGTCGATGCTCCAGTGACCATCAACGCCATCTGCGCGTGGCACATCCCATGATGCACGAGAGGAGCAGCTTTATAGGTATGAGTGACCGGATCACGGACATGAGGAGAGACCTCCACAGTTTTACCGTTGTTCACCTAACCCAGTGCCACATCATCAAAGGCGAGTCCATTTCTCTGAATGAAGAATACGTGAAAAACTGGCATTAGCTGGAGATGGGGGCCAGTCTCCAGCTGCCCTGTCTAATCATCCGATCAACATTGTGAGTAAACCTTGCACTCCATATTTAAGAGAGATTATTGAAGATCAGGAAGTTTCTGGACACGGGAACTGGTTTATCACTTATCATTGACAACTTAAGGCAGTGCATAGCAGCTCTTAAACATCGCCTGTTACAGAGGATTTACCAGTTAGCTCACACCCTTACAGGGGAATCACTGGATATTCTTGGACTAATTACTGTAACCTTAAGACTTGGTAAAAAGTCCTCAACACTTATTTTATTTATCCCGTGCCAAAAGTAAACCACTCATCTCTGCTCTTAACTAATAGCCTGTATTGGTAAATATATTTGTATTTTAAGCAATATAACCGACCATTCTCTAATTGTGTTTACCAACAGCTGAAGAAAGTACTTTATTTATTTTACACGATACAATTTTTCTAACAAACTGCTGCACCACGTTGTTTTGAGCAAATTATAGATCTTAATAATAGAATAATTCATACTGTGGTATATATTGTGCAACTTTGGGGTTCTTTTAAAGTTTTTAAAAGTCTTTAAAAAAATACATAAAATTGCTATGCCTTTTTTCAGCTTTTTGGTGTAGTAAAATATGAAATGCGAAAGTTCAAATCACTGTGTGAAAGGAAGTGTTTGACAGCACCTGGATACACAATCATTACACAACAGAAACACATTGGCTTGGTGTGCAGTACGGCAGTTTTTCTTTTTAATGTGGTGGTGGGAATGCAAAGGGTCTTGTGCAGGGCTAGTTGTTTTAAAATATTTTATATATATTAAAAAAGTTCCCCTTTCATCAGGGCCCCCTTCGAGGCATTGGGCCCCTTCCTCCCTGCCCTCTCGGTGGGCCTGCAATGGAGAGAGGAGAGAAGGAGGAGAGGGTAGGAGGGGCAACCGGAGGAGCATAAAGGTGGTCAAGTAGTAAACTGGGTTTGTGGTGGGAAAGCGTAGAATAGATGTTGTCAATTTGACAGGCAAGAGAGGAGAATGAACAGGAGTTGGATCTGTCGGTGGCTGGATTAAGGATTAGGTCAATGGTCTTAAAGAGAACATTGGGTTTACCGTGTTCCATAGAAGTATTTCATCCTGGCCATGGCAAGCACACGCCTGTAGCTTGTGAGATGGTCAGTCCAGATCTCTCTGTGAACCATTAGTCCAGACAACCTCCACTTGCGCTAAAGCTTGCGGCAGGCAGACTTAAGCAATCGAAATTCGAGGGTGTACCATGGGCAGTTTTGGTCTTTCTTGACGGTTCTGGTTGTAAGCGGGGCAACGGTGTCAATGATATGAGTAAAGGTGGCGTTGTAGAGGGTCATCGCATCATCAACTGAGGACAGGGAATGGCTGGCGTTCTAAGACGCTGGTTGCCAATTTATACTATCCTGTAGGCCTGGAACCGTATATATTTAACACTAAATTTGCATCAACTTCACAATTCAACAAACCCCAACACAGTTTTGATCACTTAATTACTTTTTTAAATGTTTAATTTAAGCAGGCTGCTTACCTAAGCAAGCATCGATTAGAACAAATAAACTACAATCCACTTACCTATTTCAACGCTGATTCAAACAGCAATGCAAATTCCAGCCAGGGGAAGAAGCAGATACCACACGTGTTAGTAGATTATGCTCTCAAAACAAATCCATGAAGTACAGTTACCACGGGACACTCAGGTAGGCCAGTTCTATGCTGTCCATAACTTGCCTTCTGACCTCTACAAACCTATGGACTGTATACTATACTATACTGGCAAATATAACTACAAACCCAACTGCATCTAATGTCAGCTTACCTAGGGTACACATTGACAAAGACAGTCTCACTACTACTCAGCTTCCGCTAGTTAATAAACTTCTAGCTGACAACCATGACATATTTAGTTCCAGTCCTTCTGTGACTATGGTAAAACTGATTTAATTAAACATCAGAGATGTACTGCAACAGCATCTCCAGTCACACAGCGTGCGAATCGCACCTCACCACCAGTGCGTGAAGAAATCAACAACCAAGTCCAAAAGTTATTGAATGCCAATTTGATTGAGCCTAGTGTGGCAAAGCCCTCACCTCTGGCTCGTTGCACCCTTTAAATTACTGACCCAGGCACAAGAACGTCAAGTTCAGTGTGGACGCGCACTTTTATTAAACATCAAAAAATAAATAAACAGAAACCTAACTCCCCACGGAGTGCTAACTAAAATGGAAGTTTTCTAGCTAAACGGTTGGGAAGGCTAAGTCGTTTCCCAAAAAAAACTTCCTGCCTGCACACAGCACACAGCACACAGCACACAGCACACAGCACACAGCACACAGCACACAGCACACTCTTATCAGCTCCCTGGTGGTCTCTATAATGTAGCTTCCAGCTCCCTTTTTATATGATGTGGCTGCTCCCACTTAGCACCAATTATTCCAATTTGGAGCAGCTACATTCTCACATGTTTTTTGGGCAGGTACAGGAAAGAACCCCGTCCCTGTCAACCACCAAAACACCCACACTATTACAGGCAGGGCTCTGCCCCGCCACACTAGTCACAGTCCCTGGGCCTCCCCAGTGTTACTAGTCAGGAAAAAGGACAGCTCATACAGATTTTATATTGATTACAGGAAGCTGAATTCTGTTAATATCAGGGACGCCCATCCCTTGCCAAGTGTTGATGATAGCCTGCATGCTTTGTCTGGTCCTACTCTGTTCAGCACGCTCGACATGTGTAATGGCTATTGGCAAATCCAAATGGATGAAAATGATAACGAAAAGACCGCCTTTAAAACCGGTGATGGGCTATATCATTTTTTTTTATATATACATTTTAGTAGTTGCCAATTTTTTACCTCGGTTTTCTCCCCAATTTAAAATGCCAATTATTATTATTTGATCCCGGTTCACCGCTGCAACCCCCCCCACCCCCACGACTCGGGAAATGAAGGCTGGAACACACGTCCTCCGAAACGTGCTCCTGCCAATCCATCATTTTTTGCATTGTGGGTCCACAGCGAGGCCACCAGAGCTATAGTGCCGGAGGACAACACAGATCTGATGGCTCCACTGCAGAACCGCAGGTGCCCTATTGACCACAGGGGTTGCTGGTCAATTGTGCGCCGCCCCCTCGGAACCCCCGGTCATGGTCGGCAGTGACATAGCCTGTATTCGAACCTGCCATCTCCAGGCTAAAGGGAGCATCCTGCACTCCAAGTGGAGCACCTTTATTGGATGTGCCACTCGGGAGCCCCCTTGGGCTATATCATTTTAAGGTCATGCCCATGGGTTTAACTAATGCAACACCAACATTTCAACGCTTAGTGGAGTTAGTTTTACGTGGTCTCCATTGGTCCAAGACATTAGTTTACCTGGATGACATAATTATCTTTAGTAAGACATCTGAAGACCTTGATAGCCGCCAAGAAGTATTCCACAAGCTGGTTTAAAACTGCACCCTAAAAAATGTCAGCTGTTTAAAAGATCTGTGCTGTTTTGGGGACATGTTGTTTCACAGGAGGGCATTCATCCAGACCCTGCAACTATAACAAAACTCTTACAATTCCTCAACCAACTACTGCCACAGAGGTAAGAGCCTTTATTGGTCTCTGTTTGTACTACAGACTCTGGTGTTGAAAAATGTCTCGCCTGTGTGAGCCATGTATTAATGTCTGCAGAGCACAAGTGGTCCACATTTGACCGAAAATGGTGGGCTATAGTGTGGGCAGTAAGACATTTTTGTCATTATCTATCGGGACGTGCTTTCACCATTGTTACTGACCACTGTCCATTAGCCTACAGAAGCTACCAATTGTTAAAGACAAACCATTTCAGACCAAAATGTAACAGTTTACATATATATATATATATATACAGTGCCTTGCAAAAGTATTCAGACCACTGACCAATTCTCTCATATTACTAAATTACAAATGGTACATGAAATTTCGTTCTGTTTGATATTTTATTTTAAAACACTGAAACTCAAAATCAATTATTGTAAGGTGACATTGGTTTTATGTTGGGAAATATTTTTAAGAAAAATAAAAGGACCGCAAGAGCACAAATCAATCAGAGTTATCTGGAGTCGGGTTTAAAACAGATCTTATATATTCTGCAGCAGTTCTCCAAGCCTCCACAGTCCTCTCCCTAGCGCCATGGATACAAGCTGTAAGTTCCATATAAATTATATCTAGAAAAGAGAGGATCCACTACCGCCAGGGAAGAGAATGCGGGGGCTGCCAGCGCAGAGCTATCATCTTCTTAGCTGCTGTTAGGCCAGCTAACCAGATCAGTTTCTGCTGCAGTGAGAAGTTAAGGGATGAATCATCATTCAGTAAAAACACCACAGGAGAGCAAGGAATATCCTTCTCAAAAATAGTGGACAACGTTGAAGAAACCCAAGCCCAGAATGTAACCACATCCCAAACCATATGTAGAAAGGTGACCATGGCCCCCTGAGGACAGAGCGTGCACAAAGGACTGGGAATAAGTTTCACGAGGTGGTGCGTACAAGGGGTTCAATGTATTCTATGGGAAAAATTAAAATGGATAATCTGATGATTTGGGTTCTTGGAAGCAGAGCCTACATTGTTCCAGACAGTATCCCAACACATTTCTTCATCTAAATTTAAGTCCTTATTCCAAATAGTAATAGCTGCAAGAGGTTTATACGAAGCCTTTAAGAGGTAAGCATAAAGTGTAGAAACCAGCCCTTTTGTCCTACCCCCTGTGTCTAACATATTATGTATTGTATGTGATGGCAACTCTGTCCCCCCAGGGCACTCCATAGGCAAGAACTGCTGAACGAAGTCTAAAGTAAAAATAGAAAGAAGAAACTGACAAGTTAAACTGTGACTGTAAATCCTGGAACGTGCAAATGAAGCCATCATTAAAAATATCGGCAAGAATATGTATCCCCCTATTGCTCCATTGTGGAAAGGAAAAGGGAGGCCACCTGATGAAAGCGAATAATTATGAAAGATAGGTGTATGAGAATGCCATTTTATTTGGAGTTTTGCATGTTTTTCCACAAAACGCCAAACTTTAATTAAATGTGTAATTATGGGACCAAAATGTAATCTGCACTGCCTGAGTGGAATACCAGTATGTACCAGATCTTGAAGCCTATGTGGAAATACCAAATTTTCTTCTCTAGGCCGCCATGAGACAGGATCATCAGGAGCAGACCATACTGTTAGCGGGCGCAACACAAAAGCCCAGAAATAGAATTTAAAATTTGGCAATGCTAAACCTCCCAAGGTTTTCTTGTGTTGCAGAGTAATAAATTTAATGTGCGGACGCCTAACTCAGATGGCTCCTGAAGCACCATCAACTGACGCTGAGGAAGTACTGCTTGTTCAGTCCTTAGTCAACCTGTCCCAGGCGCTGGCTGTTGATC
This sequence comes from Acipenser ruthenus, assembly GCF_902713425.1. NCBI lineage: Eukaryota > Metazoa > Chordata > Actinopteri > Acipenseriformes > Acipenseridae > Acipenser > Acipenser ruthenus. Next base: position 6,528,209 of record NC_081207.1, on the reverse strand, counting down.
TACTTCAACATCAAAAGGAGGATGCCATACTTTTCCAGGTTCGAGAATGGCTAATTTGAGGAAAAAGACCACCTCTCCAGACATTGAGACAAAGTTAATCAATGCTCAGAGTGTTATGGAGACTTAGATGAGATGTTGAGCGTTATTGTCAACAATGCTTAGCATGTCAATTGAGAGCAATGCCTGTACCGAATAATTGAGCTCCACTTCAAACTGTTCAGGCCTGCCGACCTTTTCAGAAAGTTGCTGCTGACATCACTGAACTGTCAATAACTCTGAGGTACATCTTGGGCATTCAAGACTACTTCACCAAGTACGTAAATCTGTACCCAGTGAAGGATCAGCGTGCCGTCACTGTTGCAAAGTGCATTTTCGAACAATATGTGCAGGATCATGGAGTTCCAGAATTCCTCCATACTGATCAAGGACGACAATTTGAAGTGGACCTGATAAAGAACTGTGTTCGCACATTTAAAGATCAACTAGCTAAGTGTTTGTATGGTAGGCAGGATTCATGGGACAGTCACCTGTACCAAATACAATTAGCTTATAACACCAGTATGCATACCAGCACCGGCTACCCGCCTTTATTTTTGATGTATGGCCACGAGGCTCGTTTACCTGTGCATTTGTTATTTTCCTGCCCAGAAGCCCCATCCACAGCTTCGCCTGGAACACCTGCAGAGTATGTGACATCTGTTTGCCGTAAGTTACAAACAGCTTATCAGACATCATAGGAACACTGCAAGCAAGCTCATCTGTGACAGAAAACCCAGTATGACAAAAGAGTCAAATACCTACCTTACCATGAAGGAGACCTTGTCTGACTGAGTGACCCTGCCAACTCCAGAAGTAAGTTGGCACCACACTGGAAATGTCCTTGTGTTGTGAAACAGCCTCTGCAATCTCAGGTTCAGGGGGGTGCCCTGTATCGCATCAGAGACTCAGGTGCTTTCCTGATGGACCAACTCAGATGGTGCACCACAATCGTTTGAAGGCCTATGTGACTCCCACCTTTCCCCGTCATGATGTAGCCAGCCCTGCAATGACTGCACCTCCCCAGAACCCTGTACTAGTTCCGCCTCAAGGACCCACTTGCAGCAGCCAGTCATCATCCCCAAACCCCGATTCTCCCTATTTTTGTTTTTCAGGTATGCAACACCGGAGTAACATCTCATCCAGAGCAGCCACTCTCCATCAATCTGTTGTGCCACCTGCTGCGCCGCCTGTGACACTCTGCTGCTGCTGACTCTGCCAATGACCGTGGTGATGTTTTGCTTCCATCCACTTCGGAGTCACCACATTTAGATGGTCCTGCCGCTGAGATAGCCCCTCGCCATATGGACACTGACTCGGCCCGTTTCACCCAGACCACGATTCTCAGACCTGTTCGTTTGCCTGCCCATTTCAAGGACTTTGTTCTTGGTTAAGTCACTGTCATTATTATGCTAGTATATGTGTTTTTCTTTTGTTGTTTTCTGATAACACAGTACTGAAACGTGTATGTTTCTCTCCAACAGTGCGACTAATGTGAGGCGTAATAATGAATATGGAAGGGGTTACAGTATTTAATTAGCTTTTCAATATAAGTGCATTGTTCTATTCTTTTATTATCTTAATGGCCTCCGTAGTTAGAAAGGAGAGAATGCTGGGAGGAAGGGTGGAGTGATGAGGAGTGGGAGAGACGGAGTGTAGTTTGGAGCGAGTCTGCCATCTTTTGTTTTTTCTTCTGATGTAATCCAATACGCAGTTTAGAGATATAATATCTGCTGTAGCTGTTCAATTGTTTACCTGATTGCTGAACCTTTGTATGGAGTCGCTGTTGAATAAATCCTGTTTCAGAGGTTGATGCACAATCCTGTCGTCCTGCCTGATTTATCCTTCATGCTACCAACCCAGAGAACAGAAGATAACCCACAGCCTTACAGAAGCTTCTTTCCAAGTTGCTTCCAAGATGGCATTTACATTGGTAAAGACTGTCATGGCATTGCATCATGAATTTAAAAAACAAGTCAGAAATAATGTCTGCTATAACTGACGTGCAACTGGGAGCTAACACTGTAGCAAGGAGACGATCTGCATTATCCGAAGATGTCTGTGAACAGTTAGACCGGGATTTATGTTGTTGTCAGTGGTTTTCAATGCGGTGTGATGAATCTGTTGACTCGAGCGACGCTGCTTAGCTGGCTGTAATTGTTCAAATGGTGTTTGAGGACTTTAGCGTGACAGAAGAGTTTTTGACATTATTGCAATTAAAATATTTTGCTAGAAAGAACATATTGCTCGAAAAGCTGGTGTCAGTAACAACGAATGGAGCCCCCACAATGACTGGATGTCACATGGGCATCATAGCATGTTGCAAGACAGACCCCAATTTCCCCCATTTCCTCAACTACCACTGTATTTTACATCAACAGGCACTTTGCAGCAAAGTAATGGGATTTGACCACGTTATGACTCCTGTTGTAAAACTAGTTAACTCAATTCGAACTAGAGCCCTACAGCACCATCAGTTTCAAACACTACTCGATGAAGTTTCCGCTGAGTATGGCGATCTTTTGCTTCACTCTGAAGTAAAGTGGCTTAGCAGAGGGAGAGTACTGTGCTGATTTCTTTCTCTTGATCCAGAAATTACAACTTTCTTGGAATCAAGAAACACATGTTGTGCACAGTTGACTGACTGTGTGTTGGTGCTTGACTTGGCATTTTTAACGATGTCACAGAGAAATTAAACAGCCTGAACTGTGAATTGCAAACAAAAAACAATTGCAGACATGATGATTAGTGTTGTGAAGGCTTTCAAATTAAAGTTGGATTATTGGGTGCAACAGCTGCAGAAGAAAAAAATTCAGCATTTTCCAGTTGTGGAAGAAACGTTTAAGGGAAATGAAGCTGCTGCAGAACTTTTGGAAACCAGTAAATACCAGACTTGACCAGACTTAGGCAAGAATTTAATTACAGATTTCATGATTTTCAGCAGCTGAAACCTTCAGATCCCTTTATGGATGTGGATGTAAGTGACATTTCTGAACAAGTGGGGTCATTGTTTAATATGGATTGTGTTGAACTGGAGATGGAGATTCTTAATCTTCAAAACGATATTCAGTTGAAAGCAAGATACCCAGTATCTGACTTCTGGACTTTAGTGGACAAGGACAAGCACATAAGTTTTTTCAGATTTTTCGAACCCGCCTGAGTGACGAGCATCTGAATGATTCCATCAAGGTTGAACAAGCCAGATTTTGCTGGGTTGGTAGACAGCATGCAGTGTTTAGTCTCACATTAAAATCTAGGTAAGAATAACATTTTTATTTATTTTTAGCTTGGAGTTCTTTGAGGAGTCGCTCGCAAATGTTTTTGCAAATCAAAAGTAGCTCTTCATAGTAAAAAGGTTGGAGACCCCTTCCGTACAACAGGAATGTATCAGAACTTTTTTTTATCATATCAAACTTTGTTTAATATGGGGTTTCTCTGCGTGATTGGTAAGCGCTGGGGGTGGGGAGCTGAATTAATTTGTGACGAACACTGGGTTGGCTGATGAAGCCATTACATTGCTCCTGCTCCGGCACTCAGTCATTGTGACACATCAACAGTAGCGCAAGGTGGTCATTCTTCAAAATCCACCCAGCCCACCTTGCCCACAGTCCTAACCGCTACAATCAATCCGTGTGAAGGCTTTGTTTGCTGCCAGTGTTTAATCTTCAAAACTCCCCTTTCGCCCTCACTCTCCACACCGCACCAGTCATTCAAAGTGGTTGTGAGAGCCGGTGGCTGCCATAACCTCCAATATATTCCAATGCGTTCCGCCTTTATTGAAATGCTGTCCATTTAGTTCTTAATACTGAAATGGAAGGGACCTTGCGCTGCCCCCTATCCTCATTGAACCCCCTGTCTATTGCTAGTGAAGTATTGTATTGACAGTCCAGCTGTGTAGGAGTGTTTCGTGTGTTTGAACAACTGAATTACAGATGAAGAAAACCACTTTGACACCGGTGGCTGCTAATTTAAGGTGCCTTTCTCATTCAGAAAAGAAAACCCAAGCTTGTGACCACTTAGTTCAGTTATCGAAAACAATTGCAAACATCACCAAAATGTAGAGGTGCTGTGTTAGAAATCCACTCATTCTTATTACATCGTTTACGATCTGAGAGTGTTTAGATAACCTGGTATGTAGCTCATTGTTGCTAAGTGCAGAGGACTTCACAGGAGGTAATGGAAAGAAAAACAAGCACTGGCTATATTATGAAAGAGATATTGACATTTTATCATAGTGTTAGTGACAGGATGGTTATGCCTTAGAAACACCGAATTCATAAACTTCCCACAAAAAAAAAAAAAATCTATATGTTTTAGTGAAATACCCAAAGAGGGTACAAAATCTTGGATGCAAAAATGTACTGTAACGAAACAACGAGGACTTAATTTGCTTCACAGAAACCATCTTACCACTTTCTCCAGGTACTAATTAAAGTGGTGTTTTTATCTCACTTCCTAATACTACTGTATGCACCATAATTTGTATAATACAAAGCGCATCCTGTGTATACCTTGTGTAACTGAGCAGCCTTTGGTCTCCTCTTATATGACCTGCAATCTGATGTAAACTACCATACTACACTATAAATAACACAATAACTTCAGTTTAGGTTAGTGTGTACCTTATGTTATAGAATGCAACCTACAGAAGTGTAGAACTTCTTTCCATAATTGCATGCTTTGAATATATATATATATAGCGTAGTTGAAATTAAATGATGTTTCTGGAAATGCTTAATTGCTGACATTTCAAACTAATTATATATTCACGAAAATACCTAACAACTACAATACCTTTATCATATGTGATACAACAGCTTTGAAAAAAAAAAGAAAAAGAAAGGTTTTAAACATAAAATAGGTCTACATCAGAATTAAGGAATGGGCATTTTAAAAGTCTGGTAACATGAAGGTATTATTTACTTATCTGAATTAGTTTAACTGTTCCTTCAGCTCAAGTGGTATGATTCATGTTTGTGGTGCAAAAGGTCCAGGGTTTAATCCTCAATTCCTGCTCTCATCCTCCCTTCAAAAGCATTCTCCAAAATGATGGTTAGAATGGATTATGTGGCACGTGCTCTGTTGTGATGCATGTACCAACACAGATGCTTTTCTGTTTAGTTCCTCGGCTTTTGCATTCGAGCACGGTGTGACTATTAAAATTATAAAACCTCAAAAGACATTTGCATGTACGCTTTCTTTTACACCTGGAGCTTTTCTTTAGAGGTTTAATGAATTGAGCTTTTGGACATGCACTTCCGAAATCAACAGAGTTTTAAATTCTTATTTTATTCCGATTCATACCTTCTGGCGATATGTTTTATTGTTTTCATGCTTACTTGGTTGCAAAGGGACTTAACTGTTTGAGGTGGTTTTATAAACATTTGGCTGTAAAAAGACACTTGTGTAGCTAAATTAAAACATTGTATTTGTTTTTCTCCTATTTTATGATCCAGTGCTTCTGAATGAGGTTTAATAAACAGGTGTATTGCAGTATATAAAACCGCCAATCTTCTTACTCTTATATCCAAGGACAAGTGGGTAATATTCATTACAAATCAAGGTTTTAATCTTATCAATCACATTGTGAGAAAGCCAGGCTTGTTTTTAAAGAAAGAGGTCAAGTTACAGTACTTCCTCAGCTGCTGAAGCGTGCAGTAAACTTCTCAATGAGAACCTGGCACTCCTCTAGGGAGAGCTGTTGTGTTAGTTACAGTACGTTCAGTACTGAAATCAGCCATGACAACTTTGCTTTGGGAAAGAATTATTGGATTAATACCAAAAGTAGCTGTTTCTTACTGGTACTAGTAATGGTTTTATTTTCCTTCAAGAAATGTGGCTACTTTTCTGTAGAGCAATATGTAACCCATAATGCTGTATGTCATTACTGAAGTGAAGAACCATCCAACCTGATGATGGCACTGTGTTTTGGACTTAAAATGGGGGTGCACCCTTCCAGTACACATTACAGAACTATGTCTATTAGTGCAGGAACCAGTTATCAAACTGTGTACATATTCTGTTTATTGTCTCTTCCACACCCACACATGGATTATATATTCACCGAGTGATTTTGCAATTAACCAAACAAACTAGCATCACTGTTGTCTTTGATTGTTTTTTGTTTGTGCAATAACTCATTTGAAGGCTGTAAGCTCTTTTATAATACTAGATACTAGAAGAAACCAGATCTCATAGACAAACGTTCCTGCTGGCTCTGTTTCAACCTCATTTATTAAGCTGCTGTCTATACAGTAGGCTAATACATGTCCCTCGGCGTACCTAACTAGCCTGTTCACAAATCGTTTAATTAGATTCCATACAGCTGGCAGGGTGGCATGCCTGCTACACACGCTAATCCTGTTTAATCCTAAAAAAAAGAGGAAAAGTGTCAGAACGCGCCACTGAATGTATAAAACACAGTGCTGCAGTCATTTCCCTTGATCCCTATATAAGTATGCTTTCTGTTCCGAGAACAAGGCGATGTAAGACCGTCATTGCCTCTTATAAGCTCCCACCATGGATGGTATTACAGTACACCTCAGGAACAAAAACAAAAAACACAACAGGACCAAAAAGCACAAGAACATCTAGAAGCATTGCACAGATGTGAAGCACTGTTAAAAGCTGTCAAAATGTCACGGTGCAACCAGTGTTACTAAAATGTACAAGGAGGCTATTGAGTTTGTTGTCATGGAAATAGTGGGAGTTGGGACTGGATAAACCATGGGGTTTGGTAGCTGCTCAAGGTTGTAACAGAACCCAGGTTGTGAAGTAATCAGAAAGATGTTTTAGCACATCGAGAGGTGTGTGTATATAGTGAAGATAACACGCTTTTATTGGGAAGCATGGATTTTCTTCTCTAGGGATTAATTTGGGGCGAATTGTGAAAAGGTAAGAAGAGTAGATTTTCCCCAAGGTTAATTTTTTTTTTTTTAACGAATTCCAAATTCGTTGTTCTTCCTCTAATTTTATATTCTCCTCAGTTCCTTTGTTTATCTAATTGGATTCAAGGTACCTGTTTGAGGAATTGATTTCCCAAACCTCTATATGTTCTGCATGGAAACCGGTTTTGAGCTAGAACTGGGTTGGCGGTTAAATCGGATTCAAATGCACAGCTTGGCATGTAAACGCTGAACATTTGTGTTTGGGTTCAAAATAATCAATTCCAAAAAGGATTCCTTGTGCATGTAAACATTATAAGTGCTCACACTGTGCATCCTTCAGACTGCTAAAGACTTAAAAACATCATCCACATTCTGTAAAAATATCTATATGGTAATGTTTCCTAGGTATTTGTGTTGTTTTTTTGTTTTTTTTTTAAATTAAAAGTCAATGCACAAAAGTGTAGCTTTGTACTTTGTTTATGTTGCATTCATTTTCAAATAGACCGTTTCAAGGCCTGTTCATCATCATCAATCATTTACGGATTTACATAAAACTCTGTTACAAAAACATAAATCATAACAAGTAGGACTGAAAATTGTATAAAGTATGATTGATGTAGTTTATATAGTTGGCATTAATAAAGTAAAACTTTTGTCGGAAACAGAGGTGGCATCATATCTGTGTGTAAATCTAGGGTGAAGTTTAAATGCAGATCTTTTGTAGTCTTTGCTGCAATCAGTACTGTTTTAAAACTTCTAGTGTAGATTATATTCTGTATGTATTCTGAGACCTTGTCAGTCAGTCAGTCAGTCAGTAGGTTAGGTGCCGCTGCTCCTCATGCTCCGAAGAACTGATAGAATAAGCTCACGTATTGAGTGGTGCAAAATGCCAACAGTACATCGCTTGTGTATTATGTTAGTGTATCATTCACGAACTAGCAAATTAGCATGAACAATTTTACAATTTACAAGGTTTACTGTAAAACTGCCAAAATCATAATCAAATGCAACACCTGGCTTTGGAGCTCTAGAAAAACAGTTCTGCAGTGCTTTTTTTTTTTTTTTTTTTACATTCTTCTTCTCCAGTCAATGCAGCTGCACAATGTGGTGCTTCCAGCTACTTAGTAATCAGATTATGATGAAGATTCTCTCTCCGCCCCCCCCCCCCCCCCCCCCCCTAATATTCCTGTCGTTCTGCCTTCAAAGCTTACAGACATACTGAAGGCATAGTTAGAGTTAGGCAGATGTAGCCCCTTGTGGCCTGGAGATTATTGCACACACCTAACACATCTGGAGGACTTGGTCAAGCTCAATTGAAAAGGGCTTTGTGCTTTAATCTTTCCCCACAGCGGACAGAAGCCATCTGTCCATTACAAAATCACCTTCTAAATGGTGGTTGGATGGCGATTTTCAGGATTGATGGAGCCTTAATAAAGCACTGCCCCGAGCCACCCACTGCGGTAGTCATCTCAACGAGTCTGTCCCACTTTGCCTCTGATTTCCCACTAAATTGAGACATTTCTGCTCTGCCTGCCTACCCACAGTAAAATCCACCCCAGCTCAGCTTCCACATTAGTGCCATAGAAAATGCCTTATCATACACCCACCGGCGACTCAATATTAATCTGAAGCAACATAAGAAAAAGCAGCAGCCCACCTTAACCAATATTACAAGTGCAACTAAACTGCATGAATTAAATATTCTTCTCTGCAAAAAGGCCTCCCACATACTAGCCCACAAGCGTAACTCCCACTGCCTTGTTTCACAGCCGAAGCTCAGCAGTGCTTTACACCCACTGTGTACTGTATGAGAAACATTAGTTTTGACAAGGGCTTTTCTATGAGTAATCATCTGTGCAAGAACTCAACACCATGCATTTAAATGCAAAATATAACAAAGGGTCCATTAGTTAACATACATTAAAAACTAAACACAATCTGTATATCTTAATTCACACCTTGCTTGTTTATTATAATCATTTTAACACAGAGACACATCCATAATGTTACAGTGATGTTCCTCAGGCAGTTTTGTTAAAATTGTGTTCATATTTTTTCTGTAAAATAGTCAACCTCATATGATCTTCATAAATGTATGATTTTATATGGGAAGTATATATAACATACCATACCTAGAGTTATTCTTTACATTTAATAATGGTTTTACGAGCGTGTAATGACATTAAACATTTAACAGGTAACATTAAAGAAAAAAAAAAAATCTCTGCTTCAACCATGAAAGTAACAGCATACATTTTTTATAGCACTCTATGACAGGAATTTTATATAACATCAAATATAATATACTAGGGATATCATTTAATATATTGAGGTGGAAAAATCATAACAAATTCCAATTTATATTGAGTGTCATACCAATACTCCAAAAGTTTGATATCACATTTTCTTTGAGGGTGTGGGGGTGGTGGCTCTTTTTAGTCTGACTGTTAATGGACCCCACTGATAATAACTTTGATGCAGAATATTGTTGTGACCACCAAACTTACTAGACAGTATGCCACTTGTCAGCTGAGATGGACTTGAACCTAAAGCCTTAGCTAAAAAGTGTTAAAAACCACTACCCCACCAATTAAAAAAAAAAAAATAATAATTAAAAATGAGGACCACTTAACATTCAGACAGCTAAGAATTTGGTAATAATATTCTCTTACATAAAAAATGATGATGTACTGTACTCCTTTCAGAATAAACCTTCAGCGGTTTTAATGATCTGCAGTTAACATCCTCAAGATTCTAATTGGTATATGATACGATGGCACAGTTATTTCAGGCTTGCATACCCAGAGATAGAGATTTCCCCTGGAGCTCTTAAATGCTGTGAAAGCACAGGGGAAGGGACTGCTCTCCTCTTTTTCGTCTCAATAAAAGGGACGTTTTAATGAACTCGGATTCTTTGAAAGACCGTTTTCAGCAATGTAACGGTTAAAATGGAAAAGAATTTCTGCAGCTCAGCAGAGGGCTACTTGATTAGCAATCGCCTGTTTCACATTGAGCAGCATTGTTCCGCTGGTTAGAAGGGTTATTTATTTATTATTATTATTATTATTTATTTCTTAGCAGACGCCCTTATCCAGGGCGACTTACAATCGCAAGCAAATACAAATACATTCAAGTGTTACAATATAAGTCATACAATAAGAACAAGAAATACAATAATTCTCAAGTGTGACAAACCACAATTCAATAATACAGCAGATAATAGTGAAAGTTACATCAGGATATGATTAAGTAGTGATAGTTACATCAGGATATGATTAAGTACAAAATACTACAGATTAAACACTTGGGAGATTACAATATTCTGAGGTACAGGATTAAATGCAGTAAAATAGGGGGCAGATAAGAGCAAAATAAAGCATATTTAAATGAAGGGTGATAGTGTCCCAGGATACAACAGAGGAGTTCTACAGGTGCTGTTTGAAGAGGTGAGTCTTAAGGAGGCGCCGGAATGTGGTCAGGGACTGGGCAGTCCTGACATCTGTAGGAAGGTCGTTCCACCACTGCGGAGCAAGGGTGGAGAAGGAGCGGGCTCGGGAGGCAGGGGAGCGTAGCGGAGGTAGAGCCAGTCTTCTAGTGCAGGCGGAGCGGAGAGGTCGAGTGGGGGTGTAGGGAGAGATGAGGGTCTGGAGGTAGCTGGGTGCAGTCTGATCAAGGCATCTGTAGGCTAGTACAAGAGTCTTGAACTGGATGCGAGCGGTGATCGGGAGCCAGTGGAGCGAGCGGAGTAGTGGAGTAGCGTGGGCGAAGCGAGGTAGAGAGAACACCAGGCGAGCAGCAGAGTTCTGGATGAGCTGGAGCGGACGGGTGGCGGACGCAGGGAGGCCAGCCAGGAGGGAGTTGCAGTAGTCTAGGCGGGAGAGTACCAGGGCCTGGACCAGGAGCTGGGTAGCATAGTTGGTGAGGAAGGGTCGGATTCTTCGGATGTTGCTCAGGAAGAATCTGCAAGTGCGTGCCAGAGTGGAGATGTGCTGGGAATAAGAGAGGCAGGGGTCCAGGGTGACCCCAAGGTTTTTAGCTGAGGAAGAGGGAGAGAGTGTGGTAGATTCCAGAGGAACAGAGATAGAGAGATCAGAGGAGGGGGAGGAGGAGGGAAAGAAAAGGAGGTCAGATTTAGAGAGGTTGAGTTTGAGGTGATGCGAGTGCATCCAGGAGGAAATAGCAGACAGACAGGTAGAGATACGGGAGGAGATGGTGGAGTCAGAGGTGGGGAAGGAGAGGAAAATCTGAGCATCATCAGCATAGAAATGGTATGAGAAACCATAGGATGCGATGAGGGGGCCCAGGGAGCGGGTGTAGAGAGAGAACAGGAGAGGACCCAAGACTGACCCTTGGGGGACTCCAGTCAAGAGAGGGTGAGGTGTGGAGGTTGCTCCACGCCAGGTTACCTGGTAAGTGCGGTTGGAGAGGTAGGAGGAGAACCAGGCCAGAGCAGTGCCAGAGATCCCCAGGTCAGCAAGAGATGATAGTAGAATAGAGTGATCAACAGTGTCAAAGGCAGCAGAGAGGTCGAGGAGAATTAGGACAGAGGAGAGAGAGGCAGCTCGGGCACACTTAAGTGAGTTGGTGACAGAGAGAAGGGCGGTTTCAGTGGAGTGAGCAGAGCGGAAGCCAGATTGGAGAGGGTCAAGCAGAGAGTGGTTGGACAGGAAAGCAGAGAGCTGGCGGTGTACAGTCCGCTCGAGGGTTTTGGAGAGGAAGGGTAGGAGGGAGACAGGACGGTAGCTCTGGAGGGAGGTGGGGTCGAGGGTAGGTTTTTTGAGGAGGGGAGTGATAGAGGCTTTTTTGAAGGCAGAGGGGAAGATGCCAGAAAGTAGAGAGGTGTTGAGGAGGGAGGAGATGAAGGGGAGTAGAGCAGGAGCAGCAGCTTGAAAGAGGTGAGTGGGGAGGGGGTCCAAGGCACACGTGGTGGGTTTGTGACCCTGGAGCAGGGAGGAGAGGTCAGAGTCTGAGAGGGGCAAGAAGGTGGAGAGGGAGGGCGAGTTAGTAGGGGATGTAGTGGGTGTAGGGGTTGGAGCAGGAGGGGGTGCGGGGGAGGGAGAGGTGTTAAAGAGTTTGCGGATATCTGAGATTTTAGAAGAGAAGAAGGAGGCAAAGTCGTCAGGGGAGATAGAGGAGGGAGGAGGAGGGGGGGGAGGGTTTAGGAGGGAGGAGAAGGTAGAGAATAGTTTACGTGGGTTGTTAGTGGAGGCTTGGATTACAGATTGGAAATAAGCACATTTAGCAGAGGAGAGAGTAGAGGAGAAGGAGGAGAGAAGAGTGCGGTAAAGGTCTAGGGCAGCAGGGAGTTTGGTTCTCTTCCATTTCTTTTCAGCAGATCGCAGTGTGATTCTTGCCGAGCGGAGCACAGAGGAGAGCCAGGGATGGGGAGGGGAGGGGCGAGCGGGTCGGGAGGTGAGGGGACAGAGGGAGTCGAGGGAGGAGGTGAGTGAGGAGAAGAGGGTGGAGGTAGCAGAGTCTACGGAGAGTTGTGAAAAGGAGTCGATAGGAGGGAGGTGAGAGAGAGCAGTGGAGGCAAGGACAGAGGGGGAGAGAGAGCGGAGGTTACGGCGAGAGGCGACAGTGGGGGTAGGAGGAGCAGGGAGAGGGGGGAGAGACAGAGAAAAAGAGATGAAATAGTGATCAGAGAGGTCCAGGGGGGTGACAGAGAGGTTGGAGGGGCAGCAGGCCCTGGAGAAGGTGAGGTCCAGTTGACGGCCAGCTTTGTGGGTAGGAGGGGACGGAGAGAGACAGAAGTCGAAGGAGTGAAGGAGAGGGAGGAATCCAGCAGAGTGGCTGGGGTTGGAGAGATGGATGTTGAAGTCACCCAACAGGACAGTCGGGGTAGACAGAGAGGGGAGGGAGGAGAGTAGATAGTCGAGTTCATCCAGAAAGTGAGTGAGAGGCCCAGGGGGGCGGTACAAAACAATGAGCAGGAGTTGACAGGGAGAGGTTAGTTGGACTGCATGAAATTCAAAGGTAGTGACAGAGAGGGAGGTGAGATCAGAGGGGACAGAAAAGAGTAAGGAGGGAGAGAGGAGAAGACCCGTCCCACCTCCCCGTCCGGTGAGACGCGGGGTATGGGACAGGACGTAGAGAGAGGACAGGGCAGCAGGAGTAACAGTGTTATCAGGGGACAGCCAGGTTTCAGTGAGAGCAAGGAAATCGAGCGAGAGGTGGGAGGCAAAGGCAGAGATGAAATCAGCTTTGTTAGCAGAAGAGTGACAGTTCCAGAGTGCACCAGAGAGAGTGCGGGAGGGGGGGAGAGGCAGAGAAATGAGGTTAGAGGGGTTGGAGGAGCAACAGCGGAGGGCTTGTAGTCACATTCACTTTCTCGGTGTCATACGGACCAAATGAAGCTAAAAGGAACTCTGTGGATTTATGAAATGAAAAAGTTATCTGATCCCATAATTTCTGATTCCTGGTATTGCAGCTGTCTGTAATGGCAAATGAGATGTGTAAATAATTTTCCTTGTGATGGGAAAGAATATTAAGCAGTTGTAGAGAAAGTGTTTTTTTATGCTACAGGTGTCACTGCTGATAGTAGAAGTCATTAAATGAAATTGCAGATGAGTGCACCTTTTCCTGAATATAAATGCAACATATTTTTCTGTACAATATATGTTTTTCTCACTTCAAATAATAAGAGTAGCCCGAAAACCCTAATTGAATATGTTAATGAAGTACTGTACAGTACATATACTCTGCTTGTGATATCATCAAATTACAGGTGCCAGCACCATGAAAAAAAGGTCACCAAGACCTAAAAGCATAGCATGTATAGTAGCAGCATTATGTCTAAGAGTGTTGTAGTTTTATCTAAATGGGCCAAGATACAGCCATCAATATCTCAGAAGGCGTCAGTACAATTTACAGCCTGTGCAATTTTTTTTCAGTTCTACAATTAAATTAAACAAATATCAATAAGTTAGTGGTACTTATTTAATACTGTAGTATGATTTATTGTAACAGCAATCAAATGTTTTTTTTTTTTGTTTTTTTTTTTTTTTTTTTTAAATCTAAAGCAAAAATGTCTGTGTTAAACATGAACATTAGTGAGTACCAGTTAACCAGTCTTCTAACTGCAAGGCCTCTGCAAACCACAACCCAGCACGCGCATCTCTTCTCGTTATCATGTCACAACACTTAGGTCTCCAAATAAAAAGCTCATCTCCGGTGCTGTCTGCACACAAGATTTACAGCTAACCCCATCAGGTCCACAACTTGTTCCCTCTCAGCTTTATTTCAGTTATTTATCACCCTTCGAGGGTTTTTATTGCCAGCTGGGAGTAAATCAGAGGCACTGGATACCTTGTCATCTGCCGATTTTACCTGGAAGAAAATAAAGTGACTAAGAGTAAGGGAGGCTTTAAATACACAAGCGCACAAGGGCAGACAGAGTGTACAAAGATCTGAAGCTTTTGTTTTCTGATCCTGAATGTGTTTGTTAACCCTTTCCAAACTGCCAAATGAGTTTCTTTTTCCATATCCCAATACTCTTTCATGGTGTTCGCTATCATTCTAAGCAGTTCTGGGTCATGTTGCTCCAAAAGTCATTTATACCACAACTTGTCTTGGGTCTCTGCAAGCAATATCGGGCTTAGAACTGGTTAGCTAATAAATAAAAAAAAACTATGTACAATTCAAAATTGCACTGAACATCGGATTCAAACCCAGTATCTCTAGTTCTTATTCTTGTCAACCCCAGCTTTGATTTAACAGTGCTAACCAGTGAGCCACGGGAGTAACCGTCAAGAAGACAACACTGTATCATGTTACCAGGGTTGTGTCTCTCTGATTTTTGTTGACCAACAAAATGCTTTACCTGCAAACTGCAGTGCTAGAAGGGTAATCTTCTTTGACATCTTTGCATCTAATGGCCTTCTTGATCGATCCCTCAGCCACCTGTGGGCTAAACAAGTCATTTCCAATGCCACTGATGGCTGTGATAATCCTGTATCTCAGATCAGTCAGATGTCCGGGAGGTCTGTAAAAAAAAAAAAAGTTTGTAGATTGAATTAGTGCCGTGTAGATACAGCAGATAGAAGGACGGTGAGATCGAGGTCTTTATTGATCCAGACCTTATCTCTAACTGTTTAAATAGGAGCGATTAGGTTTGAGTCAGTAAATCTAGAACTGACCAGAAAGAAAAGGAATAGCTTTAAAAAATATATAAAGATTTTTCCTAACTTTAGAGAATATTGCGGTTGATATTGATTTTCCTTCAATGCTATTTTCATTGTCACATTGGCATAATGCACAGCACCATTATTGGGTAAAAGTTGTAACTGGTTATTTTGGGATTTTCTAAAAGCAGCATCTGCTTGGGCCAGCACATTTTAAACGGGAAACTAAATATCAGTCTCCACAAGGTCAGAACGCTTTTAGCCTTGTTTCATTAACTGAATTTAACTGATCAGGTAAAGGATTCTAAAAAATGGCACCCATGATGCATCAGCTGTTGGTTTCCTGCCTAAATAAACACCCAGAGGGATGCTAGGTTTGCACTGTCATATATGATTAAACTTTTTATTTTTCCAATTTGTAAAATAGGAAGCTTGCTCTTGATCTGCATCTACCCCAGCATACGGTTGCCAACCATCCAGGTTTTCTTGCAGAAATTCTACGTGTGCTAGTTTTCAGCAGCCAGTACTGTATCATGAAGGCTGTAGTCGGTCCATTATGCATATTACCACTGCACTTTTGAGACGGTTCACTCATTAAAATATTTGTCATATTTGATAGACTGTTCCCTTTCAATTCGAAGACGACCACCAACAACATTATGTATGGGATATGCCTGCCCATTGGGTAGGTATTGCTGAGCTTTCTATATGAGAGCTACCAGTAGGCCCCTTCCTGGGATGACGCACTCGGTCCCACCCACCAAGGGATTAAAACAGTCATCCTGAGGAAGCCATTTCTCTTTTTCCTTCTCAAGGCGGTACGGTAAGAACCTCTGTATTTAGCTGAGCGTGTTGATAGAAAAGAGCTTCTCGAGTCAAATCGAGTTCATTGTATTTACCTTGCATTCGTGCTGAAAGCTGGCTCGCCACTTTCCCGGAATCAGTGACTCTGAAAAAGACAGAGCCTTTTGCCTTTCTGTCTTTCAGTGTTCTCCTCGCTTGTGTGGTAGGTCTTTCTTATCTGTCTGTCGTGTGTGAGCGACTGCCTGTGCAGTCACCCTCGCGAGTGGTTGTCTATTTCCTTCTTAGGAGAGCACAGTTCCTCCAAAGGGCTAGACCGTCATGGGTTGCAATACACATGCTTACAGCAGGGGGTGCTGTTTCCACTGTTCAGTACATACCGTTCTCTGTTCATGTAGCTGTTTTGGGATGCAATTAGTTGCTGTACACAGATATAGAAATAGGCTAATCTGTGTTTCTTTTTCTTATAACTTTTCTACACTGTTTTTGATACTGTCAAGTAGACCTCGCCGGCTGCGTAGGCCCGCCCACCTCGGTGAGTCGGGCCTTGTAAACAAACAGTGTGCTCTCCTCTATCTATCTATTTCTACCGTGGCTTTTTGCTGTCTGCTTTCAACTTGCTCGCCGCGGCTTTGGCCCTTTTGTCTCCCTGGTCTATACTACGCACTGACCAGGTGTGTGACCATGCGGTTAGGGTAGACACCATTGCACAGTGGCTCCCCCTGGTGCTTCGGTACCGCGGTGCATGCATAACCCTTGGTACTTCGGTATCTAGGTGCACTACAGCGCTAGTGCACGGACACGGTGCTGCACGGTACACGGTGCACGTAGTGCTCATGGTACTTGGTGTGCATGGTGCCTGGGGCACACGGTGCATGCTGTGCACACAGTGCCCGGTGATACAGCGCTAGTGAAACAGGCGCACTGTGCCGCATGGTATGCGGGTGCACGTAGTGTTCGCGGTACTCGGTGCGCACGGTGCTCAGCAAGCATAGTGCACGCGGTGCAATCGTTGCTTGATCGCACAGTGCTATATATATTATAACTCACGGTGTACCCAGTGCAAGCAGTGTTCGGTGCACACTGTGTTCAGTCGGTGCAGAACACGCTAATATGATGTTGAGGAAGACCGGGTTCCACGCCTGTACGTCCTACAGGGCCAAGATCCCTCAGGAAGACAGGCACACCCTCTGTGCGCAGTGCACAGGCATCCAGCATGCCACCTAGTCTTTCCCCATCCCCACAGTCGAGAAGGGTGAAGCGGTCTAAACAGGCCAGGGACATTATGGACCTCAAGGAACAAATGGCCCAGGTCCTGGAGCTCCTGGCTCTAGCCGCAGCCCCAACTCCAGCCCTGCCCCAAGTACCCTCCCTCTCCCAGGGGTGATCAGGGTGGATGGGAAGAAGCGCCCTAGCTGGCACAGGAGGATACGCTCTCGATAGCGCTGTCCTGGGACAGAGTCTCCTTCTCCTCCAGCATGGAGGTAGGAGGGGAGCTCAAACCCCCTGCCGAGGCGAAACCTAGCTTCGAGGTGGCCTTGGAAGCTAGCGCTCCACCACTTTCGGACTCAACATTGGCACTGATGGGGCGTGCTGCAGCCTTTCTGCAGCTCCCCTGGACACCAGCAGCAGAGCCATGTCGGTCCATATTTCAGTATATTTCTTTTTTATATTTTTTTATTTAGTAGCTGGCAATTGTTTTTTGTATTTTCTCCCAATTTAGAATATCCAATTATTTTTAGGCTCACCGCTACCACCCCTGCGCTGACTAGGGAGCGGCGAAGACGAACACACGCAGTCCTCCGATGCGTGTGCCGTCAACCGACCGCTTCTTTTCACACTGCAGACTCACCATGCAGCCACCTCAGAGCTACAGCGTCGGAGGACAACACAGCTCTGGGCAGCTTACAGGCAAGTCAGCAGGCACCCGGCCAGACTACAGGGGTCACTGGTGCATTGTGAGCCGAGCATCCCTCCCCCTGACCACCCCCCACGGCTGCGCTCGGCCAATTGTGCGCCACCCCCTGGGAACTCCCGTCCATGGTTGGCAATGGAATAGTCTGGACTCGAACCGGCGACATCCAGGCTATAGGGCATATCCTGCACTCCACGCGGAGCGCCTTTACCGGATGACCTACTCGGGAGTACATTTGTTTTCTTGACTTGTACAGGTTTACCTTATCGTTAATGAATTTAGAGCTATGGATGAATTGCCACTATATTTAATAAGCAAGGTGTCTGGGAGGAGTAAAGCAAGCAACAAATATGCCGTCTATTCATTCTTTCTCAGCATTTGTTAAAGTAGCTCTGAGTTTAAGCTAAATGTCTTATGTGTCTGTACATCTGTCCAGAACATGCTTCACAACACAAGAGATGCCCAAATGCCTTCAGAGGGTTCTCATTTGTCCTTCAATAAGTGTCAAAGTTGAACTGTTTTAGGTTCCTTATCGTCTCCACATTCATTAGAGAACACTACATCACTTATGTAAGTCACTACATCCCTTATATCTGTCACTTTACATTTTACACAAAGACATTGACCAAGCAGTAGGATAAATGACAAACAATCCATTCTTATTTACCCATAAAAATTGCATTGAAATGTATTAAACTTGTAAGTGTGATCTGGAGGTGAGTCCTTTTTAAACTGAAGGTGCACGTTCTGAGTGATTGTCACACTAGAGACATGCAGGTGATGATTGAGCGAAATGTAAAAGCAAAGATCTCTTTGAAAGTCACTGACTTGCTTGACAGACCTTCTGGACTTAGGTGGGGATAAGGCGTGTTAATTTTTGCAGAATTCACACAGGTAGAGAGATCCATGCATGTTGAAGCTGCGTCGACTTAATTGACAGATTTTTGTAACAATGCCAACTTGTCTTCAAGAAGTAAATAAGAATTAATGAAATAAATACATTCCAACAGAACAGGGAAGGTACAGTAATCCCAGATAGGCTTCTACTGCCTTAGCAGAGCTCTAAGGGAAAGCATCAACCAGTCACCTGCTTCACTATAGTCCGTTTAATCACAAGCACCAATGTTTCAAATTGTTGGAGCTGGTATTGAAGCCTAATCCTGCTCCAGCAGGGCTCGCTACTGAGCAGTGGACTTCTGTACTGTAATCTGAGGATAAAAAATACTTAATTTCACCTGTGCCTGACTAAATTAATTCCTTTAATAATGGTTTTACAAACAGAGCAGAGATTAATGAAACAGCAGCTTTCCTACCTTTTTCAGTAGGAGATTTTTTCTGTCATCGTTATTATCAGTATTAATATTCCCAGTTGCTTTCACATGTTATTTACACTTTGAAGTCAGTGGAACAGCACCGACTTCTTTGTTAATTCCGTCTGTGTAATATTTTAATAAATCACTTTTGACAGCTTTTGGTTTGGTACATCACTTACAGAGCCCCTGAAGGCTTTCGCGGCCGGCTTGATTGATACGTTAGGCTCCCAGGGTTGGCTCTAGCTGTATCCAAGCAGAAATCCTTTTGACTCCTGTGTGTGGAGTGCTGGGACGCAGGCTCTCCCCCATTCCACAGTCTGACAACAGCTCTGTCAGAAACAGACGCCTTGCTAAGGGCAGAGGGAAAGGCAGGAAAAGATCCTGTGTGCACCAGTTTCTACGATCTAGTTTCTCCGATCTGACAGGGCACTGGATACTGAAAACAGAATGCTTCCTAAAACACGTAGTAACTTAACCAGGTTTGAAAAAAATAAATATCTTAGAAAGCTGTTTTACCCTTGTCATCTTCGGAGCTGAGGGTAATAAATTGAATTCACTAATTAAAAATCCATTCATTAATGATATTGTTGCAAAGTTATTTTGTGATTATATTAATAATTGAAAATTCAATTAAAAAAAGAAAATAATGATTTAAGTATTAAGTAAATTAATAAGTTAAAGGGAAGGAACTTCGTCAATGTGTGCAGGAAGTCCGGTGGGGGGGGGGGGGGGGAGGGGGGCAGTGGTGCAGTGACATCATAAGGCCATTTCGTGATGATTGGTGGGATACAGTACAGTGAACTCAGTTCAGACTTTGAATAATTGCATTTTCATTACAGAATTCCTAGACATGTTTAATTTATCTGCATTCACGACATCTGGATGGCACATTTGGCCTTTTGTAAAGGAGTTATGTGCAACAAAATTAGTTCAAATGCATGGGGGGGGGATTGTTTGCTGAATAGGAAACTAATTGGAAAAAGAATATGCCGAAGATTGTATGGGAGGAAAGTTAATAGCTAGGATATTAAATACAGTTAGCATGGCAATTTTTTTGCCAGTTTCATAAGCCAAATAATGTTGAGTTTTTTTAAGGGGACATATGTCTTGTGAATTTCCTATGCAAGACCAAAGCAAAATGAATGTATAAATAGGCATCTGCCTCTTGTACTTGTTCATATGAAAAACGAGGAATGTAGGAAATTAAGAGTCGTTGGAGTCCTAAAAAGCTGGTTTGATTGAAGAGTTTTAATTTGGACCATTCAGACACTGGGAGCATTAACCAATAAAGAACTGGAAATGTTCCCCAGTCCTTTTACTACCACAGTATGAGTCTCAAATATCAGCTATCTTTATAATGTCTTCTTCTTGCTGTTTAGATTCATGTTGTGTATCATTTTCTATTTCATTCACCACATCCTGGTAAATAACATACAATGTGAATCTAAACAAGGAGAAGAATGCTAGTTAAGATAACTGGGATATTTGAGACCCACAAGCTTTTTCAGTTTTACACACTTTAATATAATTACTTCACAGTAGCTATTCCTGATGAGTTTAATGCATTTATGAATAAATTCATAAAGCTACATGATTACTATGAATGGCAGTACTGTGACTCTCCTGCTGGTTTTGGTATCACAGTCTCATACCTAGGGCAATGTTATTTTTTAACACCCCAAGGATATGAAAATCTCCTGAAGAGTTCTCCATTTTGAGGCAAGTTTTCACAAACGTTGTTTGCAGACTGGTATCTGTTTGTGGTTCATTCCACAGATAATTTGAGACTCCCTGCCAGATATACAGCTCTGATTGCAACACAGTATTGTTGTTTTAAAAAGGCAGTCAACTCCATCTACATATACAAAATAAAGTGAGTTTGTGTTCCAGTAACTGCAGGAGACAAGCCCAGCCAAGCTGTTTGTGTTCCTCACATGTTTATCTGGCTGTAGTAGCTGTAATGAATTGTGACCACATGAAACAGAGATTTGTCAACATCAGCCCCGCCTGGCGGTCACAATCCGTGAGTGTCCGCTGGGATCAGCACATGTGAATTATACATTGTCTTGGCGAAATGATGTGATAAATTGTTTAGCTTTAGTGCCAATGACAATTGCACGCCACAGTGGAACTAGGGTGATGGTGGGTGGGGAACAAAATAAATACATGTTGTCACACTGAACAATTCATGTCTATGCATTTTTAATGGTTCTTGGTTTTATACTGGATAAAGACCGGTTTCTACCCCCTGAAATTAGGGTTCACACCAATGTCACCAGAAACAACAGTTGAAGTTTAGGTAATTCCTTTTTAAAGGAGTGCATTAAATGGATGTATATTACAATTTGAAGCGCCTGCTGTTTTATTAGTTAAGAGTGTGATCACATATAACTTGTTCTCACTATATAACTTGTGATCACATATAACTTTTTTTTTTTTATTAAAAATGTAACCACACTTTTTTTAACGCAAAACCACTAAAAATGTAAACTCCAGAATCAGAACCACTGTTTATTATATTTGTCAGACTTACCTGACTTTAAGAGTCTTTCTTTATTAACCTCTTGTCTGATATTGGTCTGCACACTGGTCCTTAATGCTGGTCCTGTTCAGAGTAAATACAGTAATAACACCAGTCCCAGTTTCATACCAGTTCCACAGTTTCAGTAAAGGCACAACAGCCTATGGAGTTCTAATGATTGTGTCTTCAAAGACTTTTTCAAAGTGAAGAAAATGTATAGAAAATGAAAAGATGAACTGCACAATGATACCAGGAGCAGTGAATACTGTGCTGAAGCGGGTAGGGGTTAGTAAACATGGATTTTAAAACCTTAGGCTGTACTGTACTTTTTCATATAGTTCTCTAAGAAAGTGTCTTGTACTTCCCATTTTCTTCAGCTCTTCTGTTGGGTCTGGGTGAGTTTCCATGGAAACCAGGTTGGAGTTACTGTACCAGAAAAATGTTCCCCTATGTTATTTTTATAATTTTTTCTGAGGGTTAGAAAATATGTTAATTGCTTTAAAATATACACTCTACTGTATGCAGTAAAGCCTGCTTTAAAAGTCACCTCTGTAGAAAGACCATCTGTCAAGGCTCCATTTTCCTTTCCTTTCCAATTTTTTTTCCTCTGTTTCTGTGGAGACTGTTACACATTGTACTGTAACTCATGTAAATTAAGTTGCCTCAATTAAAAACAATTGTTTAGGTCTGCCAGCAAACATCAACCGCCTAACGAATGTTGGCAGCACTTTGTATAGTCTGTCCTTTCCATTACCTGCTACAAGTGTATTCTGGTGATTAAATTACATTCATCTCAGTATTAGCTGGGATTCAGTGAATTACATGAAGTGAAACAGAAGTATTCATGTTGCCTTGTAATAAAACAGAGAGGGGGTATTTAATTGATCAAAATAGTGTCTGATGTAAATGCCAGTGTTCATACCATTACATGATGGCTCTTTGACGATGTTGTCAGAAATCACACATACTCTTTTTATGTATATATATATTCAATGGCAAAAACTTTGTTAAAGTAACGTTAAGGTTTGTTTGCAAATGTCCAAAAGGTTAGGAAATTGCAAGTTAAGGTAGCCACACAACCTTAACTCTGCACCCTTATGTGTATGTTTCCTGTCACAGTTGACATCACATATGACATCATCAATGACATGGGCAATGACATCACTAAGCACATGACAAATTCTCCCTGAAGACTGGCCATACAGAAGTCATTGTGATTGGTAACATGTTCAGTAACTGCATTATCTTTGCTGTCGAAATGTGCTTTAACCAACAACAGATTTCCATGTACTCAGAAATGTGTAATTCATGTTGAGGTATGTAGTGATGAGTATTTGATGTTTGGAAAGGAGTACCTGAAAATGGATGGGACATGCAATATGTGAAACCCTACATGTAAGATAACACTCTCCATTAAATTTCACTCAGAAGATGCCAGTGAAATAGAAAAGGAATGTTCTGTAGTACTGTATGGTATACTGCTGCTCCATGTATACTGTGGGACACAAAGCGGTGTTTTATGTTTCTTGGAAGCATAAAATCCACGCATTACAATCCACTTCTTCATTGAACTGCAGAAATCTGCAATTGTACCTAAACATTTCAATGTCATAATTGGCTTCCAGCCATAAGATTATGTTGGCAAGAATTCTTACTGAACTGTAAAGTTTGAAAGAAGAATGGGTAACAGTGCAAAAATAAAATGAATAATAATACTGTAGAAAATGCAGTGACTCCTTTTGCCATGTGAAACAGTGTAGTTCATACAAGAAAGCCAATGTTGTGGATTCCAGTATTAGAGTTTGGAGAAATATGGCTTGTGGAAGGTCCCAACTAATTAATTAGCTCTACTGTATTCTGAGTTAATTGGTTTTATTTAGAATACTGGTGAAATATCAAGCTTGACAGCAAAGATTGTGGGAATGCAGTTACTGAACATGTTACCAATCACAATGACTTCCCTATGGCCAGAGAATTTGTCATGTGCTTAGTGATGTCATTGCCCATGTCATTGATGATGTCATATGTGATGTCAAATGTGACAGGAAACATACACATAAGGGTGCAGAGTTAAGGTTGTGTGGCTACCTTAACTTGCAATTACCTAACCTTTTGGACATTTGCAAACAAACCTTAACGTTACTTTAACGAAGTTTTTGCCATTGAATTTCCATAGAGAAGAATTTCCATGCAGAAGGTATCTTGGAAAATCAAACAACCAACAAGAAGTATGTAAAGATTTTCTTTAAAAGCCAGGTTTATTGAGGCAAAATCAAATGTTGTTAATCCCTGCCCCTGAGGCTAGAGGAGGGGGGAAAGCAAAGACTGTCCCTGGAGTCCCCAGCAATGGCTGCCCTGGTGGCTGGAGAGGTGGGGACAGCAAGGACTGTACCTGAGGCTGGAGAGGTGGGGACAGCAAGGACTGTAACTGAGGCTGGAGAGGTGGGGACAGCAATGGCTGCCTTGGAGGCTGAAGAGGTGGGGACAGCAACGGCTGCCCTGGAGGCTATAGAGGTGGGGACAGCAAGGACTGTACCTGAAGTTGAGGACGTGGAAGAAGCAATGGCTGTACCTAGGCTGGAGAGATGGGGAAAGCAATGGCTGTACCTGAGGCTGGAGAGGTGGGGAAAGCAATGGCTGCCTTGGAGGCTGAAGAGGTAGAAGCAGCAACGGCTGTACGTGAGGCTGAAGAGGTGGGGAAAGCAGTGGCTGTACCTGAGGCTGGAGAGGTGGGGAAAGCAACGGCTCTGTACCTGAGGCTGGAGAGGTGGGGACAGCAACGGCTCTGTACCTGAGGCTGGAGAGGTGGGGACAGCAACGGCTGCCTTGGAGGCTGGAGAGGTGGGGACAGTAACATCTGTACCTGAGGCTGCAGCTGTTGCAACAGCAACGGCTGTACCTGAGGCTGGAGATGTGGCGACAGCAACAGCTGTACCTGAGGATGGAGAGGTGGGGACAGCAACGGCTGCCTTGGAGGCTGGAGAGGTGGGGACAGTAACATCTGTACCTGAGGCTGCATATGTGGCAACAGCAATGGCTGTACCTGAGGCTGGAGAGGTGGGGACAGCAATGGCTGCCTTGGAGGCTGAAGAGCTGGAAGCAGCAACGGCTGTACGTGAGGCTGGAGAGGTGGGGACAGCAACAGCTGTACCTGAGGTTGGAGAGGTCGGGACTGCAACGGCTGCCAGAGAGGCTGCAGATATGGCAACAGCAAGGACTGTACCTGAGGTTGGAGAGGTGGGGACAGCAATGGCTCTATCTGAGGCTGGAAAGGTGGGAAAAGCAAGGGCTGTACCTGAGGCTGAAGAGCTGGTGACATTATTTGAACAGTACTGCCGGGGAGCAGTTATTCTTCATGTTGTGTGGCTCTGTCCACTCCCTCTAGAAAGATCATGTATGAATCCTGTAGGTTTTTAGGCAGAAGGATGCGTTTTGTGCAATTTAAGGTCTTGATGCCATATTGGATTTGCCGTTGCTTCTTCTCTCTTCTATCTGTCAGGCCCATCTTTCAAGTCTTGTCAGTTCTTACCTGAATTAGATAGGAGATATTTGGACCAACCACCAAAGGAAAAAAAGGTTTCTGAAATGTAATAAATAGAATTCTGTATAGTTGTACTTTACTGTACTGTCTTGACGAGTTTTACAAAAACAATTACAATACGAATATTACTACAGTTGTATTGTCACTGTATTAATAATATACTGTATTGTAATGTTTTTTTTGTTTGTTTTTTTTGTTTTTTTTAACCGGCTTTAGATTACTCGCTGCGAGTAGTATTAATTTATTTATGTTCTCAATTCATGCCGATTGATTATCGTCATCAGCCATGTCTTATACTTTCTAAAAAATATATTGTTATTGACCCATTTCATTAACAAAAGTTCAATAACTTTTTATTTTACTTGTGGATGTTCTACTGCTGTGTGATACATCCTTATTTCAGGGGTTTCTTAAATGAACACAAATGATTAATAATAGCTTTTTACCCACCAAGTAAATTACTTCGCGTTGTGAAGAAGGTATCAAACATTCTGTCGCAGTTGAAGAACAACTTCGTGGACCAGCGTGCGCTGTTAATTTAAAAAATCTCAACCGTCCTTTGGCAGCGATATACAGTAAACAAATAGCAGAAAGTGTTTAATGTATGTGCTTAAATATGGAATATATAACACGCATACATATAATAGTATGCATTTGTATTTTATTCTATTTGGCAAAACATTATCTTCTCACTTTTTTTTTTTTTTTTTTTTTAGAACCTACGCTATACAAGATCATAACCATTTACAGTATTGCGTTTACAAGTGTTGACAGACTTCTTTCTTTTTTCATATCCAGCAGGCAGTATGTATTTATTTTATGTGACTCAATGTGTTCCTCGACGAACAACAGTTTTGTTCAAGCCGGGCCATGTAAAGCTGTCAGTCAGATCATTAGTTTAACAAAGCAAATTACAACTTTGATAGAAACAAATAATCACAAACCCAATAACAACGATCTTCAATAAACAAAAAAAGCACTGGAGTTTAAAATAGGGGGTGTCATAACAAATACATTGTGGTTTTTATTATTTTTTATCCATTTGGTAGACGCCTTTATCGGAGGCTTACATTTTATTATTTAACTAGTGTTTAATTTGTGCCATGGCTGAGCCACGGCACCTCTTTCCCCCTTTAGTTATGAAAGTTTTTTTTTTTTTTTTTCTTTGGTGAGCAACTATACAACCCAGCTAACAGGGTAATCCTGTAAAGTGCCACTGCATTCTCTGTCTCACATGATCGTTTCTCTGACCGCTGACGCTGTGTGTGTGTGTGTGTGTGTGTGGAATGGAACACGGACAGTTTCGATGAACTCCCGACTGTATCATAAAGTGAGGGGGGAGGAGAAAAACGTATTTCCTAAATGAACAAATTATTATTAGTTTCCCCAGTACTGAAGGCACAAACACTAATTATTATCACTGATTACCAGTTTTAACCAGACAGAAACACAGATCTGACCCGTGTGTGCTGAACTATAGGCTATTCAATGTCTGCCTGTTGGATATGAAAAAAGAAAGAATGTCTCCCTATTCAGTGAAATGGAACGGTCGAAATCAACGCTGCCAGGCACTGACGTCAGACAGAAGTGACGACAGACCGTTATCTTTTTTGGTTCAATTTTGGTAAAACCAGGACCCCCCCCCCCCCCCCCCGAAAATATAAATACCCCGTTGCACATCTACACTCCCGGGACTATGTGTATGCCAAGTGTGGTTCCTCAGTTAGCAGTACTTTTTGAGATACAGGTGTATATAAAAGCGTCTTAATTTTTCTTTTTTTTTAAAAAACCAAAAAAAACTGCTGTTTTTATCGCCACGCTGTATCACCAAATGCTACCCCGTTCACAGGGTTTGTTGAGCCTGTCAATCCGACCACACACACCAATTTTCATGCATAATGATGGGGATTTACCCCCCTTTTGAGCTGGTTGTAAAATCGACTTTAAACAGAACCTTTGTTCAAATCTTAACTATGTACTGCGCAGACATATGCTCTGAGCACACTCTTAAACTCGGGAGATGTTCAAGGAGGACAGAGATGTTCAAAACTCCTGTGAGTGGTTTTGTTCGTGCACTGGGTGTGCTGTATGTCCAGACAATTTTTTAATCATCAAGAAAATGACAGACTCATTTAATTTGAAGTTTTAACAAATCAGAGCAGTAGTAGTGCTCTTTTCGGTTTATTAAATGCTTTAAAAATTGATTGATGTTGCAAGCCACTTTGGATCCCTGCTAATAGGCAGCCTCGGCGTTTCCAGTACCTTTACAGGTTTAACAGCATTAGTACTTCAATACAGTAATACAAATATGGTTATCATATGCTTAGCCATCAATACTTCACTCTCTACAGCTAACATATAAATCCCATACCTCATAGCAATGCATCAATATAAAAGAGATATTAAATTCAAATATATGCTTACCTTCCCAGTATGTGGAAGTGTAGTGTAGGATATATTGAAAAATAAGAAATGTCTTCAAAAGGCAGAGACTATACTTCGACCAAACAGCAATCCGTTTTTCAGAGATCTCAGAGCATGGACCACACAACTTGTATAGCAAGCAATATCGAATGGGGTTTTACCTTTTATAGGATTTTCCCTCCATTGAATACATCAGGAGTCCCATTTAAATCTGATCATCAATCTGTTTTGACAGTTCTTATCTGAGTTGATATATTCTAGAAGGATCCGGTCAACACTTTTTTAAAACCAATTGAATGTGAGCTCATGGTTCACTATCTTCCACTCCTCCTTTCCCTAAAATTAGGTGAACTGGAGTTCACAGGGTCCTTGCTGACAAATAAAATACAAGTATATATGTGTATTAAAAGAGATGCTATTTTATATACATAACATCATCTTTTTGTGTGATTATATTAACTGACCCTAATATATTCCCATTGAGCAACATACTGTATCTTATCACCTTTTCAGTTTAGTTTACTTTCATATACAGGTATGTTAACAAAGTGTGGAACAAAAAGACGGTAGGGGTTTATGACAAGCCTTTGAATAAGCATACAGTTATTTCCATTTACATTTAAGCTATAATAAAACATGTTAAATATAATAGCCTTATATTAACTTGTACCATGCTTGGACCAAACCTGACCTCTCTCTGTTTTTCAAAAGTTGCCTGCACCAGCAGGTTTCAGAAACCCCTTGTTTACTTGCCAAGTCTAGTGTTTTGATCAATATGAAACTCCACTGTAAGCACTTTAACAAATTCACCGCATGAAGTCATTTTTGGCTCGCAAACATTATCCCAATTAAAATCACTACCTATCTGATAAGGACTGATACTGTAAATGACTTTTCTATTTTAAATCGAATGCCAAGTGTTCATTCATTTCTATGATATCATAAAGAGAGTTAATTTTGAAAGACCTTGGATTCCAAACTGCTGACGACCAGTGAATCTCACTTTTAAGAGCCAACACCGAATCCTGCTTTGAGGTGCCAAAGACCAAGCCTTATCTTTTGAAGGTCTAATGCCCTTCCAGAATTATACTGTGTGTGTCTGAGACAAACATTTAATTATTTCACTTTTAAACTCTTCAGTTTTCCTGTAAATAAATACCTCTATTTATTACTGCAGTAAAACTTTTATATAAGATGTATTTCTAATTAAGTTACTTCAGTATAACAGTTGCGCCTAGAAATTATAATATTATTTTAGTCCATGGATACATTTTTTAAGCTTTTAATGGAAGGTCCAGTTATTTATATCTAAATACAGGCTATCATTAACATATTAGATGGCCATAGTGTTACAGTGGCTGAACTAAGTCTGACCTTCTTCACTGTTCATACAAAATCCAGTTAAAGCAGGTTTTAAGACAACCTCTGCTTTTTGCCAGTTTTAGGGCTGATTAATATGAAACACTATCGTAAGCATTTTCCAATACTCATTATTTCAAACCAATTTCTAACTTAACGTATTAACACGTCCTACGCTTTCTGTTCCCATCTCTTCCTGCCAGATTTTAATTAATTTCTGTTATATATAGAAAATGATTATTGTAATATAAACTCCTATCTTCTGTTATCCGAAAAGTATTTCGTTCATTAATATTAACGAGATCGCTCATTATAGAGAAGATCTTGGCTTTTAAATCGCTGACCATGAAAAAATCCCAGCTACATTGGCCAAAACCAATGAGTCATTTTCAACACAGCTTTTACTACAGGCAGGTGAGGACGAGGTTACAAATCGGTTCACTGTATATGTAAAGTTACAGTTTATACTTTAAATGATTTTATAACATAGTTCTAATTCAGATATGTCAATATAGCAATATCTTATAAACTGCAATCCTGTTTTACTTCATTGATATACACAGAAGGTAAGAGGTTCATTTTTAATTAGCAGCAAATGCAACTTTGAATATTAAAACTTAGGACTGCTCATAAATTTACTTAATGTTATTATATTAGGTTTCTTATTTATTTAAATACTTTAGTTTTTTCTTTCTATAATCAAACCTAGTTTGATTGCTTCTGGCATATTAACTGTGCTCCATAGATTCTGCCATTCTGCTCTCGCTGGATCAGAATGTTCTGAGGCTCTGAGTCTAATTAAAAAAGATGCTTTTGCCTGATAAGGGAGGTTTGGAACTTTTAGCAGGTCAGTCTGACCTTCAATGTAATGAACTGATCCACACAGGCCTTACACAGATCTGCTAATAATATTTTCTACTGGTTTTATATTCTTTAAAACACATTACAGTCATTACAATATTTGTTGCAGTTTCACAAATTTTCAATTTGTATCCCAAAGATCAGCCTGCTTCCAGTAGCTGTGACAGTCTTGGGTCAGTTTCTGCTCTCAGTGAGTAAGTTTCTGCTCATAGGTGTGGGTGACAGTCTTTAAAAGCCTGATGCCTGCAAAAACTTAAATCTTGTTAGCTGGGCTCCCATCTCTACATTCTCATTCGTCAGTGGGCAGACACATTTTAACTGAATCTGGTTGCTCAAAGAACCGCACACCCTTGAAACCGAGGCTTTCCATGCAAAAGGATCTAATGACTTATAATTAGATAATGCCTGCAGTGAGTTTCAAGATCTCTTTCTAGGGCGCATGTAGAAGGAGTGCTGTGTCTCAGTGCAGGTCCCAGTGAACAGGCGTCCACCATCACAGAGGATTAGAAGGAAATGGGGAAGAAACCCCCCTCTCACCTCTAAGATAGTGCTCCCTGCAGCACAGGGCAGTTGAGGTATGTGGGCGGTGTGGGCTAACTCACATTGCTGCTACCTCTGTTGTACTTGCTCTTTGAATTAACACAGGACTTCAGTATAAAGTATATGTTTTTCACAAGTAAATGTGTCATCCAAAACTTAAAAACCACTCAATCGTAATGGTAACACTTATAAGAATCTAAGTCAAGTAGACCAGCAAGATATCACATTATTTTACATACAGTTACATTATTTTTACATACAATTACCCATTTATACAGTTGGGTTTTTACTGGAGCAATCTAGGTAACGTACCTTGCTCAAGGGGACAGCAGCAGTGTCCCCCACCTGGGATTGAACCCACGACCCTCTGGTCCGGAGCCCTAACCACTACTCCACACTGCTGCACTCTTCTGAGATGTGTGAGTTTGAATCTCAGGCAGTGCTGTGGGCCATGCCCAGCTCTCACCTCATCTGGTTTGGGCATATGAACTCTCCAGTAGACTGGACGCACTAAGAATCTGACAAATGGCTGCAGTGATGGGTCATTTGTCTCGGTGATGGAGTTTGTTGTTGCCCTTTGGGAGGAAGAAAGAAAGAATAAAGAAAATAAGAGTAAACCATGACGGATCACTTAGAAGCAACTACAGGAGGGGCTGCTGGTCAGAACTGGGAACACTGAGTTTCAAACTAAACAGAACTGTATAGCACTGATACTGAACTGGTCCAATTGGAGTTATACAGAAGGGTGTGTCCCAGATGTGTCAGTAGCATGATTATATAGTATATCTATGCATTATGTTGCATGCATTTCCCTAGTGTGTATTCACAGTTTATATGTGTTTTATGTTCTATTATGTTTTTATGTATAATCTACAATATACTCATCCTGTCACTTTAGTATCTTGTTACATCATTTTGGATGGTCTGGGGGATTGCTGCCAGCCAAAATGTTAGGAAAGATGGTACAGTCAGAGCAAGGTTCAACTGTACCTATTAATGCATTTGGTTAACAGGTCATATGAGGTAAAGCATACAGATAGGGGAGAAAGCCACATGGATATGTGTTATGTGTCTCTCTCAATGCCTAACACACCAAGGGTGCCCTCTAGCGGATGCAAAAAAAAAAAAATCAACTTTTGTTTCTGTTTCCATTCCAGTTTAAGGGGTCTTCAGTATGGTGTCTGCTGATAACATACAGTTTTCCAAGAGCAATTTTATGGCCCATGAAGGTGATATGGTGACCTGACATTTTATACCAGAATTATTAATTTTATATCAATTCTCATATACAGTTAACAAGGAGGAAGCTGGGACTTTCTTTATTCCTGTTTTTTTTTTGCAGTTCTATAGGTATTTCCCTTGAATCCATGTTGATCTTCATAAATTCCCAGCATAAAGCTGCAACATCCTGCAAACATTTTTTTTGTGAAACTTGGATCTCTCAATGGAGAGGATGGAAGCCTTTTTATATCATCTTTATAACATTCTCAAGCCTTGCAGTAGATGTTAATAGATAAAATCTTGATAATCCTTGGATAAGACATTCTTTTAATGGTATTCTGGCCCAGTAACTGTCTTAACAATATAAGGGTAGAAGGTCAAATGTAAGGTCTCTTACGACAAATAATTCTCATTCAAACCTTTCCCTATTTTGATTGATGCCGTTTTCTACTGCTGGTCTCTCAGAAAGGCCACAAACTGGAGACTGAACCACCCTTCAATTGCTTTTATAGGTCTGGCCCTCTGAAGTTGAGGCACAATCGCTGGGAATGAGTGGGGAAGCTCACATTACTGCTTCCATTCCATTGAAACAAACAAGCACAGAGCAACTTCCTCTTTCAAATGGACTTCGCCGCACTTATGATTAAGGAAAGGGGGTGGGGGTGGGGGGGTCGACAGGTCTGTCAAAAGCACAGCCAGGATAGATGCTTTCAGAAGCAATTTGTTGATCAACAGATTGTTTGTATTGATGATTTAGAGCTGAAACACTTGATTCTGACATGGATTGGGGGATTGGAGATGAAATAATCTGATTGAGCAGCTGAAGTGACAGAAGCCACATTAATAGCCATATGCCTAGGAGAAAAACAGATACACAGAATCAGCCAGCAAATAAACAAAAAAAAGAAACTGCCAGCAATTACTTCAGTGCCACTGGGACACGTCCTGCTAATTTACAGCATTACAGCATTAGAGAGCTTTTTTTAAAGGGAGGTGGGGGTGTCCCTCAGTTCACACTATACTCATTATTATTATCAGTTAACTGGGGACTTGTAAAATCATTTTGTCTGCCCCCCTCCCCCCCAAAAAAAATACAGATGAGAATAATTACTAGATAAGGATGCAGATGACACTGTGTGAATAGAACCTAATCAAATTTGAACACATACTGTGCCGTACGTGTTTATCTTGTTTCCTTAAGACAAGCCCCCAATTAATTTTCTATTCTATTTTTTTCTTTTTGTACATGCGCTGGTTTTGCTCTCTCCCTCCCCTCATCACTTACAGATGGGTTTTGTCTTGCGTGCAGGTTGTGAACAGAGGACTACAACTGCTGCTCGATCCGAGGATATCCCACTGTGAGTATTATCATGTTTATTTTTCTTTTACCTTGTATTTTCTGCCTTTTGTGCACAAAGATAGACAAAACACAATAAAACAAAGGGAGAAATTCCTCTGCAGTGGTCAGAACAATTTTCAGCAACTCTGAACTGTTTTTTGGGGGGGGGGGGGGGGGGGGGTCTGTCTGTCTGCTAGCGGAAAGTGAGTTACTCAGAGCTTGTTAGGTGCTTTTGTCAGACTGACAGGACTGGTTGCAAATAGTGTGGAGTTGAGGCATGGATGCTGGAAATCGATTAACTACTAGTTTCTCGTTAACAACTTGCTTGCTTTCTTTCTTTTGCCGTTGCATGTCACAGCTTTACTGACACTGTTGAACATTTTTTTGTCAACTAAGTCGTATTGTTTAAAAGAAAGAATGTAAATACATACGTAAGGTACCATAAACAAAGCATTTCTTATTAATACAATCATTTTCTATACTACAGTACCACTCTTAGGTTGACATGTAATCAAAAGCATTATTTTCAAATCGGTAGATAACATGCTGCTAATCTTTCATGTTTTCCTAACAAGTACTGGTTGTCTTGAACTTAATAGGGTGTTGTGGTGTTTTCTTCAAACCACGGAATCCTGTCTAATAAATAAATGTTTGAAAACACTTGCCTTACAGCGCTGTGTTGTGCTGTTTGTGTTTATTAATCATAACCAAAGTATGTTTCCAGCCATAGGTGTAATTTACATGGGGGGCATGTCCCCCTCTCTTTTCCATTATTTGAGATAGGATAATCTTTTTGCATGCATCAGATACAGAAACTGTCGTCGTCCCCCCCCCCCCCCCCCCCCACACTTTTGAAACCAAATTTACGCCACTGTTTCCAGCACTGCTTCTCTAAGTGTGAAAGACAAACACCTGTAATTAATACGCTGTAACATAACTTGACAGTGTAGATGTAGTTGTGTTGGTTTGTGTTGTTAGTTTGTTCATCTAATATAAAAATAAAGTTTGGATTAGCAGACATTAAAATACATCACATAACTTTGTTCATCTGAACTTAGTTTACAGTTATTTTTTTGCTAAGGTATTTTCTGATTGATTCATTTGTCTGTTTACTATTCTTGTGCTCCTTGCACTTTTTTTCCCATCTCACTTCAGTGATAACTTCCTTCTGAACAGCAAATGTGGCTGAACAATTAATATGAAGGCTATAACAAGTATTTTATATTATATTGTTCGGGTTTGGGTGTCTAACGTATTTCATGATCCAGCTCTTTGTTTTTTTTTGGTTAGCTGGCAGTGCTGGATGGATCCCTTGTGGGTTTTGAAAAAGAAAATCATAATAAAACAGTATTTTACCTCCAGAGCTGTTTTTATTTCCTTTTTCAATATGACTACATTGTCTATTCATGTTGTATTAATGTATGCAACGCTTTCTTCCCCACGGGGGCATTGTGGTGAAAAGCTTTAAGTAAATAAATGATCAGGTGGAGCCATATGATCTGAAAGCTCTTCAATCCTGACTACACTTGTCATCAGAAGCTTGCTTTTTTAGCTGGTCTGTTTCCCGCTTACTCATTTCTGGAAGAAATGTGCAAAGTTTTGTAAGTAAAACAGCCCTGTCCTATGACTATTCTTTTACGTAAAGGAATGTATTCCATTGACTGTATTTTATTAATATTACATTTCATATACAGCCATCAAATACCCAGTAGCACAAATATATATTGAAAATGTATACATATTGTATTAATCTAATATGTTATGGATAGGTGTGACATTTATTGACTAAAGAGGAGGACTTTAGAGATGTTTACATAACCCCATTAGAGACCAAGGCAACACCATTATTAACAAGAGTTTAACATCTTCTGCAGAAAAAAAAAAAAACATTTTATTAACGCAAACCCACTATCAAAATCACATATTATATCAAAAACATAAATATAACCCAGTGATAACACCTAAAAGAAGAAGAAAGAAAAAATAAATGCCTTTGATTTGCTTTCAAAACAATACAATTGCATTCCACTTACAAGACCACTATGAATAGCCTATTGATTTCAGAAACGTTTATGTACTTTCAAGAAATAATCAAGTGCTGAATAATAGCAGGGGCCAGGGGCTCCGTCAAAGATCACTTTGGATCTAATGTGTATCAGCCCAGAGAGGCAGTGCTAACTCTGTGGGAAAGTCATTTAGTAAGCATGTCTCCTGTCACTTTTTAGCTTTTTCTTCTTTGAAGAACCAAAAGCTTTAGAACCCTGGAGTGTCCTGCAAGTGATGATGTGCTTGTTATATGTTACGGTAAAAGTCAGAATTTGGTCAATCTTTTTACTGCTAAATGCCAACATTTACCAAATAAGGTGGTAATGTCAGAAATTATGAAGAAATATATTGCTTTTTGGATATTTACCTTAATTGATTAATTAATTTCTTGGCTGACACCCTTATCCAGAGTGACTTACAATTGTTACAAGATATCACATTATTTTTACATACAATTACCCATTTATACAGTTGGGTTTTTACTGTAGCAATCTAGGTAAAGTACCTTGCTCAAGGGTACAACAGCAGTGTCCCCCACCTGGGATTGAACCCACGACCCTCTGGTCAAGAGTCCAGAGCCCTAACTACGACTCCACACTGCTACCGGAAGAATTATTCCTGCATATAAATGGTCAATTAACAAAATAATCATTAATGTCAAAGAAAATATTTATTTCTGCATACACATTTTCCGTTAAGAAAAAAAACATTAATGTCGAACAATATTTCTACATACATATTTTCCATTAAGAAAAAACATTGTCTGAACAATATATATTTCTGCATATGCATCTTTCATTATGAAAACACATTAATGTAACACAATATATGTATTTCTGCATACGCATTTTCCATTAAGAAAGTAATCATGAATGACCTTAAAGTAATGAATAATTGAGCCACTGAAAATGGTTGTAAATGGTGTGATGCACTTATGTACTGTAGGACAAAATATTCTGGTAAATTTGTGCTTAAAACAATTCACAATGGTGTAAAGGGATAATGTACTCCAAATACGTAGTTTGATGAAAAAAAAGCATTCTGTTAAGTGCAAATTAAATCATTTAGTGCGATTTTTCAACAGAAAATTGCACTTTGGTTATTAGGACACAAAACTTAAATACAGGTATTAAATAGATATATTTATTTACTTACTGCAGCATGGTAGACTCTTGTGGCACTTGGAGTTACACAGGACTCCTGCAGGGCCACCGAGGGTCGTCATGGGCCCCAGGGAAGGATTCGTATGTGACTGCACTGCAACTGTCTGCAGGCTACGCTCCACACCGTTGCAAGCTACACGCTGTTCCTGATTGTGAGACTGCAAGCAGCCCAGACACAGACACACAGCCCAGTACCTTGGTGCTTTGCCCTCAGTATTTGGTGATCGACGCCTACGGTACCCTCGGGTCCTCGGTGCCTCAGATTTGACGCCTCGAGGCCTTTCGAGCCCCATGCTTCGGCGCCCTTGGTGGCCTCGTTACCCCGACGCTCCACAACATTGGTGCCTCAGTGCTTCAGCATCCTCGGTACCTCGAGGGCTACACGCCTCGGTGTCTCGACACCTCAAGGTTTTTCAAGCCTGTGCAGTAGTGCCTTTGGTAGCACACTACCCAAGAGCCTCGGTACCTCAGTGCTTCGATGCCCTGGGTGCCTCGAGGACTCCACACCTCGGCGCTTCAACTCCTTAAGGTTTTTTGAGCTCCGCGCATTGCACCCTCGGTGGCCTTGGTGGCCCTGCGCTCCATATCCTCGGTGCTTGGACACCATAGGCACCTCGAGGACTGTACGCCTCAGCACTTCGACGCTTCAAGGTCTTTCCAGCCTTCCACTCCAGTACGCTCGAGACCCACGGACCTCAGATGTTTTGACACCCTCGGCGCCTCACCAGCACACTCAATCCCCTGCAGGGGGGGGTTCAGTGCCTCGGTGTTATACAGCCTCGATGCCTCGGTGCTTCGGCTCCATCGACGCTCCAGAGCTACTCGCCTCGATTGAAATGTCTAATTTCCACCCGTGCGCATCCTGCAGGTGGAAAATGCCTCCACAGGACAAACACACCCTGTGTGTGAGGTGCCTGGGTATCGAGCCTTGGCAGACAGGTCGTCCTGCTCTTTTTGCGCTGGGTCCAAGGAGAGCACCCTACAAAAAAGACTGGGCAGGCAGCCAAGGAGAGCCATCATCAGCCTCGGGATCACAGGCCCCCCCTTCCAAGCCTCCGAGCGCTATGCAAGGTATTCCTTGTGCGCAGGCCCCATAGCGCCACCGCAATCGCTCTAGATCTCCCTTGAGGGGCAGAATGAGGACCAGGCGAGGGATATTGCCGAGTTAAAGAGCCAAATGGCCCAGATACTCGAGAACTTAAGCAAGCAGCAGGTCCCCCCTGCTCCTCCCACAGCTCCACCAGCACCTGTCCCAGAGCATACCCCGGCATCGGCAGTGGTTGCTACAGAGGTTGAGCAACAAGACGTGGTGATGAGCGAGGAGAAACAGGATGCGTTCTTCCTAGCAGCTTCCTGGGATGAGGAGTCTTTTTGCAGATGGAGACTCAGGACCAAGACCTGACTCAGGTAACGGCCCCCAGCTCCTAGCTCTCCTCGGAGCCCGAGATTCCAGCACCCTCGAACTCGGTTCGGGCACTGATGGAAATGGCCGCCAACTTCTGTTTTCAGACCAGTGCAGACTTCGACC
Organism: Acipenser ruthenus; assembly: GCF_902713425.1. Taxonomy (NCBI): domain Eukaryota; kingdom Metazoa; phylum Chordata; class Actinopteri; order Acipenseriformes; family Acipenseridae; genus Acipenser; species Acipenser ruthenus. Next base: position 6,490,591 of record NC_081207.1, on the reverse strand, counting down.
CCCCAGCCCTTTCCGGTGTTTCCAGACTTCCTGGAGGAGGTCAAGTCTGCATTATAAGATGCGCCTATCTCCCCTGTCCACACCTTTGGACCAGAGGTAGAGGAGATCTTACAGTGCTCTCACAGAGAGTGAGAGGCATCCTGGCAGGTAGCTGTGATGCTCCCCTCCCATGCCTCGGCACGGGCAAGGGTGAGGCATTGGCGTCCGGCAGTTACCACGGTAACCCAATCCCTACGGCACCACAGGCACCACCTCCAGGCCTCCACGGCAAGGAGCCAGCAACAAATATGAGGGAACGCAGGACGTGGGGCCCCAGCGCACCAGAGCCCAGGGAGACAGTTCCAGCGGAACTGCTCCAGGCAGCCTCCAAGGCTTGCGGCCTCAGGCCCACCCGTTCGCACAACACCATCTCCACTACTGGCACAGTTGCACCTCAGACTCCTGGGCACTCACCACCGTAACGGTTCTTGAAGGAGAGGAGGTTCCAGTTGGTCACACATCACCACATCCTCAAGTCTGTCTGGCCGTGCGACTGGTTTACAACAGTGGACCTGAAGGACGCATATTTTCACGTTCCTATCCATCCTGTGCACAGGAAATATCTCAGTTTTGCCTTTCATGGGAGCATGTTCGAGTTCTCTGTGCTGCCATTCGGCCTCTCCTTAGCCCCCCGCACTTTTTCAAAGTGCATGGATGCCATCCTAGCTCCCTTGTGGCTGCAGAGGATCAGGGTGATGAATTACCTGGACGACTGGTTGGTATGTTCCCAGTCCCAGGAAGGAGCAGTGGCCCACACAGCCATTGTGATGGAGCATCTGTCGAGGCTGGGTCTCACCCTCAACGATGCAAAAAGACAATTAACACCAGTGCAAAGTATGGTCTATTTGGGTCTCCGGCTGGATTCCCTTGCAATGCAAGCCTATCTGTCGGACGACAGGGTAGCTGCTATTCGCAAATGCCTGGCCCTGTTTCAACCTGGGTCCACAGTGCAATTAGTGTTGTATCAGAAACTATTGGTTCTAGTGGCTGCAGTGCCCTCAGCCATTCAACTGGGGTTACTTCACATACACCCGCTTCAAGCCCCTCACCTGAGTGAAGGCGTAAGGATGGGAGTTATTTACAACCATCAAGTGGTGATGACAGACGCATCCAACTCTGGTTGGGGGGCGGTCTGGGCAGGAAGAGGAGTCCACGGATCCTGGTCGGGCCGCTGGACATTCCTGTACATAGACATGCTAGTGCTGAGAGCAGTCCACCTCGCGCTCAAACATTTTCTCCCTGTGCTCCGCAACAAACATGTCCTTGGCCGCATGGACAACATGTCAGTGGTTGCGTCCGTGAACCACCAGGGAGGGCTTCGGTCCCTGGGGTTACACCGCATAGCCTTTCGCCTACTGATCTGGGCACAGAGGCACCTCCTGTCCCTCCGGGCTGTACATCTCCCGGGAGTGGTGAATTGGGCAGCGGACAGGTGGTGCAGCGCATTTGGGAACGCTTCGTGGAAGCCCAGGTCGAACTCTTTGCCATTGCAGCTGCAGAAGTCCACTAGGCGTCGACGCCCTACTGCACGAATGGACCAAAGTGCCTTTATACGCTTTCCCGCCTATACCACTGCTCCCTGCCTTCCTCGAGAAGGTCAAGAGCGAGAGAACGACAGTACTCCTGGTTTTCAATCCTCTGCCAGCTGCTGCAAGGCCAACCCTGGGAGACCCCGCTGTACATGGATCTCCTCAGTCAGGCGAAAGGCACACTCTGGCACCCAGAACTGGGAAGACTCCAATTGTGGGTCTGGCCCCTGAATGGGACCGTCTGGCCGCCCTAGGGCTCTCAGACGCAGTAGTGAGTACACTACAGAACACTAGGGCTTCTTCCACATGAGCGTTGTACGCAATAGGTGGAAATATTTTAAAAACTGGTGCATGGCCAGAGGCCATGATCCCCTGTATTGCCCTATAGCAGTTATTTTACAGTTTCTGCAAGATCTACTAGAGTAGTATCTGCTTGCCGTGTTCCCATTGACTCAGTATCCCCGGGCGCTCATATTCTGGCAACCTGTTTTCTAAAGGGTGCTCAGCAGTTACAACCTCCTATAAATGGACGTCCTCCCCAAATGGAGTCAAAACGTGGTACTGGAGAGAGCCCAGTTTGAGCCCATAGATACCATTGAGCTGAAACATCTCACTATGAAGACAGCCTTTCTGTTAGCTATCACCTCCGCTAAGCGGGTCAGTGAGCTACAGGCACTGTCCGTGCACAGTTCCTGTATGTGCGTTTGGGACGATGGAAACAGGGTATCATTGCGCATAAACCCTGCTTTCCTCCTTAAGGTGATTACGGTGTTTCACTTGAATGAATCAGTGGAACTAGAGGCTTTCCATCCCCCTCCCAACACTAGATGGCGGTAGCGAGATGTCCCTCAGATGCTGTCAACTCATTCTCCCTCACAACAGCTCTGGTATACTTTCCCAAAAATATTCAATTTGGTGATCAGCTTCGAATTGAAAGAGAACGATAGGTTATGGATGTAACCCTGGTTCCCTGAAAGAGAAGATGATCACCAACCTTGTGAGGTCGCATCACTCACATTCGAGGGTTCAATGCAAAAGAGACTGACATCTCTGCATAATGACTATTTATTACCTCGGTGAGGACTTCACTCCACGGAGGGGCACATCAGCAGCTTTGATATAAAATGCTCAGCAAATACCTGACAAGCAGGCATATGCCAAAAGTATTCAATTTGGCAGTCATCTTCTCTGTCAGGGAATCAGAATTACATCCGTAACCTATCGTTAGCCATTGCTGTTTCATTATGTCACAAAATGTATTTGTGTCAGAAATTTGTAAAGACTTAAAGTACTGTATAGTTCTGTGAAACTGAAATACATTTTTTTATTATTCCAATTAAGTACTAAAGCTTAAGGAACACACAGCCACTTTGTGGCTTGGAACTTGGTTTCATGGGTTAGGGTTAGGGTTTGATACAGCAAAGTTGTCTCAAATTAGTCTCTTGGAACCAGGTTTTAAGCCACTGTTCTCAGCTTAAGGATGCTGCATATTTTTCCTTCAGTTTTGTACAATCTGTGTTAGATGTGCTTTGCTTTTCCGATTCGTAGCCAGGTTTTGAGCATGTGCTGTCCTGTGTTCTATCGTTTGGTGAAGTGAAAACATTTAGCTTTTAAGTTTTGAGAAGTAAATTGAGATAATTGATAGCGTAAGGGATGCCTGCTTTAACAAGCTCAAAGGTTACACATGGAGATGCTGCAGCAGACAGAGAAATTCTTTAAGCCCTCAAACTAATTTTAATTTTAAGAAAAGAAAGCTACTGTATTTAAAGATATTTTACTGTCATTAATATTACGCCTGCTTATACGTGTTCATGCTTTCATTTAAACCAAATGCAAATGCAACAAATGCAAAAAGAATATGGATATTAAATTCCACTGCATTGGATTTAACAACTGCATGTGTGCAATAGGCAGACCCGCTCAGAGGAATTGTGAGAACTTGTTGATGATTCCTTACTGGATGATAGACCTTCTGACTGATCAATAAAGTTAGCCAAGATAAATGAGAACCATTCTATCAATTATAGATGATTAGGCTTGCCTTCTACCAATCAGGATCAAGAAGTCCCCAGTGTTTACCAGGCAACATCCCCAGCATGAAATGTGTCTGGAGGTGGATGGTGGGGATCTGGGAAGAATAACAATATAAATAGTTGGCAGCTCACACAGTTCTAATAATTATAATATAAATAGCAAACAGGGATAATAGGCAGCACACTGTTGTTAACTGTAATTAGATGGGTAAGAAGAAAAAATATGTCAGCAAATGTCATTATCTAAATAGTTATTTATGCAATTCAAACCGGAATAAACAGGGATTTTGGACAGCCCTCTCTTTGTAGACGTGTGGATTATGTCTGGCATGGCCCGCTTTTATTGCTACTAGAAGTCAATGAAGTTGTTTTATGTTTTGTTTTTTGTTTCTTTGTTTTTTTGAGAGGTAGTTGTAGAATGCTTTATAAAAAGTCGAGCTTCTAGTTTTGGAACTTACTTAAAAGCAGCCATTTTAATTGTTTTACCTTTACTTTTAACATCTTATGATTATTGCAATAGTTATGAGCTGTACTGAACTATGCTGCCCAATGATGAGTTATAAGCACTATTTTTCATATAGCTGTCTATGAGTGTCATTCAGGTAAACTCACTGGTTCTGTGGACTACTAACTGACTGCCAGTCTTTACATTTCCTCAATACATGTATGCTGTAACTTTTGATCTCGGCTGGCTCCAGCTGATCTATGGGAGAGTATTACAATGTCATTCAAACATATACAATGCAATACCCTCCAGCTACAACCAATTAATTAAAAGCACAATCAAAAAAGTATGTTTTCAATTTAGACTTCAAAGAATCCAATGTTTCAGCAAAAAGACAATTTTTTGTGGAACAACCAAGAGTTCTGCAATTTCTAATCTCAAGGAATGAATAGGAATATACAGAGTTAGTATAAACTCTTGAATATAGCAATACCAAACACTGATGAAGCTGGTGTAAAATCTGTTTAGTATTACTGATTTCATCCTGTTGGGATTCCTGAATTAAAATTGAAAATGTTTGTCGTGATGCATTGCTTAATTCATTACTTAATTCATGAAACAAAAAAGTTCCGACTTGGAATGAAGTTTAATGGCTCAAACAGGTAAAACTGGGAAAGTGTAATTTTGTAAATACTCTACACAGTCATGTGATAAATGTTATAAATAAAATCCTTCAGCATGTGTGTACTGTGCAGTAGTATAGTGGATTTTCAACCCTGTAAGGGATCATATGCTTCTCTGACTTCTCTTATTGAATGACCCTGTGGCGACAGTGTGATTGACACTGGTCGATACTCTAGAAAATGGCTCAGTGTTGCACACTGTAATTTTATAAACAGGCTGATGTGCCAGGTATGCATTAACTAGTAAATATTAGTCTCTATGAGATACAGCAGAGTCTGTATTATGGAGCCTGGGTTAAAACTTCCAATGACCAATTGCCAGCAGTACAAGGCTTATAATTTAATGGAATTATGAGCTGTAGAACTAGATGATGTCATCATGAGAAATACCCCCACTGTTTGTTTTCAAACAAATGCTTCTTTGAGAAAGTTATGAAACATACAATGTTGGGCAGCTGGCTCTTTTGAGCAAATGAGTATTCATTTTTTTAAATTAATATTAGGACATTTGAACTTGAGGTGGGGTGGGGGGGTTTAAGTTTGAGAGCTGTATCTAAAAGCTCTGAACCTAGCCTCACATTATGTACAACAACACTACAGCATCTGTTAAAGAGACCCCTTTTTTCCCTTTGGATCTTTGTAAATACATTGCATTGCTACAGAGCAATAGGCACGCAGTGTAGAAATCATGAGATTCGCTGGCAACTCTGGAGATCATACTCCTGACAACAAAAAACGTTTTAAACTGGGAGACTTATCATAAAAGCAAGAGGCTTAGTAGCAACATTGTGAGTAGAATTGCTTGTGCCCAAGGTTTGATAGAGCTGTGACCGCTGTGAGTAATAAAACAGTGTAAAATGAGTCCCCTGCTTGTTTTTAGACTGACTGAGGCTGTGGTAGCAGGGCATGTGTTTTTACCCATCTGAAAGTACAGTATCTGTTAGGTGCTATTAGGATAAAGACTAGAAAGCAGGCAAGCTTTCACCTTCCAAGTAACCATTGACAGCCAGCTGGCTAAATATCAAATAAGCCTAGATGGTCAGCAAAATGGGGACTGCAATGTTCACCAACATACCAGTGTAATATCACGTGCATTTTAACATTTCTAAAAGCTTGTTTGTGTTTGACAATCCTCATATAACTGCTTTACAGAAATTCACCTGGAGAGAACCTGTGTTGCATTCAGCATAACTATAAAACGGTTGGAATTTCTTAACCCTCAAATAAATCCTTTGCAGATAATGCTTTTAAATATAAAGTAAATAAAATAAAAATAAAAAATGGTCTGGACCGTATACTGGACGCAATGCATCAAATAAACTGTCAAAGGGAATAGAAAACATAAATAATAAAGAAAGATTTTTTTTTTTTGTAATCCTTATTCATATTGTCTAAATATATAACAACGAATATAAATTATTAAATAAAGTGTTTATTTTTGTACTTAAGATATATGTTTGAATATAAGATCTTGTTTTCACCTCTTCAGAGGGTGGACACCACTACAAGGTCAAAGATTCCTGATCGTCTTCACAGGCTTTGTGAAGAGACTGAAAAAAACAATGTATTTACAAACCTTACCTTGAAATGCAAGGCTATGATATGCTTGTCTGAAACGATTGGTTAAGTGAGAACCACATTTCACGGGAGCCCTGTAATATTCTTTTATGAGGAGCTGTTTGAAGTTTGGGTCTTTACCACGTAGCTTTGATTTCTGTTTGCTTGGAATCAGGAGAGAATCGGATTCCCCGTGAAGTGTGCAAATGGTAATAGAGCCCTGCATTTCAAGATACGATTCGCTACATTGATCTATTATATTTAAGACCTTTATTCTTAGGTTTTTTTTTCAGATATAGTTTATCCTTGAGAAAGGCATTTTTAAACCCACCTCCTATAGGACCCAACAATGTGAGGACATACTTTGGAATGACAGCCTTTTTACAGTACAGCATAGTAATTTACATTTAGGATAAAGGTGGTCTATTTGATTACTGTATTGACTGTAATTGTGTCTGCGGTTATAGCTCTATTGGACAGAAGGGTATAAAACGACGCTTGAACAGATGGTTCAGAACTTGTGTTGGAGGGTGATCTGCATCAGATTGCATGTTTTTTTTTTTGTCCATGCAGATTCGTACAGAACATGACTTGGTGTTCAGGCATGTGTTACATGAAGAAAGACTAGCAGCCAGCATGAATGCCCTGTGCTTGCTTGCTTGGGTCTCATTGACCCTTCTTGTTTGTACGGTTGCCAAGAAACAATTGGCAGCCTGCATCCTACTGCGTCTCTTATTAAATTACTGGGATACACCTTCCTAGTTTATTTTGAATATTTCTTTCACAGTATAAAGGAACAAGGAGCCAGCTGAGTGGTGTCTGAACACTGCAAAGCTTGTGCAGGTATGGGTGGATAGCATGGGCCAGACTCTGACTTGCTCTCAGTGGAGCTTGTTAGGCTGTGGGCAACGGCAGAGCGAGCCAGCGAGGATAGCTGCTGAGCTCTGTTTCTCTCTGATGCTATGGCTAAATTCCCTTTTCGTGGATGGACGGCTTCAACACTCCGCAGCGCCTCACAGCCAACTGGACAACTAGCTTCTGGTCACCATGATAAAAACCAGCACACTGTGTAGCAAGAAGGATTTATGGATTTGTTCTGTGAATAAACTGATCCTGTAAACATTATTTTATTAATTTAATTGCAGGGGAATCTTTCGCCAAGTAGTAAAAGAACAGGGATAGTGGAATTAGAAACGCTTAAAAACCCTGCTGTAGCCGTGCTATGCCACCCTAATTTTAATGAGTATAGGGACTCAATTCTAAAGGGAACTTGGGTCTTTTGCTTAATAGGAGGAATAGCCAGACGCTCGCAGCTGGACCCCTCAGCAGAAATGTATTGGCATGTGACCTATAATATAATAAGAATAAAAACTAGGCAGTAAACAGTAATACAATACTAAAAACAATAAAAAGCGCTACACCAGAAACCCTTCACATGAACAGAAGCCTCTGCAATAAAACCAATAAAACTCTGTTAAAAATACTAAAATACAAACAGACTAAGACCGGGTGCAATAGAGAAACAAACAGTGGAGTAGGATAAACCACACTACAACGTCTCAGACCACTAAAGAAAATATTGCCTATCCCGCAGCAATATAACACACTTAACTTTCCATATCTGGACTTGATCAGCTCTCCAGGAGAAGTTCCAACCAGAACTTTTCTGTGCTGCTGTCCAAGCTTGTTCTATGTTTTCCTTTCTCTTTCTCTTTCTCTTGCTCTCTCCTCCACACTCCAGCCTTACTTGTCTTTGATTTCTCACTTCCTGGTCTGCTCCCAGCCTCTTCCCCGGTCTCTCTCCCGCGTCTCCCCGGTCTCTCTCCTCTGTCTCTCTCCGGTCTTTTAAACAGCTGCACACCAATAAACTGTCCGTCCCGCAGCTGTGGGCAATTGTCAGCAGCCCAAATCCTTGTGCTTGATTTAATAAAAATTAAACACAACACATTAATTAGTGCAAATCATAAAAAACACAAAACGAAACCAGTGAACATATATATACACTGTGCAAATAACAATGTAAAAAATAAACATGCCCAAATAAATAATCAAATCAAACAAAGTGATACAAAAATAAAACATGTTAATAAATCATACAATAAAGGACTTGGTTGCCCTGCAACACAAATAACCCCGCTCTCTGCATATAACAGACAGAGGCATAATTAAGTTAATGTAAATATTAGCTCATGTAGCATACATACAGGTATTAATGACACAGTTTATCTTATCTATGCAATAATACCACATCTTACACATGACCCACATCATTAACACCTAGGAGAAACTACCAATCCTACACGTATACTGCAATCGGCCCTAGCCTTGTTTTCTTTGTGAAACAATGTGTTGCTACATACTACTGTTTAACGCCACAGCCATTGACTGAGTGGCCAGCATAGCCATGTTAGTATTTGTTTTTTATTGGGATGAAGTCCAAGGGAAAGAGGAAACTTGCATTGCAGGTAGGAGTATTCACTTTGGCTGTTATTGGCCTCTCTGTGCTATTGAAATCCTTCACATACGACAGCTTATATAATTCAATTTAATTCAGTCTCAAATTTCTTGAATTTAAAGGTGATCTGCACAGCTCAACCTTAAGGAACCAGGGACCTCCCTAAATTGGCCTTCTCCCCGAAACCTGTGTGTGTGTGTGTGTGTGTGTGTGTGTGTATATATATATATATATATATATATATATATATATATATATATATATATATATATATATACTGCATTTCAAATAAAATTGGGAATGGAATATTTTAATATCTCTGTATTAAAATGCTCACTGAACGAGCATGTCTGGAGGCGAGGCTTTGAAATTTCCTCTACTTCAACACTTTTAACTTGGCAAGGCTCTCCGCATTTCCCCCCTTAAGGCTTGGAACTCCGAGAGACGTTATTGAGAGTTGCTCTCAGTTTCCAGCAAACTTTCATTGTGTCAGATATTAAATGTGAAATTGCTTTTTCAGATTTTACCCTTGAAACACAGCGAATGCTAAATGTTACACCCTATTATTACTTGTTTTTCTCATTGCTTAATTTGCAAGTACGAGTCTGGGGCTGCAGGCTCTTCTTATGTAAAGTTCCAAGTAGTTTTCAAGCCACAGTTATTTTCCTTGTTTAAACCCGGAGTCACTGCTGCTTTCTGATATCTAATTCTATGTTGCTTTGATTCTTGTGGCTTGTCGTCAGACTGCAGTTGCAAGGAAGCTATACAAAGCAATGTATTTTATTTTGCTTATTATTCAAAGGATTCAAACCAGTGAGCTCCTGATTCTACTGTTGTAATAAATGAGAACCAAAACTGTGAGTTTTCTTCCCCTTCACTTTACAATGCCATTTCAACATTTGTTTTATTTGAAGTTTTTGTTTGCTTGTTCAGCTACAAAAGTAAACCTCATGTTATTACTTTATGAAAACATGTCTATGGCTACTGTTTACTGTGAAGAAACGGCAATGGCAAGAAATGAAAAAAAAAGTAAAAAAGAAATAAAATGTGTTGGCAACTTTATGTACTATTTATTCTGGGAATAAACAGAACAACGTTTAACTTGAACTGCTATTTGGCATCCTTTGTTTTTGTAGTTAATTCACTGGGGTAAAGTAAGTCCTACTCAGCTTATTCTTTACTCCTGGGATATTTTTCTATTTTAACCATGTTACATATTGTAAAGTCTTGCTGTAAAACACACAGGGGCCACGCTCCCCTGCTCCCACTGCTACGCTGTCTCTGCCTGCATTCAGAGAAATTATTTAATGACTTTTATTACTTTTTGAAAAATTAACAAATATATGAACCAATATATTTCAATTATGAGCGAATATCCGAACATGAAAATCCTGGGTTCGTCCCAGCACTAATATATATATATATATATATATATATATATATATATATATATATATATATATATATATATTTATGTCAGATATGCTACCCAACCCAAACCAGCTATTAAATCTGGCATTCACTCTTTTGAGTACACAGCTAATCTGTTTTAGACGGACAGTAAGATCTCAGCACCCTTATTTTTACTATTGCACTGAAGCTGCTTTCTCCATTTTTTTTTCACCATGTACCTGTAAAATAGTTAAACTCAGTTTCTTCCAAATAACTTTGCCTTAACATACAACAGATCCATTTAAATCCTGTAAATAAAAAGGAACATTTTTTAAATGGGGTCTTAAAGTTGCTCATTCTCAGATTTAAAGTCTGCTGTAGTAGCTGCTGGTTTTGTTCACAGCAGATGTCTATCTTTAATGCTTCCATCAATTAAATTAGGTTTTTAAACTCCTAGAGGCATTATATATATATATATATATATATATATATATATATATATATATATATATATATATATATATATATATATAAACAACAACAACAACAAAAACAAAAAACTGCTCCTCTTTTCTTTGAAAGTACTGCATTGTTGTTCCCTGGTGGGATTCACTAGATTGTGCTGCACTGCAGGTTGGAAGATAATAAATATGTTTTATTTATAGGTAGAAGCAAGGTAGGTGACTCATGACTGGCAAGGTCATCTGGCTTCTCTCATGGCTGGGTTTGTAAGGCACTAGATACCTGACACTCTTATTTAGTCTTTAACTATCTATAGAGCACACTTACTGTACATATGCAATGCAGCTGAGGTACACTGAAATATTGAATTCATGGATATTCAATCTGATAGTTCCTTCTGCCTGTACGGTTTTGGAAAGGAGGCCGTGAGCTCAGTGGAGGTTGGTCCAGCACAGGTACAGAACCTGTTAGAGGTGCAGTTTCTGGTATCTATTTGTGGGATTGAGGGATAAGGAATCAGGATAATATGGCAAGGTTGGCTTGAAAAGTTAATCTTAGGTTGGTTTTAGTTTATCAGTTTACAGTTTTACCTACTGAAGGGTGCATTTTATCAGCTTACTTCTTTTTAAGCATTACAAACTAAGTAATGAGAACTACAGAACCAATATAGAAACTTTCCAAATACCCTGTAAGAATGCCCTGTTAAACATGCTTTGGCATTACACTGTACAGTCTTATTAACCTGTAGTTGCGAAGCACATATCTGTTTTAGTTATTGTACAGGGGGTGTTAGTACCAGTCATGTTCTGTACTTGGGTGTAAAGAGACGGCCAGCCATTTAAATAATATTGAAGCAGTACCTGTAGTTTTTACCAACTCTGACATCATGTGAAGTGGTTAAGGCCTTATTATTATTTTATTATTATTTATTTCTTAGCAGACGCCCATATCCAGGGCGACTTACAGTCGTAAACAAAAATACATTTCAAGAATCTCAGTACAAGTAATAATACAATTAAGAGCAAGATAAATACAATGACTTTGGTTCTAGCAAGTACAAGTATGACAAAATACGATTCAATAACGGAGCAGATAACAGTGTCAGTGATAGTTACATCAGGATATAATTAAATACAAAATACTACAGATTAAATAACACTTGACAGATTACAGTGCTCTAAAGTACAGGATTAGATGCAGTAAAATAGGGGGCAGATAAGAGCAAGAAAAGCGCATTTAAGGAAGAGTGATAAGTGTCCAGAGGGAAAAAAAAGAGGAGTTCTACAGGTGCTGTCTGAAGAGGTGAGTCTTGAGGAGGCGCCAAAAGGTGATCAGGGACTGCGCAGTCCTGACATCTGTAGGAAGGTCATTCCACCACTGCGGGGCGAGGGTGGAGAAGGAGTGGGCTCTGGACGCAGGGGAGCGTAGAGAAGGTAGATCCAGTCTTCTAGTGCAGGAGGAGCGGAGAGGTCGAGTGGGGGTGTAGGGAGAGATGAGGGTCTGGAGGTAGCTGGGTGCAGTTTGGTCAAGGCATCTGTAGGCTAGTACAAGAGTCTTGAACTGGATGCGAGGGTTGATCGGGAGCCAGTGGAGGGAGCGGAGCAGTGGAGTTGCGTGGGAGAAGCGAGGCCGAGAGAACACCAGGCGAGCAGCGGAGTTCTGGATGAGCTGGAGCGGACGGGTGGCGGACGCAGGGAGGCCAGCCAGGAGGGAGTTGCAGTAGTCTAGGCCTTACCCAATTATATGGTATTACAAATGCAAAATGGTTGGGTAATAAAACAATATCTAACTGCATTATCAGAAATTCTTTTAAATTAAGATGTGTCGTATAATTTAACCAGGTACTCAGTCAGGGATTCGAGATTTGTATATTTCAGTTAGTCAGGGTTTAAATGCAATACAAAGCCGTTTGTTTAGGTTTTTTTTTTGAAGTGTAATGATTAAAGACATAACTGGGCCCAGCAGGATAATTAAGGCGTTTGTTTCTTAAGTTTGTGGTTATTGACTCTTAAATCTGCTCTTTGATAATCTGCTGCTCAGTTCCTTTAGGGTTCAAATGCATATTATGATATCCTTAGGCATCAACATTGCCAACTCTGGCTCACCCTCATTTGAATATGTAGCCTAGAGAAAACTTTTGGGGGGTCGGGAGGTGGTAGCGGTTGAGAAAGTTCTTTATTTTAATCTATCTTCGTAAAGAGGGAAGACGGAATTATTCATAGAAAGCTGTAAGAATGAGCGTTTCGAGAAGAAACAGCACAGTACATTGCTAACAAGGAGGGTTAGCCTTAGATCTATTTTTAATGGTCACTGTGGAGACGAGGATTTTGCTTCTGCTGTTTACAGCTGCATCGGATTAAAGTTATGAAGAAAAAAAAAAAAACTACCGGTGGGCAAAACTCTGGGAAGTAAATTCCACGGAGGGTACACGGATTCCCTGGATACAGCAAAGGCTATTGCATCACATTACATTCAGCAAGCACCAGGCCAGATGAAGGAAGTTTGAGGTTGTGGCTGAGGTTGTTTTAGGGGGGAAGGTGGCACAAGAATGAAAGTCACCCTAATAATACAGTATTTCTAATGCTTTACAAACCAAGTAAAGTAATATACATGTCTCTCATCTATAAAGAGCTATGCTTGCATAAACCAACCTTATTTGATGTATGCGTTACATGGATTAGATAGGAACTGTATCTATCTCCGAGCATATTGTAATTCCTTTATGAGTCTGTTAAAATGTTGTGCCAGTACAGTCATTTTTATATTTTCAAAGCTGTTTTAATCTGTATTTTTTAGCTGTTACCATTCTGTCAGGATAACCTTTGTAATCAGTCAGTTTGGTATGAGTACTAATGTAGAGTCTTCTAAAACTTGAACACTGACTGGGTTTGATGTTTTACAAAACCATACCTTACCCATTCCCCTTTGGTTTAGTCACTGAGATGATGAGAGGGGAAGAACAGAGTATGAAAAGGCTGTGGTATATCTGAGCTCTTCAGCATGCCTGGTGTTTTCTTGTGTACAGCAGCCAGACATCCAGACTGTCTCTAAAGCACACTGATACCTGTCGTCTGTTCTACGCAAGCCCTTGTGATGATGTCAGTGCTTTGCTTTAACTGTTAACTGTTAACTGTTTTCTCTTTGTCTATGGACTACCAAACTATAAAGACTGATTTTGGTTTGACAAGACAACAGTATCTAATTCTGCCTTTCCTCCCCTCAGGGTGTATATTTTAAATTTATTAAAATGCAATTCAACAGGAGAATACAATATAAGCATATTAAAGCGTATTGAAAAAAAAAAAAAAAAAGCATCATTATTTTATGAAAGGAACATAAAACTTTATATTAAAAAAATCTAGTGACAAATAACTAAAACTCACAAGTTTTCCAATATTAACAGTTTTAATTTCCCTTTTCCGTTCTTTGGAATAAAAACCTTCATATCTCAGGCTCATGGTAAGAGTTTTATTTTTATTTTTTAAGAAGCCAGATTTTTTATATTTATACACACGGTGCTATCTGTGGCAAGTGGCAATACCTAGTACAGAAACTTAATGAGAATTTCCTATGGAGAATATCCAGTGGATCATAATTTTTAGATTATAACTCAATACGTTCCTTGTATAACATGCATATATAATTCATATACTACCACTAGCACTATACAGAATGCAAAGTATACTGTGCACCTCATATAAAACAAGCTATCTTCACATAACATGCAACAAGTGTGTAAAAGATTGCATGTATTAGTCAAACATAACTGAAGCAGGTGCTTTTAACCTGACTGATGGTGGGTCTTGACCTGCATGTGCTGACGTCAGAAAGGTATTATATTCTGTCTCCAATCAACAAAACATCTCTGTACACACACACACCCACGCACTTTTAAACTATTGCATATTGGTACTGTTTCCAGGTAGCAGAATATGGGCAAGCATAAGTGTCATCTGAAATTCTAATATATTTGTAATAGTCTAACAATTTAAACTGCTATCTGAAGGCCTTTCTTTTAAGAAGCCTTATTTTAAAGGATAAGTACCACTCAGTAAAATAAATATGTTAAACAATAAGGTGGTCATTTGAATAAAATCAGCCTCATTAGTGGTTTTAGAGTTATAATAAATGGGTGATTTTTCATCAGTAGTTTAAAGTCCCCCTGATTGTTCAAGGTATAACTAAAAATGGACTGTAAATATGTTACGTTTCAGCTTGATGGCAATTACTGTGCGCTTTAGAACCGATCACAGTAACAAGCACTTCCAATGTTTGCAAAAGGGATCCTAGTGAAACGGTCTGACACAGAACAAAGCTGTAAATCTGGCAATTACAAATGTCAGGTTATAATTATGGGTTAGATTTTTTTTTTTAAAAAGCTAACCCCTTTGGGGCCCTTATTAACAGCCATCTTCCACTGAAACACTAGGCTGAAGTGATAATTTGTCTGAATGTATCCTGCTGCATTGAAATGTAAGTATTTACTCTGCCTTTCGGTCTACAGGGGTAATCAAAACTGTTCTCAATGAGTTTGAATTGGTTAGAGGCCAGACAATCAGAGTGAGATATATCACATCAGGGCTTTCTTGAAAGGTCTTGCTGTATAAACAGATGGGATCATGTTTAACCCATTAACTGCCTGGTGTTTTGATTAATTCAGGTGCATATTATTATATAGGTCCTTTTCTTTCTGTAGTCTTAGCAAATGTCGTTCTCATCTGTATAAGGTTGTTTTTCCAAAAGTGTCCATTAGGTAGCAGTGCAGCAATGATCCCTCATCAGATATGTCACCAGTTTTTGGTAATGTAGCTGTCGTTTTGTTCAGTCAGGCTCAAAGACAAAGCTGTATTTTTTACTCAGTGTTAAGGTAATACGCATGCACTCTAGAAGTTATGGTCCCTAAAATTATTCTAAGGAAAAAATAAATCTTATAATAAACAATGCCGCATTCAAAAGCAATTATCTATTGAACCCTTCGTATTCTTATATGTTCTTGTTAAGTCTTGTTATGCATCTAAACTGACTGCAGTTATTCCAGGAGTTATAATCCAACCTTTAATAAATATGTCAGTAGATCTGCAATTGATTACTTACAGTAATTGATGCAGATCCAGGTGACTATCTTACCATGGATCTGATTGCTGGAACCTGATCATTGTATTAACAAATTTCAACAAGGTACTGTAGCCCTAAAAAACAGGACTAGGTGCAAGGCAAATATAATCCCTTTTCCATTTATGGGCTGGGGTTCTCAGCAGGTCATAAGCAATAACTTCTTCCTTGGCCAGCTGATATTAAACAAAGGATTTTCAATGCAATTCTCATGTAGCTTGCTTTTAAGTGGATACAAGGTACATCGTTTTACCAATATATCACACATGCTGTATATACAAACTGTATTTTCCACAGCTTACACAGAATGTGTCACAGAAACACGGTGGAGTTTTCTTTTGTTAAAGTCTGTTTCATTCTCTACATTCGTATGCAGAACAATGATGTGCGCCTGACAATCCTCTTAAGTACTAGGAGGACAACATCTTTAGTTTTTAATTCTGTCTCCCCATGCACAAAATCCCCATTCCATATGCATGATGTTAATCCGAGACGTGAGCTGAATTCTGTTTTGGGAACAGTGTGGTCCTTCCTTTACCTGGTTCAGGTATTTAAAACAATGCAAGTAGCAGCAGTAGGAATATAGAGCATACCACAATTCTATTAACTTTCTGAGCAAGCGGAAAGGAAAATGAAGCTGTGAGCAGGGGCTTTCCTGCAGTTTCTCTTCTGCATTTTATTTTGTTGCTAAGGGGACCTAATATCCAGGCTGCTATAGCTCTCCAGTTCTGGCTTAATCTTATGCCCTTTTTATCACCTTTTTGGTAACGTTAAAATTAGGAAGCCACTCGGCATACGAGAAAATAACTTTTTAGAACCCCTATTCATAAACTTTATGCTCTTTTTCAAAGCCTGTTTTGGTGGATTAAATAATGTTTTGTGTACATGAAACTAGGTTTTTTATCCTTATAAAACCGAAGAATCCCTTAGGTGTATACAAAGCCAAAACCCAGATCATAACGAATATTGGGCTACCCTGTTAACTATTCCAGGACTAGTGTAACTGGGTTAATTTATTAGTATGGCTGCAAATTATTATTAAAGGTATTTACCAGGACTTGTCAGTAGTGTTTATTTAGGGTTAAGGATTAATACAAAAATGTAAAAGAAACAAAATTCGTTGCACATTGTCAGCATTTCCAGGCTTGTTTATCGCTTCATTGATATGTAGGTGTGCTTCTTCTCTGAATGGTATCAATCACCACCACAGCAGGGGATCAATGGAGTTGTATCTACCAGAGCAATGGGTCTAAATAGCTGCCTCAGGCACTCATTTTGCTTTATGATAAATGATAAAGTCCTTCCTCCAGCCAGTCACAAGCACTGCAACAGACATCATTTTGCTTTTAGCATTTTCTTGTGCATGAAAACCCATAATGTGCATTTTCCTAAAGTTATAAGTGACAACTGTATTTGTTTTATATAAAAAGTATTTGGTAATAATTATCATGTCTATATGCTATATTAAACACTCATAGATGCTACACCACATTTCTAATTAAGCCAAAGAAAGCTTCTGCTCTTGTGAATTTCTGGTCATATGGCAGCCTCAAAACATGCAGGGTAAATCTGTCTCTGAACTGCACAAAATAACATTTGCTGCCTCAGTGCCTTTAACACTTTGCGATTCAGTTTTAGTTCAGTGAACCAGAAGCTTGTCTGGGTTAGTTCATGTTGTGTCAGGTTTCTATCATCACTCACAAGGCTAGACTGCATGTCTCTTGATAAGAAAATGATCTTGTATAACTTATGTCACAAAGTTTGCAGTTTTCTTTAACTGAACTACGCTCTGATGCAAGTCCTTTTTTTCTAGCACGTAAGGGGCTGAATTGCATGTAGATTTCCGCACAGGTCAGCGACACAAATGGAAATGTTCTTGCTGGTGGTGCTACACGTATTTTGAAAATCAATTAAATGTTCAAATAGTTCTCTCCCAGCTGAGGTCAAGGGAAACAAATTAATTATATCTTAATGGCTTGGCTTGATAAACAGCACAATGTAATTGCATGAAATTGTTACAATATAGTCAATCATGTAGAAAAAGAAAAAAAAAACAGAACAAAACAAAGGACTCCCGTGTCTACAGCTTCTGAACAGTAGCCACTACAGTAATTCACTTTCAAAGTTTAACATGATATCATTTTTTTTTTTTTCTAATTCTAATGTTTATTCCTTACTTTTTTTAGCATGTTGTGCAAACACTATACTGGAGCAAAAGCTAAGGAAAACCAGCTAGTAGGAATTAACTAAATAAAAAAAATGTATAAAAGAAATTGTGAACCAAGATCTAGGGGAAAGAATCAAAATACTGAGTTTTTGATAATTTAAATGCAGGCCTTTGTACCAAGATTATGAAAATGAAACATCTAACAGTGTATTTCAGTCTGAAATAAATACAAATGAAAAAGACAAGGTGTTAAAAACCTATATTTCAAGTGCTTAGTTTTTAATCTTATCAAAGGAAAAACGAAGAGCTAATGTTTGCATTTTAAAGCTACATTTTCCAGAGAGAGAAATAAAGATTAAGTTCTTTATTATTTCTGAACTCTATATCCTTTTTGGGGCAGCTTTGTGCTATTGATGTTTTTGGACACATGCTTATTTTTTTCTTTCTTTCAGCAGTGAGTGTGTGTACGTGTGGAATAATAGTCCTCAAAAGTGCATCCGTATCATTTACATAACTGTGACTATACCAATTTCATGCTTATTTCCATGGAATTCCACCCATTTGTTACAGAGGCAACCCATTTTAACACTGTCATACAGTCTGGTTTGCAAAAGACCCCTGGTTGTCGATTATTTTTCATTTTGATGTAATTTAAAACCATGGCCCAATTCAGTCAATAAAAATGTGTTGTGCATTTCAGAGGATTGCATTGAGATTTGGTTAAGTATCAGGGGTCTGGGAAGATTTCACTGGCCGACACTTTTAGCAGTCAGCTCTGTTCTTAGATCATGCTTTGAATTTTTAATTTCTTTTGAAGCGGATACCAATTGTCAATTTTAAAGTAACAATTGTTTCATTATTGCAGAATCTAAATATAAAGTCTGCTCACTGGTTGTTAGGTTTATAGTAATTTACTAGATTCCATTTCACCATGACATCAGGAGGGATAAAACAAAATCTGGAATCAGGGACCCATTCTGTAAAAATAACCCACCTGGATAATAATCCCAAAGTAAAGTAATGTGTTAATGCAGAAAGATGACCATACCAGTACAGCAGGTTGAAAATTGTATAATTCATAAGATATCAACGTTACAATAAGTTGCATTTAAACAGTCTGAAATGTATTATTATTGCTATAAAACATTGTTGGTTTGTTTAAACATTTTAAAATGCCCCGTGGTGGCACTGCTGCATATCCTGGGTGAGATGGTAAGTCAAGCTCCTGTCCAAAATGTGGACATCAGGCTCTTTCCGTTTTCAAGTTACAGGCACTTGAACAACACCTACCGCTTTGCTGCGCGTCACAGCAATGGAGCACTGAATGAGTAGAAAGTACGCATATTGGCATGCCTGATATCAATGGAAAGTGCAAAGCCTGCACTTTTAAATTTTGTTGAAACCGGAACACTATCTATTGAAGCAACCGAGTAATAGGCAACAAATGAAACTTTGGAGCTGACTCTTGTCACATGACTCAAGCCTTAGTTTCGGTTTGCTGTAGTTTTGCTTAGGAACGTCTGTTCAGGAATACAATACATCATTGGAAAGCTCTAATTCTGTACTTTAAAACAAGCCTTGAACAAGGAAGCTATTTCAGTGCCTGAGATATTCACGCGAGAATGGACCCCAGGTTACCTTATGAGGGTTAAAGAAGAGAAGTGGTGATAACCTCCGTGTCTGAGTCTAAAAACAATGGACTACCTAGAAGATAATAATGTCAATGATACATAACACCTGAATAGGTATAGAGCTTTTTATATTAGGAATACAGTCATATTAACTTTTTCTAAAGTGTTTTTGACATATAAATATGATAAAGAAGTAGGATTGGTTGGAAGAATTTTTACAAAGGCAAAAATCTGAAAGCCCTAAAGCTTCCTTTTTGACTAAACGCGACTACCTGGCTAGTAAGCACTCATTTTACTTCTTGAAAGTGTAACATATTTATATATAATTTCTTCGTATTATAACAAGACATAATATAATATACCCGTCGAAGATAATTATAATGATCATATACAAATATTGCAGAGCCTGATTTATTCTTATTCTTATTATTTTTGATCAATTAGCTCTACTCATGGTAATCTGTGAGTTTGTTAATCTTAACACTATCAGAGCTTCTTTTACAGAATAGCTAGGTTAATGAAGATAAAGCAATTACTGTAGATAAGGCATCTCTTGCTTTTTCTATTCTGTATCATGAAGCCACTTACACTTTCTGTAGCTCTGTCTTTCCTTCTCATATTCGACTTGAATTATTTTTTGTTCCTTTAAAAAATAAATCAAGAACTTCAATTTTCTTCGGTTCTTGCTTTTAAATTTTTGGGGGGTGTTTAAGCACGGTGGGGTTTTTGTTCATCTTTTCTACCTGCGTCATTTTTACCCTCTGTTCCTCATAGCTTCTCCCTTGTTCTCTCTTTTTTCTCGTTAGCTCCTGCAAGGCTAACGAGGCTCTTTAATTTATTGTTTAGTGCTGTGCTCAAGGCTATGGGTTGGTGGCACACCTCCAAAACCAGTGCCTTCCATCCTTTTTGTTTTTTAATTTGATTTTGATTAATTTATACTCTAGAAAGTGCCAGCATTGTAGACTAAAGACCTTACAGAGGGCCATGATTTACTAAGCCTTTGCATTGTCTTACTGTTTCAAGCAATAAACATTCCAAGGTATTCGTTTAAGTGCTATAACATGCACCTGAAACGCTTCTTGCAAATTATGTCTATAGCGTCAATGGGCCTTCTGCTCCTTCACCTTTCCATTCATTCTGTAGGGTGTGATAACTCATAATCGACTTGATGGAATGTAATGTCACTGCATAGGTAGAAGGTTTGGTATTCTCTGCACCTATTCATTTAAGGGTCACACACCCAGGTGGAATCATTACAGTTACACCTTAAAGGGTACATAAGGACCTTTTTATTTTGTTGTGTTACATGTTCCCATGTGTTGCTACAACTGTTTATGTAAGGTGTGTGTATTGTTTACATTTTTTTTTTTACATTTTTGACCACTTTTTTAAATTTTAAATTGCATTCCCTGCCTCAAGATGGCTTCCCATGTACCCGAATGGACCTCTCAGAACTACATTTCCCATCATCCTCCTGCTCACTGGTAAATCCATGTAAAAAAAAATTAAAACAGTTGTAGCAACACATGGGAACATGGGAACTTGTAGCACAATAAAATAAAAAGGTCCTTGTGTACCCTTTAATGATACAGCTGCATGGTCAATTCGCCAATAAGTATTGCTGTGGTTTTACAGCAATGAGCGATCAGTGTTTGTTTTTACTCTATAAAGTATGCCCAGCACTGTCAAAACCAGGACCGGCTAGTCCAAAACTGGATTGATGGCACCCAGTCTTAAATTTGCAGGTGATTATATTTTTGAAAATAGGAAACTGCGTGAAAAAGGTTATGGAGAGGGACTGCTAGATTAAAGGTGCCCTGCTGCTGTTGATGAAACTGCCTGCGGTGAGAATGGCATAAAGCACTGAGAAGTCATTTACATGAAAATACAGAGTGTCCCTTTTCTCCTTGTATCCTCTATGACCTAGCAGCCCCACCACAGAACACTACACAGCTAGACTTCCGACTTCTGACTGCCCTAGGGAGGAGACTGGATGGCATTTCAGACAGATTAAAAAACACCACTGTGAGGGAATCTGAATCCCTTTAACATTTTGAAACCAAGACAAGATCTGTATGTACTTTGCTAACATTTACTAGCATTTTAATGACCTCTTTATCACCCATTCACTTAGACGTGAATCCTCTATCATTACCCTTCACATGTTTATCATATTGTGGTGTGTGAGTGTTAAACATGTACTATCATCAGCTGGGTAAACAGTCTTTTATGTTTTGTTTTTATATGGCTCTTTAAAAACCAACATGTCATCTGTATGGCTCTTTTAGCCAAAAAGGTTGGAGAGATCTGGTCAGGATAAATGACTTACTAACAAGCAAGATTACATAGTATTGTACGTCGCCAACAAAAATGTAGAAGTAACACTCAGTATGACCTTTATAGACATAAGGCATGTCACTGGCACAGGAGTCAACACAAAGTCTCTGGGCAAGGCTAAAATAACATTGCAACCATGAAATACAAGAAGCAATATCAACATATTATCCCATCATGCCACCCAGTGTTTCCTCACCACAGCCTCATGCTGTTGCTCTGAGCCTAATAGTTCACAGCTATGATGGTGTTATTAACAACATCTTGGAATTTCATTGGAAACCATTAATATCTGTCGAGAATTTGTACAAACCAACTCACCACTTCATTTATTTTCTCTGCCTTTGGATTTTTTTTTTTTTTTGTCCTGCCAGCTTGGACCAATTATTCTTTAAAACAATGAAGAATTAATTTACACCTGTTGTCAAATACTTTTTTTTTTCTAGTTAAAAAATAATTAAGCCATCATTACACATCATGATTAATGGATCGCTATTTGTCATCTGTTCTCCCAGTTCATTTGTTTTTCCTGCCTCTGACAAGGTAGCACAAACCAAATTACATTTCCACTAACCTAAATATCTACATTTTCTTCGATTTTGTTTTCTCTCCTTCGTTTTCCCCGACTCGTTTCATCATTATCCGGAGTGTAATGGATTGCAGGCTTGATGTTAAATGGATTCATGAATCAATTTCATTATACCAGCCAAATGCTTTTTAAATATTTGCATACAACTGTTAACATTAGCTGGAAATTATAGACTAAACTCAGCAGTGTGTAAAACCATCAATGGCCTAGCCTCCCCAAGGTACAGAAAACACTGTCTGAACCAAAAGGATTGA
This sequence comes from Acipenser ruthenus, assembly GCF_902713425.1. NCBI lineage: Eukaryota > Metazoa > Chordata > Actinopteri > Acipenseriformes > Acipenseridae > Acipenser > Acipenser ruthenus. Next base: position 6,467,909 of record NC_081207.1, on the reverse strand, counting down.
ATGGCTATTGTAAATACTGTACTGTGAACAGATTAGTTGCCTTGTATAATAAAATCCATTAGGCTGGCATTAGGTAAACCAAAGGTAATGTATCTATGAAAAATTGGCTATCCCTTTGCAAAAAAAAATAATTTTGCAAGTTTCAAGTGTAAAAGGGAAAATATAACCATTCTTGCTTTTAGGCATATGCCGAAAAATGAGTCGCCAATTACTGTATTACTCATTGAAGTGTTTTCTTTTGAAGTTAATGTGAAATTCATACCTGTAAGCAAAACCAATTCCCAGATGTGTTCCTACATTTCTATTTACCATTCAAGCAAACTTTCTGAAATAGTTTTCAAACTTCCAAATTTCAAGGTTAATACTGCAATTTTAATGTTTCTGTGCATCTCTAATATAGGTCCCCTGAGGTTCAATAAAAGCCCCCCCCCCCTATTCCTGAGAGAATTAAGAGCAATAGATACAGTCTTTATTATGCTGCTTAAAGTTCTCCTAAAGCACTCTAGGATAGGGGAAGACTTTTATTGGTACACAGGGGATCACTATTGGAGAAGGATAGACGCATTAAAATCCAAGAATGGCGGCTTTTCGAAAGCAAAAGTTTAGAAATTTCTTGGATGTTAAAAAGATACTTAAAAAAAATTTCAAAATCAAGAATGTGCTTCTGACAAGATGTGAGATTACACCTGGGAACCATTCTCTTTCTCGTATGGTTCCTTAGGGCCTTCTCAGGATTACTTATTGTCTTATTGATTTTGCCAACCACACACACACACAAATAGGTAGCTCAAGAGAGGGTTATATGGGGCGATAAAAAATAAAACAGTACAGCTGTTCACAAATTGGACTCAATGTCCTAATCAAACATTTAAGAGACTTTATCATGAATTAACTTAATTTAAGTTAATTTCCTTCTATGAAGGCAGGGAAAGACTGGGATTTTGCATCTGTATATATATATATATATTATGAAACCCCCTTAAGTCCCGCTTTCCCGGGTGTTTCTTACTCTGCTGCACCCTGTTCTCGTCTCATCCAATGCCAGACAATCACATTTAGACCTAGCGCTGTATCTCATTTGATTTCTAACGGTGAAGAGTGACAGATGGCAACCATTAGCTCGTGTTTCTCGCATCTGTTACAAAGTGCTAATTTCCCTCATTAGAAAAAAAGACAGCTTTAGAATTTCATTTGGTGTAAAAATGTGAACATGTAATTGATGATGGTCTGCAAGAAAGTGAGCTCTAAAGTAATTCAGAGCCCCAGACACTCACACAATCCTATACATGCTGCATTGGATATCTGTGTCGGATATATGGCCCTCTATGTAAAATATGCATGTGTATATATATATATAGTCACCTCTAAAATTATTGGCACCCTTGATAAAGATGAGCAAAAAAGGCTGTATAAAATAAACATCACAGGTAAATGAGCTATATTTTATGCTCAAATATAAAGATTCTTATAAATAAAATCAAACAAAATTATATATATATATATATATATATATATATATATATATATATATATATATATATATATATAGTCACCTCTAAAATTATTGGCACCCTTGATAAAGATGAGCAAAAAAGGCTGTATAAAATAAACAACACAGGTAAATGAGCTATATTTTATGCTCAAATATAAAGATTCTTATAAATAAAATCAAACAAAATTAAATCTGCATTAACATTCTACTTCTCTAAGTTCATCTCAGTCTTAAGGAAGTGTATTGTGGCTTTCCATGGCTTCCTGTTTCACTGGGGTATAAAAGTGAGGTAACACGCATATGAAATCCATTTGTCATCCATCACCATGGGGAAAGGCAAAGAACTCACAAATGAAGAGACACAAATGGTTGTTCACCTTCATAAGTCAGGCAATGGGTACAAAACAATAGCTAAAAAAACTAAATATACCACTTACCACTATTAGGGCAATAATTAAGAAGTTCAAAACCACTGGAACAGTGGTAAACTTGCCTGGTAGAGGATGCAAGTGTATCTTGCCCCCACGCACAGTGAGGCAGATGGTTCGGGAGGCAAAGGGAAATCCAAGGGCCACAGTTGGAGAATTACAGAACTTGGTTGCATCTTGGGGTCACCAAATCTACAATTAGACGCCATCTCCATGCCAATAGGCTATTTGGAAGGGTTGCCAGAAAAAAAAGTTTTATTGAGAGCAACCAACAAATGTAAGCGCCTGGAGTTTGCTAAACGGCATTAGGACTTCGATTGGAACTGGGTGCTATGGTCAGATGAGACGAAAATAGAGCTCTTTGGCCACGCACACCAGCGGTAGGTTTGGCATCGAAAGAAGGATGCATGTGCAGAAAAGAACCTCTTACCTACTGTAAAATATGGTGGTGGATCTTTGATGTTATGGGGCTGTTTTGCTTCCACTGGTCCTGGGGCCCTTGTTAAGGTCAACAGCATCATGAACTCTACCCTTAACCAGGACATTTTAGCCAAAAACCTGGCTGCCTCTGCCAGAAGGCTGAAACTTGGCCGCAGGTGGATCTTCCAGCAAGACAATGACCCCAGGCACACATCAAAATCCACAAAGAGGGGTTCCCGAGTGGCGCATCCAGTAAAAGCACTCGCTAGAGTGCAGGATGCGCTCTATAGCCTGGACGTCGCCGGTTCGAGTCCAGGCTATTCCACAGCCGACCGTGGACGGGAGCTCCCAGGGGGCGGCGCTCAATTGGCCGAGCGTCGTCCGGGGGAGGGAGGGTTAGGTCGACCAGGGTGTCCTCGGCTCACCGCGCACCAGCGACCCCTGTAGTCTGGCCGGGCGCCTGCGGGCTTGTCTGTAAGCTGCCCAGAGCTGCGTTGTCCTCCGACACTGTAGCCCTGAGGCAGCTGCACGGTGAGTCTGCAGAGTGTAAAGAAGCGGGCGGCTGACGGCACACGCTTCGGAGGACAGCATGTGTTCATCTTCGCCCCTCCCGAGTCAGCGCAGGGGTGGTAGGGGTGAACTGAGCCTAAAAATAATTGGGCATTTCAAATTGGGGAGAAAATAATAAAAACTAATTGGCAACAACTAAATTAAAAAAAAAAAAAAAAAAAATCCACAAAGAAATGGTTAATTGACCACAAAATCAACATTCTGCAATGGCCATCTCGATCCCCATTGAAAAACTGTGTTTTCAATTGAAGAGGGCAGTCCATAAGTGCAGACCAAAGGATATCAAGGATCTGGAAAGATTCTGTATGGAGGAATGGTCTAAGATCCTTCCCAATGTGTTCTCCAATCTCAATAAACATTATAGAAAAAGACTCAGTGCCGTTATCCTTGCAAGGGGAGGGTGCACAAAGTACTGAAAACAAGGGTGCCAATTATTGTGACACTTAATTTTTTTTGGAAATAAATTTATAATTTGAGAAAAGTGTAATTTTGGTTGATTCCATTGAATCATTAATAAAGTCAAAATTACAATATAGCTCAGTACTGGATTTATTTATTCTATACAGTCTTTTTTGCTCATCTTTATCAAGGGTGCCAATAATTTTGGAGTTGACTGTATATATATATATATATATATATATATATATATATACATTCGCACTGATGAGTCAGCTTTAGAGATCCACTGCATCAGATCCACTGCATCAATCTTTCAAAGATAAAAAACTAAAAACCCAAGGACAGTGACAACTTTGAAGATCACCACCAAAGAGTACGGCAGTGATGCCGTCTGGGTGCTGCAATCAAACAGTGGAGGCACAAATAGAGAACTACTTTGAAAAGAATGAAACCTCAAGATGTGTGAGCATGTTTTCAGAAATCGCTGCATAAAAGAGTGAATGGGAGCTCTAACAGCTAGGCTTTGTATACGCCAGCGGTTGGTTTAAATCTGAATTCGTCCCCTCACTTCACCAAGCATTAATATTAATGGGAAATGTTTCTTTGTCTCTAGCTAATGGCTACCTAATAACATCTAACACTGAAAATGAAAAATAGAGAACAGTGTATTGGGGATGGAGGTAATGGACCTTGCAGTTCAGCTGCATATAGAGCACACTCAACTTAAGATGTGTTACACAGTTAGAGGGGAACAAAAAATACATTCAACGTACAGTATACAGGTAAAAGCTGCCCTTGAAGGGGCTATACACTGCTAATGAAACTCCCTGATTGATGGCTGACAGTTCAGAGGTGTCTAATCGTCTGCAGGTTCACAGTCCTGGACATTACTTACACTGCACAGAACCTCTTATAACAAATTATAGTACGTAAAGTCATTTACTTACATCTGTCAACTGCTAAAAGATATAACACTATTTAGATTGAACCTGTCTATTGGCTAATTGAGTTTTTACAGGCTCTCTTTCGTGCTTGAGAAAAGGATTCGAAATCCCAAAAGCTTCTCTGTGAAAACATTATATTTTGTCCAATCTTATGATAACCTTTATTCAGCAGTGGGAATCTTGTTTTAATAGAAACATGTAACAAAACTAACTAATGAGTACATACTGTAATGAGGTGCTCAAAAATGTTTTTGATGAAAGAAGACTTTTACAAATGGCTCCATGCTGAAAGTTATGACTCCAACTTGTGGTTTTGGTGGTCCAAGACTATACTGAAGTTAAAATAGAAATTATTGAAAGCAAATGCATATCTATTGTAATCTAGGACTGTGTTTGTGAGCATACTGTGTATAGCACTGAGTTTCCAGTACTAGTCATTTAAATGCTGTTTCAGCATTGCTTTAGGAAATTCCGTGTCTAGGTCAGAGAATGATACTGAAGTGAAGAGAGCGAGCCATGTTTGTTAGTGTGATAGTTTCTTTGTATTTTTAAATTGGTGAGCTGTGACTGTCTATAGAGAGCATGAATTACTTACAGGATTGGTTTTATTATATATGACTGTCGGTGGCCTTTGTTAATGAGGACTGTGGTTGCAGTAGTTTAACGATTATGACTAATTATTAATTTAAAGCCTGGAAAGAAATTATTGATAATGATGCAGTACATTTTCTGTTTAACCTTCAGCAGTTTGTGATGAACCACAAAATATAAAAATTGACCTGCGCACCCACGAATAAAGCAGTGATTTCTGTACTTGCATCTTCATGTTGTCTCCTCTTGTACTTGGAATAAAATAGCTTTCCAGATGTATTTATTTTGACGTTGATAAAGGTGGGCAAGGATGGCTGTGGCTACAGTCAGGCACTGAGCTGGGTTCACCTTACAGAACCTACATTCTCCTCGGAACAGCAGTCTGGAGTAGTGGTTAGGGCTTTGGACTCTTAACTGGAGGGTTGTGGGTTCAATCCCAGGTGAGGGACACCGCTGCTGTACCCTTGAGCAAGGTACTTTACCTAGATTGCTCCAGTAAAAACCCAACTGCATAAATGGGTAATTGTATGTAAAAATAATGTGATATCTTGTAACAATTGTAAGTCGCCCAGGATAAGGGCGTCTGCTAAGAAATAAATAAAAAAAAGCTTGTGTGCAATTTAATTGGCAGACTGTGGTGGTTCTGTGACTAGGACTAAGATTTTAATTCTTGTCTCCAGTTTGGGTTAAATGATTCATCTTGTATCAATGAATGGTGATACCTCATATCATGGGGATGTGATACCTGACCCAAAATTCTACATAGGTACTTGTAGTCCCTCAAATGGCTCTTGAATGATGATTGATTATATTTGGTATACATGTTTGATCTGCTTATCCCATTTATTTTTTGTCTTTTAAAACAGTTCAAAGCATGAAAAAGGTTTTCCTTGAAAAGTTACAACACAACCAATCTTTAACAAAGTATTGAAAGTAATCCATCTGTGTATTCATTTTGTTCAATGTTCTGCTATTTCCATGCCTGTTCCTGTAATGAACCAAGTGTTTTTTTTTGTTTTGTTTTTTAACTCATGAAGATGCAAATACAGTTGGGCTGTGTATTAACACCAATTAGCATTATATACTGTGCTGTGATGAACACAGCTTTTATGATGCATGTAATTAAAAAATCAAAAAACTAATTAATATCACAGTCGTTATACTGTACACCCAAGTACTTAGGTGAATTTAATTATCTTGATCCATTCTTGATTAACTTTATTTGATTACAATACATGGATTACACGATGACAACGTGCAGTTTAAAAAAAACTGAGATAATCACATTTATAATACATTTGGATATTTAGGTTGTGTCTTTTGGAGACTGATGTCTAGCTATATCAAAAGGGAGGAGAACTGTCTAGTAAGCATTACACTACTATAGTAGAATCAAAAGTCTGCAGAGACATACAGTACAGCAGGGTCTCCTGTGATCACACGGTGTCATCCTGTTTGTCTGTGTAGTTAACAGAGGTGCTGTTATGACTGTGACAGATACTGACTTACATATCAGGTATCTCAATCTCAATATACAGGGTGTCAGTATGAATAAGTGACTAACCAATAAACATTTCAGCCCCCTGTATGAGAAGTGTGTATTCCCTTGTGTTATCATTAACTGCAGCCATCCTTTGCTTTGTGGCAGCGATGTAGATTGTGGGCCTTATTCACAAAGCATTAACTTATTTAAATATATATATATATATATATATATATATATAGTTATGAATAAAGATTGATTTTCAGTTTTTCTGGACTGTAGTTAAAGAAGCCAACAACAATCTTGGAACAGTTTTGTGGCTACCAAACAAAAAGACAGTGAAAGTTGAAGCTTTGCATGTGTCTGTGACAGTATTTCAAGGACAACGATGTCTCAGACTCCTGTTATCCCTCAGTTGAGCGATCTGTAGTGATAGGTGTGTGTCCGCCATGTCGACAGGTTGGTTGGCCCTCTACGGGGGTCGTGTTTGGAACAGATGTAAAGACCCACGCTCCGGCATGTAGACATATGGCCTGGCACTGCACTGCCTGCCAGTTCTGCTGGAGTACAGCATGTTGGTTTAGTAGAACAGTGTGAGTCAGGAGCGACTGGCACCGGAGTGGAGGGCTGCTGTAGGGCCTCAACTGGCAGAAGTGGCACCGGATTGGTAGGTCTGAGCTCGGAGCAGCGCCAGCAAAGCGAGAGACCGCGGAGATGGGCAATGAGAAGCGGATGTGAAAGGGAGAGGGTTCCTCCCTTTATTTATCACAAGTTATATTTACACCGGATGATGACCTCCTGAGTCTATTTTGTTGATAGCCTAGGGATGTCCTCTAAGCAGCAGCACTTGTGTGTGCAGGATTCACTATGTTTCTAATACATAATAATTAAAGATACTAAACCAGCAAAACTATTTTTTTTGTTTGTCTTACTGTAACACTGGAGAAGCTACACATTGCTTGGTAATACTTTAGAATAAGCTCCAGTAATTCAAACTATGTACTAACCCCTGTTTTTTTTTTTAAAACTAAAATTAACTTGCATTCCTCACTTAATCATATCTTAAACCCCCTAATGAGTGTTTTCAGTATGAACAGGCGCTTATTTTAAAGTGGGACCATTTATTTACTAAATTATATTCATTAATTAGTCAGGATCGTCTCCTGGCTGTGTTTCCCTCTCACCAGCAAAGTGTTTCCCTCTATGATTCTGTCCCATGGTGCTCGTTGCCAGTGGCACACAGTAACACATCTAATTAACGTACAGCTCACATTCTGATAGTGGTTTTTCAATCAATTAATAAACTTTTGTTTCTATAGTTATTTTCTCTCTGTTCTTTCCAGAGACAGGAAGGTAAAGTCGAATCTTTGATGACCCTTTTATCCTGACTGCTTTGGGGAGTATGTGCCCACCACAGTGTAGTCTGATAGAAAGTCTGGAGGATACTCTGGACTGTTTCTACTGTGTTTCCTCTGTCTGAAACACTAGCGTGACTTCGGAAGGTCAGTTGTGCATGATGAGCTCCTTGTACTGGCATGTAGTTGTCACTTGGAGGTCACAGGGTCTCTGGCTAGAATCTGACCATTCAAGCAATATGTAATGATGTCCTGATTCTATCATCCGTGAAATGCAGACAGTGAGTCTCACTCATTGGCAATGAGACACTTATTTTAAAAACTTTCTGGCAACAAATTTAGCAGTCACAGTCCTAAAAGAAAGGAAATGACCATGGATTTTATTGGACTATTCCCAAATGTCACTCCTAATTTCTGAACTTGGCATCTTTATACATGTGTTCCTGCAATTGCAAGAGACAAGCCACAAGCCACTAAGCCCAAAGCAACATGCACATGGCTTTCCCCGTAGTTATTCATGAGCTGTTTACCTTTACTTAGCCAGTCTTTCACGCCTAATTCTGTATAATAGTAAAAAAAATAAAAAAAATAAAAATAATGTGCCATGCTTGTAATGGTAAAAATGCTTCAAGAAAGCAAGCTGAAGCCTGAATAAGACAGCTACGAAAACAATTTCACACACCTGACACTTTCTAACCAGATCTTCTAGGGCTGCACCGCTTCGATTTTTCTCAAAATCACATTCCCAAAGTAATTTTTATCTCATCTGGCAGGCTTATATACAGACAAATACTGAAAATCCTCCCCGCCCCAAACCACTTAAATTACTCAAGGGACAGATCTTTCTTTTTGTAAGAGCAGTGAATGAAAAAAATCAGAGACTGTTGTTATAAAGCCATTCAGAACTGGAAGATGTAAAATACCACACAATGTCACCAGCTTGTACAACACCTTGGGATGAAAAGAAGCGATTAAGGATAATGAATGTGTAAGTGATATCCACTCTGACTTCTTCTTCCATAAAGTCTCACATGACAATGCCTGCTAATTTTCTTGACATTTGTAACAATGGCTCTCGGGTGGGAGCTAATGAAAAGGCCGGGCTTTGTTCCATCTCTCTTTCTGTTTCCGTCTCTCTCTCTCTCTCTCGCTCTCTCCCTTTTTATCACTGTCAATAAACTGGACCTCCGTGCTCTGCTAACAAGGAGTTTTATTGGCCAGAAAGTTATTAAACATGTTTAATTACTTTTAAACAAAGAGAGAGAGAAAGAGAGTCAAGGCTAGCTCCTGCCCTGTTGCAGCAGCCTTTCAGTTAATTTATTTTAGAACTGAGGGAGACAGTGAAAATCCATGTTCAGTACATTTTTATAGGATACAGGAGTGAAAATGCTGCATCTGCCTCACTGAGCACCACTGTGAAGGGTTATAATAGGCGTACATTTTTAATCGGAATACCAATGTGTACTGTGCTGGGTGACCAAGAACATTGCTGCTCATACATTTATAGAGAATATCCAAGAGCAGTACCTAGACAGGCAGTGCCCAGGCAGTGATCAAGACCAAGTGAGGTTACACAGCAAGAATCCCTAAAACAATCAGTGTGAAAACATATGTGAGATATATATATATATATATATATATATATATATATATATATATATATATATATATATATATATATATATGGAGGTTTAAATAGAAAGGAACAGTAGATTGTTACATGATTAGCTGTATAGTGAATGACATCACAAAGACATTAGATTTACCGAAAAATAAATGAGTGGTTACCATGGCATCAAAAGCCTATAAATACCTCCAATGTTTGTTTTCAAACACACTTTCCCTTGACAAAGGTAAAGGTGTTAAACATAACGAAACGTTGGGAAGTTGGCTCTTTGAGCAAATGTGTGTGTGTATGTGTGTGTATATATATATATATATATATGTGTGTGTGTGTGTGTATATATGAGATGATTTTATTTTAGTGCAGCTCAGTTCTGATTCCAGTAGGCCATTTCTGCAATGGTAGAGACATCTAGTGGCTCCATGTGGAACTGCTCCATGCATGCAGACTTGTGTTTTGTTGAAGCTCATGTGCGTGTTGGAGTTTATTTTGAAGTGTGGATCCAAGATGCCTACCTAAACTCTCTCACAGGTAAGCTTTGCACATCTTTCATGTATGAAGTCCTCAAGGTTCACCAGTGACTGGTAGAATCTAAAGCAGGTGCTGCTCTTGTACAAAACGCAGATCCTTACAAAAACAGTACTACTTGCTACTGCTGTTTATGGGACTACTGTGCAACTGAGCCAGTAACTGAACCTTTGAAAAAGTACAACTGTTTCGAAGAAGTTTTATTTGCCACTGAAGAGCTAAGCAGATAAGCATTGAATGCAACCTGCATTGTAAATATGATACATCTTTTCAGCCAACTCCATTTAAAATGAAGCCCTACCATCAATACATAACATTAGCAGCATTAGGCCAGTACTGCATAAAAGCCTCCATTGTATTGCACATGTAACATGGTATTACTTTCAAGTTGCTCACAGCAGGTGCTTGTACAACGCTGTGCATTTGATTTAGTTACACAGTGATTAGAGATAGCTGCCTGTAAAGGGATAGGTGGTTCAGTGGGCTAAAGCTCTCCTTTCACCTTTGGGTTGGAATACAGTTCAGGTCACATTTGAAATGAGTTTCTATGAAGAGGTTTCAAAACATTCACCTTGCAGTGGAACATCTGTCTGTTTATTAACTTTTTCACATACCGTCTCTCCTTTAACACATGCCTTTCCTGTGGGAGCCATGGCAACCCGGCTATTAGCAGCCTGTTTGAGGCTCAAGACTGAATGGCAGGATAGAGTAGTCTGAATTATTGAGGTGCATTGGCATTGAAGCTGCTTTTAGGGCTTTTTCTCAGGCAGTCCAAGTCCTAGTTAGAAATACATATGGCCTTTATTATAGATGTTCCTATTATATTGTATTTCAAGTCATGTGATTGTGTGGCTGCTATTAAAACGCCAACACAGGAATTTCAATGGAATCATTAATTACAACAAAATATAATATTATTTCCTGTTAGGTTCCAATTTTTGTGAATAATGTGTGATCAATACCACAATTGTCATATGAACAGCCTTTTTAAAACCCATGGACTGACACATACTGCACAGTATTGCCCACAATTCTGCCTATTTAGATGAAAAAAAGCAGGGACAGTGTTTCATTCCTCTAGTTGCTGTGCACTAGTCTAACCTGCAGAGGGAGCCCTCAGTCTGCCTTCTCTCTGAAAGGAGAAGTAGCAATCTATTCTAAAGGATAGCTGTCACTAACACAAGCCATGTAATCACCTGTGAGAACATATGACAGAAATGTTCAATAATCCTCTCCCAATATAAAACTATAAGGTCATTTCAAATTAGAAGCTGTTACTGTATAAATAAATACTATTTGTGGTACTGCTGCACATTGTGGGAAGGGTTTTTATTTGTATTTTATTTGTATTTAAATCTTTGTAGAACATTTAAAATAACATATTTTATAAGGATTGTTTTTTCTCAACTTTAAATATTCCTCATTGTAAACAAGCGTATAACTATGGAACTTTTTCAACATTGTTTACCTTCCAAAGAAAGATAACTTCACTCAGAACAGCATTCCAGTAAACTACAGTAATGCAATATTCATATGCATATCTATATCAGTCATATCACTGAAACTATTGAATTTGCACTGGGGAGTCTATCCTTGGATATTTTATTAGCCTTCATTGACCCCTACACATGCATAAATAAATACAATTTCTGCATCAAGCAGGTTTGTCATAACCTCTGTGCAATACTACAAGAGCAACAGAACGCACCGTCAATATTTTATTAATTTTGACAGCTCAGCTTCCCCTTGTCTTCCTGTAATAGCGGGACAGCAGGGATTTCCAGTGTTTGAGTATCCATCAGTGAAGCAGAACAGGTTTCTAATTTTACATAACGTATTGTTAAGGAAGGGGAGCTGAAAAATGTATATTTAGAAATGACATTGCAAGGTGCTATTTTTCAGTTGGTCAGCAGATGGCGCCGACATACTGTACCAATTAGTGAAAAGGAGCCAGGCAATGTGAGAAGTAAAACTGCAATTGCGGTTCTTTTTTAAATTTTTCCTAGTTTTGAAATTAGGCTGCTTTCGTTAGGTTGCTTGTTCCAAATGTTTACTGTGTGATGTGTCATTCCAGAAAGCTTAAGGACATGTATTTGATTAGATGTGCTGTATGCTACACACTAAAGTGCCTTGCACTTCACTTTAATCTGGCTCTTTATTGAAGGCTAGAGAGATCTCAGGAAGTTAAAGAAAAAGCCCCGTGCTCCAACACTGACATGATTTGCTGTAGGGCTTCATCAGAATAAGTGCAGCTGGAACAAAAGAGGTATAGAACTGCATTCTGACTAGCTGGGGGGCTGACAGTGAAACTCAACATCCCCTTCAACTAAAAGAGATTGGTAACCCACGCTAACCAAAGGATCTTTAAGGACAATGCAGCAGGGCACAGCAATGGCAGTGTAATAGATCTTTATTAAGGACCAGTGGTACAAGGGCTGACACAATGGAATAAGCAATTGGTATAATGCTACCACCATATTAGCATGCTTACAAGCAACATATATACATGCATACTGGCAGTGAAAATACATAACCTAACCAATACTGATACCAAGAGATAGTGAGCAAAAAAAAAAGATCAAATAGACTGGGTCTAAATACTGTAGCAGCTTCTTATTGTAGATTGAATCCCATGCACACCAAAGCATGCCTATGCTGCAGAATAGATATTTTGATTGTTGGGGAGAACCAACTGATATTTTTTTATGCACATTACCAGCAGGTGGCAGTAAAACATCTGCAATGACTTTTCCTTGTGTGTCAGTCAGTCCAGGGCTAGACATGCATTCTTGTGTAAAGGGACAGATGGCTCAGTCTACCAAAAACGTAGTTTACAGGCTTTGACCGAAACTTTGTTAGAATCATTAGCAAGATGGCTTATCATTGGTCAAATGCACAAACAATACATGCGATAAAAAGAATAAATGTAAATCTGTTTTCAGACAGATATTATTATTATTATTATTATTATTATTATTATTATTATTATTATTATTATTATTATTATTATTATTAATTTATTTATTAGCAGACGCCCTTATCCAGGGCGACTTACAGTTGTTACAAAATATCACAATACAGATAATAGCAGTTATAAAATACAATAAAGGGTAGTAATTAAGAGCAAAATCAAAAAAGAGAATATAAACACAGCAAATAATTGCGTTTGAGAACGATTTCGACTAAGAGCAGTTAAACTTTCAGTAAAAATATTTGCTTATAAGAGTAAATTCCAGTAAGAGCAAGTAGTAAGTACAATACATGGATAAGAATGATTTCAAATAAAAGCAATTACAAAAAACGTGAATACGGTTACCTTTAGGAGTAAAATCAAGTACAATAATCAGAAAATATAATTATAATTAGAGCAGTAGTAGAATACAGCAAAGTGTGGAACAGTTCAATGCAAATACAAGATGATTCAAGTACTGATGCAACTGGGTGCCATATAGTATTGTCGAGAGTTGTAAGGTTTACAGATGCTGTCTGAACAGGTAAATATAAACACACTCACTTCAGCAGACAGTATGCAGAGAGTTAAGTAACCAGGACTTTCAAGAATGGAACAGGGCCACTAAGATGTACAATGTGACTATGAAACAAAGGATGAATAATGCTGCCTGGAACACAATGAAAGAAGATCAGGCTAGTTACCACTGTGTGGGTGTGTAGTTGCTTTGCGTTTTAGAAACGAATGGGCCACCCACATAGAGAATGAAAATAATAAAAAAAACATTGATACAAGTTACTTACTTACTAAGTCCTTTGTAAAGAAACACAAGATTAATTACCCCCCAAAAATATTTTAAATACACCAGCATTTAGATAAAGACTGCAAAATTAATCACTTTTTACACTGCCCTTTTGAAAGAGCACAATAGAGGAGTTTTTTATGTTTTTTGTTTTTAACATTTTTTTTTACTGAAGTGCGGTTTACCGATTGGCTGCATAAATAGAACAAAAATCCTCTGCTCATTTACCCCACTTAGATTCTCAGTAATATTTAAGCTAGGAAATTTAGTTTTATCATACAGTATCATTCAGGCTACATCCGAGCAGTAGTAATGCTGACAAAGAATACAGTTTTATATCTCAACTCCGAGTGCTGAGCCAAGATCCTAGAGAGTAGCAGAGAGTCCTGTGGGAATCTTATTTTGCTAACGGCAGTAAAATAAGATGTACTAGTGCGCTGGCCAACTGATTCTGACTTTGGAACACAATTAACTAAGCTTGAAAAACACACAAACATATCTAGTGTGTTTAAAAAGGTGCTGGATGCGAAGTGAAAGTATGACTTACTGTCGAAAAGAAATCCATAAAGATTCAGTATGAAGCTTAGTCCTGATGGGGAAATTTAAAACATTGTTTATTTCCATTATTAATCAAACTCATCAGCCAACACTGAACCACCACACCCTGCTACAGCTTTTGGTCAATTAATAGACCTATCAAAAAACTTGTGACTGTGTTAAAAATACTTAGAATACCACAGTCCACTATGGGGCGCCAAGTGTAAATAAAAGCACAAATATTTTGCCAGGTGTTTGTTTGTTTTTTTCCAGATTTAGCTTAATACATAAATGTTAAGAAAAACATGAAATGTGTACTTTGATATAATTTATAAATATTGAAAACGCTTATCACACTTAAACTCAATATGACAATTAAAAAAAAATCTGGAAAAAAAATGCTTCAATCTTTAGTTTAAATCTTTTTTTTTTACTCAGCGTGGAAACATATAGCTGACATGTTAAATCTGGGAATCTTAAAAATAGATCTGTGAAAAAACAGATGGAACTTAAATCCTTTTTTTTTTAAACTTGGCACCAACAGTTCGCTAACACACAAATCCGAAATACATGATCTTTCAGCATTTTAAAGTAAGTTAAATCTTTGACGTTAGCAAAGAAATGTGGAAAAATAAATCTGGATAAATATTTATTTTGCTAGCTAAATCTGAGTCCTCGCCCATTTAAGCGTTTGACCTAGGCATTCTGTGGATGGAGGAGGTGGGGAAGCGGCAGAGAGTTCAAGGTCGCTGCTAAATTGGGGACCCCAGAGGACCTCTCTCATTAGTATGTCGTACACAACCTATTACACAGAGCAGCAGCTGTCTTTCGCATAGTGGTAGACCACACACATGGCTTCGACAGGATTCTTTCTTTGGCACCAAATTATAAAGTTGAGGCTGATGACATCTTTGTATGAAAACATAGGAGAACATTTGTCCCATGAAATGCTTGTGCGACCCAGTTTTATAAGAAAATGTACCTCCCCTGCCTACGTGAAATGCTTAAATGGATGGGAGACTGATTTGCATAGCTTTAGATTTAGCTTGCAAAATAAATATTTAATGGCTAACAACAAAGAATAACTTTAAAATCATGTATTTTGGATTTATCTGTTAGCTAAATGCTGATGCCAAGTGTAAAAAAAAAACAAAAAAAAAATTAAGTTCTATGTGTTTTTTCACAGATTTATTTTTTAGATTCCCAGATCGCCAAGTTTTAAAAAATAATAAAAAAAAAGATTTAAAGACTGAAGCATTGTTTTCCAGATTTAATTGTTATATTGATTATAAATGTTGAATTTGTGAAATATTTTTAAATTATATCTGAAAGTACACATTCAAAACTTTTAAGTATGTCTTTGTTAACATTTATGCATTAAGCTAAATCTGGAGGAATATATATATATATATATATACTGAGTATAAAAAAACGTATCACTTATATTTGAGCATGAAAAGAAACGTATCACTTATATTTGAGCATCAAAAGAAATGTATCACTTATATTTGGATAATATTCACTAGATGTGATCAAAAAATGACAAACTCTGTTTTTGGTGCAAGTGCAGTGACTTTTTATTGTGCTGATTAACAACTGGCATCACGAAGATGCTGCAAAATGATGTCGATCTTGGGCAGGTGTTGTGACTCTTGGTCTCCCAGTTTGTGGCCTGTCATTGACAGTGTCTGGTTATACCGTCTCGCCAGGTTTGAAATTGCTGGCTGTGAGCACCCAAGACGGCGAGCCACAGTACGCTGTGCCTGTCCAGCCTCCAACATGCCTATTGCACGAAGGCGCTGCTCTCTTGACAGACGTGGCATATTGTTGTTTTTTTTTCCTGTGATTTTCTTTATTGCTTTTTTTTCAAGCTTTCAATTCAACAGCTGAAATCACTCTATAACCAGTGTCCAATCAACTGTCTCACTAATTAGGTGATTAAGTGCATATGCTTCAATCATAGTGACTGAAGTGTGTCATGGTCAAGGATGAATGATCAGTGATTAAAAAGAAACCAAAAACATTTTGTCAAAGTCCATCATTTATACATCTTATTTTTTTTTCGAAAATAAATGTGTTATAATAGTGATAAGTTTCTTTTGATGCTTGGTATATATATATATATATATATATATATATATATATATATATATATATATATATATATAATGGTAATATCTAGGAAATATTATGTGATTTAAGTGAAATCTGAAAAAAACACCTGGTAAAACATTTGTGCTGCTTTTTTTTTACACTTGGTGCCAATGATCTCAGTGCCCCAGTAACTTGAGAGAATGGCTTGAGGTCCTGGTGCTTTTGCTCTCACAGCTCCAGTAAATGCACCTCCACACTCTAAAGAAAAACTTAACATCTACTCTAACTTCATCCAAGCACTTTAAGACCTAAAGCCTTTTGTACATACACCAGAGGTTCCAATGCATACCTTACAGTATGTGTTTCTAAAGCAAAATCAAAATATAAGGTGCGGATCTCATTTTCTGTTGTTTCTTGGGTGGCTGATCTTCATTCCTCTTTTACATGGGTCAGGATTTTACACACATGTATTTAAGATATACTTCTGTACCTGCTTTTGGTTTCCTCAATTCAATCAACCCTTTTTAAAACCCACTCTAATGTACTCTGTGGCCGCTGCCTTCCAGATACAGGGAATAGAAGATGGAGAGAGAGGCCTGTGTGACCTCTGCTGGGCCATTGTAGAACAGTGGGTTGAAAGTGTCAATAAACTGTTTGGCAAAAAAGCAAAAGAAACAAACGATGCATTGAAGTCTCTTGTGTGTTCAAGGGTTGATTCTTCTTCTTCTGAAAAGTTTAAAAGGTAAACAAAGGCGCCCTGTCATTTATTAATCTCTTAATTAAATGAAGCAGCTAGTTGGTTAATAAGCAGGTCATATGATTCCAGTGGTTCCAAGGCTGAAGCATTTTGTCTGGCCTTACTTGATTAGTGTTGTGAACTGTAAAGGTGTCTGTTGCTCTACGAAGTAGCCCTCGTTTCAGGATGTATTTGTGTTGCCAGCTCCCAGCACAGTAGAGCAGTCACTCATTTTGATTTGGACAGAGATGCACACACTCAATCACGCCTGGATAGGCAACCTGGAGGTAGCCAGCCCCCCAAATGATATATTGTGACATTACGCCTTGTATTACAGTATATCCAGCAAACCTAGTGCATTGTAAAATGATTGTGCTTGACTGGGTAACACATATGGCATCACTGCTTCAGTCCTTCTTGCTGGAGGCTCAAATAAGATTACAACTCATACATATAGTGCAGAGCATGTGAAATCGCCAGGAGAGAGTGGAGCTAAAAACTAAAAGGGTTGTGTTAACACGGGCACATTGACGTGTGTATAAAACTGGTGAGCCTAATTGGTGTGGAAACAGCAAGTGCTACACTCTAAGATGTAGCCTACTACTATTATAGCATGTGTTTGGGAAGTTAAAGGAGTGTGAACCAAGGTTTAAAAGGTACTATAATGAGCCTTTTCATTTATATTTGCACTTTATTTTCTCAATTTGTAATCTGCAGGTATTTCAAGGCAAGGCTATAGATGAGAAATTGATGCTGCCATGTCCTGGTGCATGTGTAAATGTTTGACAATATTAGACCGCTGTGTAGTGTGCTTACTACTGCATTCCAGTTCCATGTCTGCTGTTTTACTGTTGTTCAATATAATACATGCCAAACTTCCTCCTCTGTGCCTGTGTCTGCGTGTGAGAGAGAGGGTTACGGGGTGGGGGTTTCGAGAGAAAGGAATACTAATATGTGTAAAATAAGCGGGACAGTCTACTTTTCTCACATTAATAATCCATTTAACCATCCCCTGCTATAACATCAAATCAGCAGTTATCCAGCCTCTCTCCTTCTCACTATCTCCCTTTAATAACTTCTATAATTCTTCGATTATCGTCTTCACCAGAAACCCATTCAGCTGCCGAAGTGACCTTTACATTTAATGGCTGTGTAATAATTGGACTCTTAAGGAGCAGGAACAGAGGCACATCTTGATAGAATAAGCCTTTTTTTTTGTTTGTTTCCACACGGAACGTCCATTTGTCAAAGTGTAGCCAGTGGAAGGGGGCCCCTCAGAAAGAGTGCAAGGGGGTTTGGAGGGATTATAGAATTCAGAGTCTGGCTTAAGAACACTGTAGTTCACTACAAAAAGAACCATCTCATTTAAGGTGCAGATTCTTAAAAGCTGTTAAGGGTCGGCTGAAGTCTACCTGTTAAATATTTTCAGTATAGGTGCACCAAACTGAATGTAATTATTAGCACGTCTTGAGAAATAGATGATCAGTGTAAATTACCAAGCTTTGGATCTAAAGACTTAATTACTAAGCCATTGCTACAGAGTCTGTATTATTTGTTTTGTTTTTCTAGAATGATAAATGATCTGTTAATGTTGGGAAACTAGCAATAAACAACTCACAATGTAAATTAAAGTGATTTTTAGCCTACCTTACATACATTATCTTACTAGGTTTGTAAGATTAGCATGTAGTAAAGCTGGGAATAACAAGCCCTATGACTTTATTAAAGGAATATAAAGACTAATGCTCATATTATAAGAACTTAGGTTCATTTTTAGTCATTCATATACTATTGTGAGTTATTTAGTGCCAGTTTTGTAACATAAAGAAATAATGATGCATTTGTGTTGGAATATAAGCTCAGTAAATCTGTCCCAAAGCATTTTACATGTTTCATTGAGATATACATTGCTGTGCAAAAGTCTTAGACATGTTACATTGTTCTACTCTGATGCATTATGAGCATCAACAATTTACTCAAAGCCTCCACTGGTGTTTTCTACTATTACAACAACCTTGACTTGCATAAAGAAGGAGATAACATTGAGTGAAATAGCTTGCATCACTCGATTTTCAAGGTGTAGTATCCGAAGCATAATCAACAAGTACAATGAAACATCATCTGTAATTGACACACCCAGGACTGAACAGAACTGGCAGAAGGCACAGGTGTCGTTGTCCATCCATCAACAGCCCAAAGCACCTTTGACCATTATTCCATAGTCCAATGTCTGTGTTCTTGTGCATATTTTAGCCTTTTAGTCTTGTTCCCCTTTCTTAACAGAGGTATTCTTACTGCAACACATCCTTTAAGTCCTGATTTCAAGAGTGACCTTCGTACTGTTGATTTGATGGACAACAACACCTGTGCCTTCTGCCAGTTCTGTTGTCAATTCAACGCTTGTCTTCTTTCGATTCCTTTAGGATATTATCTTCAAGTTTTGCTCATCCTTGTTAGACAGCTTTTTGGGTCTTCCAGTTCTGGGTTTGTCAATTACAGATGATGTTTCTCTGTACTTGTTGATTATGCTTCGGATACCACACCTTGAAAATCGAGTGATGCAAGCTATTTTTTGTTCTGTATTATGCTGGTGATCTCATTATCATAAGTGTTAGCATTAATGTACAGTAGCATGTGGAGTAGTGGTTAGGGCGTTAGACTCTTGACCGGAGGGTTGTGGGTTCAATCCCAGGTGAGGGACACTGCTGTTGTACCCTTGAACAAGGTACTTTACCTAGATTGCTCCAATAAAAACCCAACTGTATAAATGGGTAATTGTATGTAAAACAAGTAATGTGTAAAAAATAATGTAATTGTATGTAAAGATAATGTGCTATCTTGTAACAATTGTAAGTCGCCCTGGATAAGGGCGTCTGCTAAGAAATAAATAATAATAATAATGTTTCAGTCTATGAAGTAAGTATTGTTTTTGTAAATGTCATAGTTTGGGAATTAAAACTAAAAAATTGTAATTCTGACCAATTCTGGATAAATACATTGAATAAAAAAACAAAACAATAGACATCTACAGAAAAGGGGCGTGTGGATTCCCTGTCCAACCTAACTAACTACATTTAAAAAACTGGATTGGGTTATAGCCAATAAACTATTATTTGAAAAGTAGCCTTGGAAGAAGTACTGTCTTTATAATGCTCACTTTGGTCAACTTGGAGGTCAACTCTTTACCTTAATGAATTATAGGTTACAGCACCAAAATACAACCCTGTATGAGTTGTATTGAAAATCCCAAAATTCTAATGCATGTATAAAGTGACTGCAGAAGGTGCAACATTAGTTAGTCTGCATTCTGAAAGCTTAAGGTTTGAGTAGTTAAGGTGATTCCTTTCCTAGCTCACTGTCTTGTATTTACCACTTCATTCCTAACAGCCAGTCGTAATGGACTTAAACCAATCAATATTCCATTAGAACAGCAAGTAAATTCACAAGAGATCAGAAGTACATTTTGAGTTAAAAAGGTTATTTAAAAAATTGTCAGATTCGATTAAGAAATATTGTTGTCGAAGAACTAAAGAATTACAAAGTGAAAAGTATTTATAAGCAGCATTGAACAAAACCTAATTAACATCAAGGTTGTAATTGTTCCTGTGATTATAGAAGAACAGTAGTTTATTAACAGAGAATGTTAGTTTTAACAGCAAATACTAGCAATTTATTGTAATAAAAGGTTACCAAAATCCAATTGAAAATGTCATTATTATGAAGAATAGTATTTGCATAACCGGGTTGGGTTACAGAGAGCCTACATGTTAATGTAGCACAAAATTAAATTCGTTTATATAAAAAGAATGCTACCCAGATCTACAGTCTTACTTCAGTGTGTTTGTGTCAATGTTCTGCCCTTTCACTGCAGTCAAGTGACCTCACGTGCATTTTCCCATGCTGTAGTACTCAGTGCTTTACAATGATGTGACTTTTTTTTTCCAAAGATGGAAAAAAAAAACTCTGTAATGTGAGTCTGTGATGCCACTACTAGCAATTTGGTTTCCATCCTTATGCCTGCCAGTGCATAAAAAAAGGACAGTGCATCATTAATAAGAGTTATAAAAGGTGAAAGGAACAAAGGGTTAAATAAAAGAAAAGCACGCAGCTTCATTACATTTAACAAACGGTGGCCCCAAGCTCTTTAATTGTTAGTCTGCGCTTGTCAGCCCGTAGCTCTGGAGCCTGGGATAAAGTGTTCCGCCACTAGGAGATAATTGAAAATCAAAAAAGACTTTGTTAATTTGATTAGGCAGAGCCAAAGCTGAATTGTTCTTCATCAAAAGAGATTTCATTTTGACATGCAATTAAATCCGCGCTGCTGCAGTCTCCGTGCCTCCTGTTCTACAGTGCCAGAAGGGCTGAGTTGGAGAGGGGACTGGCGGGGTGGGGGGGATGTTAGGAACTATTATGGACGGAGTGTGGTAATAAAATACAAGATGTGTGGGGGAGAGGAAAGAAAGGGGCGCTGCACATACATAATGAGCCTGACGCCCGCTGCATGCGTGTCTAATTATTTTCTTTTACCTACAGCAATCAGGTGGAGGGATTATGGAGCGGGGAACTTGTATCTGATATTGACATTTTGATTGGATGGCTTACCTCCAGTATAATAAAAATAGCTAATTGCCTGTTTTTGGACTGGAATACTATTCCACCACAATTTGAGAGGACAGCGTAAGTTACATTCCTGCACCACTGGGTGTCACTAATACAGTATGTTGCAGTCCTGCATGCTGATTATATAATTATTTATTTTTTGATAGAAAAGTTTATTTTTAGTACTATTTCAAGTCTAGGGTTTTTGCTTTAAACCGTGATTCATATGTTTTGCCATACTTCCTTGTCCCTTTTAAGTCTGAACACCCCAATGTTGTAATTGGATTTATGTGTTTAATACAGCTCTGTTGTATCCCAGATATAACGACAACCTTGTTTTTTGTTAAAGTCGACCTACAGATGGGGGATATGACATCACATAAACAAACTGTGCTGCATCTCACAAGCAACTCCTGAACTTTCATCCGGCAGAACATATATTTTGAAATGCTTTCACCAAGCTCTCCTGTTCTTTTACAACAGCTGTTCTAGAATTGTTTACCATGCTGAGTACCGTTCCCATGCCTTCCCTGCACTTCATGGCTTTCCACAGTGTACCTCTGAAAGGGACGTACACTCGGACAGAAGCCGTGGTAATAAAGTAATCGCAAGGTCTTGGTTGAGGTCCAGGGTGCTCAACAAGGTAGCGATTAATTAATATCTTTTGGCTGACATCTCAACAATAAAAATGGCTATAAACCAATACAGTATCTTGAGAATAACATATACTGTAGTTTACATGCAGCTTAATTGCAGTGAAAGGGCAGAACATAAGTATACCCTCCATGAATAATATATACACTATGCTATATAAAATTTACTCTACTTTTGTAATGTATCATCTGTTATGCATAGGTCAGTAATTCAGATGTGAGGATCTCATGTAGTCAACAAATGGAGAAATTCCAAATGTTTCTGCATATTTACTGACTGCTTTGCAGTGCACTAATAGGAAATGTAAAACGAGTTTAGCAGTGTCTTGTAACTAGTTGGAACTGCAGTTCTCCATCACGTTATAATTACAGAGATCTTTCTTCTCGAATCTATGAGCTAATATATTAAAAGGAGAAAGAACACCAACCTTGATGGCAATTTAATAGCTGGTGGAAGTTAGCTTTAAAATATCAGGTTAATGCTTCAAGTGCAGTGTGTATATGACAACACAGCATGCTTTGGTAAGTGTGTATCTCCATTACTGTAAAACAGCACCGTAGCCATTAGCTATGTAATTAACTTAAAGCAGTCTTAATTTGCTGTGCTGTAATTCTGTGTGTGTAATTTGAAAAGCTAGATTCAAGGGGCTTTCTTGATTTGTCAGTAGTCAATTTGTCAGTTTAATAATGTGCGTATGATAAAGTTGTCCATACGACAGATGATCCTGGTATGTTTGACCATAGAAACAATTTAGCAAAGTGACCAAGAAGTCTTTTTTCATTTACTATTAAATAGTAATAGTAATAATATTAAAACAGGAATTATCAGGGAAAAGAGACAAGTCTGAATATGAATGTGCTTTATTGTCATTATATGGAAAATCTTATTATTTATTGTAATTAGCAAAAACAATCGATGGATAAGTTAATCACATTGTTACTTAAAACAAATAATAATAATAATAATAATAATAATAATAATAATAATAATAATAATAATAATAATAAAAAATGTTCAGGTACATGCAAGCCATGCAGTATATACCCCCCCCCCCCCCCCTTTACTTTCTATTGAAATCTTAATAACAGCCTCGCCATGTGTGTTGTCTGCTGTGAAAGTCAGTTTCATGAAGGCAGCCAATATTAGATGTGGGGAATTGATTTCATTTTTGTGTATTTTCATTTTCTTCTCATTAATAGGATTCCGCACAGACGGCTCAAGTTCTTTCTTCTTTTGTTCTCTTTTTTTCCTATAACCTTGGTGCTTAAATCCCCAGCTCTGGAGCCTAAAAGATATCACGGAAACCTTAATGAATTAAAATTGTTGGATGAACAGCACCTAATTGAAGCACTGTATGTGATTTATAAAGACTTGCCATAAATGTTAATAGTTAGAGCAGTTCAACCAGTTTGGAAAAGATTGATGTTTCTTTTGATGACCCCTTCACACTCCAACACACATCACCCTGCTATAACTCCGGCACTGGTTATCAGGGCTCTGCTCATCGAGAAGGGTTTCAGCTAGTGATGCATACTGGTGGATTGCCATGTTGGTTCAGACCGACAAATGAACTGGTCCTGCATCTGTTTTTAATAAAATCATTACAGGTGCCAGCAATCTGCAATTATACTATAAATCTGCTATGTTTAGGTTTCCTTTATAGTATTACGGGTGCTTAAGATTTTATGATTGAGTGCTTTAAGTTATGGATGATAAATCTTCCATGAACTGGGAGTTATTCACCCCAAAATAAGTATTAGGCAATGCAAAAAAATAAGCTATTTTTGTTTTGGATTTCAGGTAGTGGAGTGAGAAATTCTATTGCATTTTATTATTTTATTGCCTGTTTCCTCCCTATTTTTTTGTTCCCCCAATAATAAACAAGGTCAGGGCTAAGTTTTGAACAAAGCAGTCTATCAAATTCATACCATAAAACTGTATGCTGGAAATGGAACGGTGAAATGTAAATATTTCCATTAATTGTTGAAAGAACCTGTTTCAGGATCTCGCAGTTTTTAAGAAACTAACCCTTATTTATGATTGAGTGTTTGAAGTTATGGTTATATTGCCAAAAAAATAAATAAATTATATATATATATATATATATATATATATATATATATATATATATATATATATATATACAGTATATATATAATAACAATGTGTGTCAAGCACGCTGTTACATTTCCTGCTGAGTAATTAAAGTGATCTCCTGGGAGGAAAATTAGGAGAATATCTCGTCTTACCTGCCTGGTCTCTGAGGGAGGACAGAATCTGCAACGCTAGCAAGGTGCAATGTTTTTTCATTAAAACGAGGAAACTAGGTGACAAGGACTATTACTTTTATGGCTTGTGTTTTTTTTTTTTTTTCTTAGAACTGTTGCGATTTATCTTGGTTCCCCATCCCAGCCACAATTTCATTTCTGTGGAGCTAATTGTGCAGAAACCCAGTGGGTAGGAGTAGCATTAGGCGAACATTCATTTAAAAGAGTGAATTTGTAAACCGGTACAGAAGACAACTCTTTTTAAGAAGTAGAAAGGTAAAATAAAATCTAAATAACAGTTTCACTAAAGCAATGTCTCACTCACATTACAAGTGCATGACATTTATTTCTCCACTGTTGGCAGGCTGCCTTATTAGTTTCAATCTAACCTAGAGGATGCAAAAGCAGCCTGGCTTGTGGGGGCTGGAGTTTCCTTATTTGACACATATTCTTCCTCAAGCAGAGGCCTAAACTCTGAGGACGGAAGTGCAAGCTATGAGGAATGCTTTATTTCTGAGTAAAGGTTAATTGAGTTTGCTAAACAAATGTTAGACTTTAAATCATCAAGCTTTTGATTATAAAGAAGATGTTAATGTTGGTACGGTATCTGTATCGTGCAATTCAGGTTGAGGTCTATATTAGTGTACTCTATTTTAAACGAGCCACAGTTAAACAAAAATCAGGGCTTCCTAACCTTTGCACTTTAAAAGGTTCATGCAGGGCCCTCACACTGTCTTGTATGTAACCGATCCCCGTTGCCTTTATGTTAATTTGTCTTTATTTCAATATCAATTCACTTTCAATTTCTTGTTGAGATTATTACTATTATGACATTTTGAGGACAAAATTACCGTAGGTTGAAAACTGATTGTCAGTGGGATAATTTCTCCAGATTTGTTAGTTATAATTAGAGCTTCTGATTTTCGGTTTTAATCGATAAAACCTGATAAAACACCCATGATACAAAAAAAATAAAATCGATGGATAGCCAATAAACACCGGAAAAACTGTGGAAATGGTTAATCAATTCACGTTGACAATGGGCAATGTCCCGCCTTCCTGACTTGCATATAACATTGATTCGTTCTAAATAATTTACACCCGCCCCAACTACTGAGTGACAGCACATTCCTACATTTCCATTGGAGACTCCGCTTGCGAGATTTAAAACGAGATTACAATCAGGATGGAGGCTTGTTAGCAGGATTTAAAGCTGTATTACAGTTAAGATACGGAGGATTTAAAACAGAATTGTGGCAAAATGTACAAAAATGCCTACACACAAAAACCCCAGAAGAATGTGCCCATGATCATAGGGATTTAGTTGTGGAAGACAGCAAAGGAAAGAAGGTACAACTTAAGTGTGCAAGTACTGTCGAGTTACTACTATACATATTTTGACAGAAAAAAAAATGCTCAAGCATTTTGGAAAGTAACAAAAAACGTTAATTTCATACAGTATAGCAAAAACGAAAGCCCTGAGAAAAAAGGATTTACATAAAACTCGAAAATAGCTAAAAATAAGCACCTAAAAATACAATTAATAAAACCCGAAAAACAGAAGCCCTAGTTATAATGTGTAATTCAGGATAGATATACGTAACCCCTCAAGAATTACTGTAGGATAGATGTACAGGTGACGGATTAAGCATAACAACACAACTGTCTGGAGGGCTTTGTAGCACATCAAATGTGCCACAGTATAGTCGGTATCATAACACAAACTTACTTATAGAAACAACAAAACTTAACTACATTTAACTACTTCCAAGTTTAAAATTAGTTTTCTACAGGAACTTGAAATGTTACATTTACTAGTCATAGGGGTTTTATATACACACTTTTATATAATCTCTACACACATATCAGATGCAGTCTTGCTGGAATAGGTCATAACTTGGGCCTCACTGTATGGCTTTATCCAGTCATGTGTCCCCAGTGCGAGTCATGTCACACACCTAACCCCACAAAGCAGCTGTCATACAGCCTGTCAGCAAATGCCTCAGCTCTGCAGTGCCCAGTCTTATCCTGCTCCACCTGTCCGCATTGGCATGTAAATATGCAGCTAATTATTGGCAGGAGTGATTGGCATCTTAGTGAGCAGATTTCAGTTGAACCCTAGTCAGATGTCACATGGTCCGTAACTAGTAAACAGGACATTAGTTCCCCTGCTGTGCATACAGCACTTGCTTGCACTGTGGATTCCTTCTCTGAAGGAAATGTTCTGAACGGTACTTTCAACGCTGGCTGCTGTCGGTGGTCCTGTAGAGTCTCTTTTTCATTGTGATTCTACAGTTCAGGACCATGGACAGCAACATATCACTTTGGGAGCCACCTTTCCAGTTCAGTTTCTAATGAACCACTCTAAACGAGACATGTTCATTTGGTTGTATTTTGAACACCATATGGCTACAGGCTTCAGTCTAGCCTGGGCATTACCATGCAAGGCCAGGGGGCTTCTCTTGTATACCCACAAACAAGATTAAATGTGACACTCTTGTGGTCATCTGCATATTCAGGTGCTAAGATCAATCTAATCACCGCTCCGGTAATACATTTTTTCCCCTTAGTTTCATTTAAACTGACTTGACATTTCCATTGATAGAGAACATATCCTGTATGGTTCTGCCTTATGTAAAGTCCATTCATGCTGCTGTTGTGTAAAATAAATAAATAAATAAATAAATTCACTGGGTATGATCGAGGGCTGCGCGGAGGTCCTCGGGAATTAATGGAAGATAGGTGCTTATATCTTAAACAGTAAGGAGATTCCCCTTGGCTCGGGGAGAGCCGCCCTCATGGAGGCGAGACTGAACCTATTGGTCTCCAAGGCTGGGAAGCACCAATACTTCCCCCAAGAGGGATCTAGATGAGAGAAATGGGAGATGTCAGTGATAGATAAATTTGGCTGGGGGTCCCCCTTGACTCGCAGAGGACAAAGCCAGCGGTGGCTGGGCTTCTAAGGTTGGGAAGTGAGCTTCACTTACCCCTAAGAGGTAGACCGTTGCAGAGGAGGGCACAGTTGCAAGGTGGAGTAGCCAGGTAGCAGAGTGGGGGAGGAGAGGATGGTGGAAAACACAAAACGCAAGACAGAGCAACTCAAGCTTTGGGTTTAAATAGGATATTAGCAGATGCTATTGGTAGGAAGAAAGTAGGGGTAGGAGCCTTCGTGCTCCCTGGATAACAACAAGTTTACAATAAAATGGACAACAAAATCCAGTGCTGTGGCGCTAGGCTAAAGCATCTCCCATATTGTAGTGCCAAGAGCATGCTGCCCATCTCTGATGCCTTCTCCTGTCTGCAGAAATGAAAGACACATTGAATTCAACAGCAAATGGAATATT
Organism: Acipenser ruthenus; assembly: GCF_902713425.1. NCBI lineage: Eukaryota > Metazoa > Chordata > Actinopteri > Acipenseriformes > Acipenseridae > Acipenser > Acipenser ruthenus. The sequence continues at coordinate 6,440,092 of NC_081207.1, read as the reverse complement.
AATTAAAACATCCTCTTATTTTTTAAAAATGCAGAACATTAAGCAATACAAACTAGATGAAATTAAAATTCTGCCTTCCATTTAAATGAGGCTATGCTGTCATTGATTTACAAAGCATTGCATACTGATGTCCCTTCACCTGCTTTCCGAAGAGGGTTTATGGTTTGCGAGATTCATTTAGCATTGATTGCTTTATTGGTATTAGTGTCAGTGTACGGTTTAGTATACCTTGATGCATATATGCCTAAGAAGCTCTTTTAAACGTGTCTTAGTTCACTGAAAATGAGCACCAAGTGCCATTGTTGGACAGCAAGAAATATTAAGTTCCAATTTCCCTGCATTTAGTCCTGTAAATGGAACAGAAAATAGCCAAAATATATTTGGATAGCATACTTGTTGGATGGTAGTGTATACATACATTAATGTCCGGTTTGGACAGCTGGAAACGAGAAGAATGAAGCAACCAAGTCACTGCAATGTTTTAAGTCCTGAAAGCAAACCTTTTAAATCAAGATAGCCGATATCTGTATAACAAATGTTGAAGATTTATGCTCCAAACAGGACATCTTTCCCCACTGCCAATACACCAGTACACTTTAGTGCAGTTTGTTATAGTGAGATGCATACTTTAGCTGAACGTGTGGTGTGTTTGCAATAATCTTTATTGTCACTCTGAACTGCTTCCATCCCCTCCTTGTAAATGACATTTGAGGATCAATGGGTACCTTGCTGGTTAAACAATCACACTGTATTCAATACAATGTTGGTGGAAATTTAGAACCACTTAACAGAACAGCAAAGGGTACATTGTCCTGTATGCAAAGCAAACTTGCAAGAAACCCAAATCAATGGCCCTCTTTGGCCTTCTGAAACCATTGTCTGAAAATAATTGGAAATCTTTTGAAACCTTGTCGGAAGGCTAGGAAAATAAAGCGCAGCAAGTGCCAAATAGCAGAAGAGTGGAATCAATTAATTACCCAAGTGTGGAATGAAAGTCTATGAGATCTGCCAGTGGCCATTATTAAATGACACAGCTAACAATTATTTTGCTCCCTTGTTACTGTAGTTTAAAGAAATGTTGGACAAAGCTAGTAGCCATAGACTACTACCAAATTTGTTATGGTTTGGGATTTGGGCTTTGGCTTTGTGCACAAGCCTAGTGGTTGGACTTCCTGCTTAAGCCTAGGCTTGTCTAAAGGTGTAATTTTTAAATAAAAACTGAACACAGATGGATTTCCGCATGCAAAAAGGTTACGATGGCACATGAAAAACTTATTTCACCAAGCACTGTGAGCTTCCATTTTGTAATTAAGTAGAAACTTCATAAGAGACATCTTGTGCTGTTCATGTCATAACATGTTTATATTAACAGTTACAGTGACATATAGTATAGTGCTTGGAAGCTTGTTTTGAGAAACTGCTGATGCACACTGTATACTTGTTTTGGGAGGTCTCTTTGCTTACTTGAATTGTTTTTTTCTGAGTCTTGGCAGATGTCCACAGAGACTAGATTTGAATTAAGCAAAGTGGAAAAAAAAGATGACAGTATTTTTTTGCAAGTTCTTGAAAAATCATATTTGTTTTGGGAGGTGTGGCAAGATGTCTTGTGTGGTGACTTCAGACCAGGAAGTAATTGACACTCAGACAGTGGTGGGGTATGTAAGCGCTGCTGCGCGTTTAATAATAATAAATACAAGTTTTAAGCAAAACAAAATACTGAACAAACAAAACGACACAGTGGCCAAAATAAACTGAAAAATACAGATACGGAACAAACAAACAAGTATTGTGCTGGTTTATACCCAGCACGTGTAGAAATTGTTTACTTTTAGGTTTCACTATAGGTTTCTGTCCTACTCATGACTCCTGTTCTGCCTCTGAACACACCAACCTTGATCAGCCAAAGCTGTGGATTTATATACATGTGACCATCTCCAAATTAGTAATAAATCAATCAGTCTGGAGACGGTCACATTCTGCACGAGTTTAGCATGGATGGGGAAGTTTAACCCCATCCATGCTGCAAAACAATTAACATAAAATAACGTGTTTTTACACATATAAACAGTGCATTCAAATAATAATAATACAAAACCATACAATACACACAGGGGCAAGGTGTACCCTGTCACAAGAAGTCACGGGACAGCATGCATTACTTTTTTGTAAAGTAGCTGCCAGTGTTCAGAAAGAGATATTTATTATATGGCTAGTAGCAGGAGTTGAAGGTTAATTCATTAAAATTATTACCAAAAAGGCATGTACTCTAATTAAGAGTGATGTAGTTTTGTTTGGTCTTTCTTTTAACAGGAAGTTAAGTGTTTCTATTATAAGTTGACAGGTTTGTATGTCTACCTGCCCAGCACCATGCCGCACAGCATCCTAAATTGGATAAAAGCATCTAACAAAATAAATAAATAATAATATAAGTTTTTGCCATGCTGGGTTGTTGTGAACGTGATCAACGGCAAGCATGCTCCCACCACACAGGCTTGTGCTTCCGCTGTAAGGATTAGTAGAACATCATTCTGATCATCAAGTGGGAATCTGGCATCTGGAAAGGGGGCGTTGTTTAGAATGTGCAACATCAGCTGTAACAAGTGCCTAGTTTTGAACCTGGGTCCCGAGGGATATGCATATTGAATATTGCATGACTGTGAATGTTGCTACATACAACTGCTTGCATAAATGTTCCTATTTGTCAACAATCACAAGTACATTTTATAGACATTAGTGTTTCTATTATAATACAGTGCAAATTAAAAAAAAAAAAAACACGGAAAATATCTTGTAAAATGTGTGTAGGGGAGGGCTGTGGGTATTTTAACAGTGACAAGTTTAATATCCTTTTCATCAATGTTTTAGTTGAATATATATATATATTTTATTGATTGCATTTATTTGGTTTTATTAAGTTATTTTTAATTTAAATGCATTGAATGAACAAATGAGCGAATGAATAAATGTAGAAACAGTCTTACCAGTTTTTGAAGAACGTTTAAAAAAAAAAAAAGGACTGGGAGCTCAGTTTCAAACACCAGTTAAATCGGCAGTGTTACTCAATTGTGTTCAGTTTTACATTAATACGCAATTTCATTGGCATCTGTTTACTACATTCTTTCCATAGTTTAGACTTGTAACATTGGGAGCTACATTTTCAGGGGAATGAATAAGCAGATGTGGTTAACAGCTCTCAGGCTTTGCCTTTGGGTCACCCCAGACTGCCCTGTGAATATGAGTATGTTTGTTGCAGCAGTTTGTCTCTGAGGTTCATCCATATCTACTGATGCATAGAAGAAGAAGCATAATACTTACAATACCTTTCACACATGGCTCTGGGGTGGTTGTGTAAACAGTATTGGTATATATCCCAAGAAACATGAGAAAACAAATATGTGTTAGCTAAATATAAATGTGTTACTATAGGAGCCAATCAATGCTGTTTAAAAGCTAGATGGAAAAGCAAGATTGTCATAAAAAAAGAGAACCAAAAAAGTGGTCCTTTTTTCCTTTGTCTTCTCTGCACCATGCACAACTCAATCTGCAGGTAATATGCATGTTTATTTCTGAATTAAACATTCTGGAATTTGTAAAAGGCTTCGCTTTGGAATGTAAATGGTTGGCCAAGCTCAGTACTACATTATGCACCCTGTGCTCCGTTCTAGATGTGCTGCTGTCATTATGCATGGAGATTATAATATGCAGCCGGGTATATGACAGCTTGAATTGTACCTTCAGAACCATTAAGGTTTAAGCTTGGACCTCGAAGCACAAAGCTGATCTCTTTTATGCACTAGATTTTCTTCTCATGTTTTAATCAATAATAAAACAGCAGCGCTCAATAAGTATGTATTCTCTACCAGTCCTATTAAAAAGAAAAGAAAAGGGGGGGGGGGGGCGACACAAAATAATTACCTCCAATACACAAAGCACAAATTGTTTTATACCTGTTATTGTAACATTTTGAAGAAGTTAATTTGAAACTCATATTGTGTTTTTTTTTTTATATAGTAATGTAATTTAATCAAGTTTACAAAAAGAAAAAAAAAACTACAGAGGTAATTCGGAGCTGTGTGTGTGGTTTTTTTTCCTACCAATTAAAATTTCTGATTCATTTTCATTGCTATGACGCCACAGTCGTTAAGGTGCTCCCCTGACATCCAATCCATTTTCTAATCTAGTTAAACCACTTACCCCCCGCAGAACCACTTTATATGTCTATGTCTCAGTGGCGCAGCAGGTTTTTAGCCTTAGACCTCCACAAACAAGCAGAGTTGTGCTGACCAAACAGTGATTCCTTTCTAAATTAAATAATAATACGTGATCACAGTACAGTACATTTGTTTCTACTGGGCAGTAATAAGCCATTGACCAAATTCATTGTTGGTTAACACTTTGGCCCTATGGTGTATTTTGGCCACGCAACATGTACAATACTTTTGACCAGTTTTGAGTACTTTAATTATTATGTGTGTTCATTGTTTTATTATAATTTGTTATTATTTGTTTTTCAGTATTGTATTTTTTTGTAGCATTCCAAGACATCAGCATTCAAATTGTGCAGAAGTGCTGACATTCAATATTGTTAATGATAAATGTCTAAGATGCATTTTGCATAGACCAGCTGCAGAATAAATACCGCTCAATATTAGCTCAATGAGATCATTTCAGATTCAGACTCGAGTCCCTTCTCAGCCACTGTGTTGCTGAAATAGTATGGTATATGTCACCAAAGACAAACCATGCTTGACAAATTTTCATTGTAAGCCATTGTTATACTATGAGTGACCATGAACTAGACGTTGTCATCAGTGGTTTGATGGTTAACCAGAGGTTTGGTGAGAGGGGAGAGCAGTCATTGTAACAGCATACTTATTGAGAACACTAGAAAACAGGATTTTAGGCAGTGTAAACTCAGACTTTGGTTGGAGCTTACATTTATTGAAAAAGTCCATAAACATGTTGGTGTTAAAGCCTGGTTAAATAATGTTTTGTTTGGTATTTATTGGTTGCAGTTTGTCATAAAGACCTTGATAAATACCACAGGAGACGTAAATGGGGCGAGGTTTTAGAAGGAAGGTCTGGCATCACCATCCTGTCTACAAAGCAAGCAACTGTGAACCCGAAGCAAACAAAGTGATTATTGGGAAAGAAAAACATCCAAGGTTACAGTCCAGGCAATTGGGAATGTCACTGTTTGTGCTTCTTGCTCTTCAAATGACATGACCGTGCAGATTGTACAAATGGAAGCAGTTAACCGTTTTAGATTGCTCAGCATCAGTGTGGGCTATGTTTAAAAGTGAAAGGGCCACTTCTGATTACCCGGCCTGACCCTGTGATCGACTAGGCTGACTTCACTTAAAGAGAGACTGTCAGTCACCCGAAGTGCTTGAAACCCTCCCAGATAAACATACACTTACTTACCTACTTGTCAGTAAATGCAGTATAGTCACAGGAATGTCATTTTCTCACGGCTAAAAAAAAAAAAAAAAAATTCTACGTATTGAACTTTGAAAAACTGCTCTTCTGCAAACTTAAGATATTTTTTTATATTTTAGTATGATTGTTGACCAGCTGGCTCTCAAAGAATAAGACCTTCTTCTCACTTGCTCTTTATGTGTCCACTCAAGTACTGCACACAAGAAAAACAGTTGTTCACAACATAGGCTTACATTATAAATGATTAATGTATGTCAATTAAAAACTAAACCAAACACTTCCAAACTCTGCAAATTCATTATGCCTGTCATTATTTACTATAAAAACTGTCACTAGCATTTTAGCATTTTGCCTTAACAAAACCTTATGAGAAAATAACAAAAAAGACAACCATACTGTACATACATAACAGATTTTGTAGGCAGTAAATAAGAAAATGCACACCCAGTCGCTCAACAACAAAGCAGTCATTTAAAGAAGAGCAGTCACACGCATCCATTAAAGCCATGCCATAGTGCAGTGTTTTCACTTTTCCATCTTTTTAATGTGTCTATAGTCGAATTACCGTGTGCTGTAATAATTTAAAGGATGGCTCTTGTGTACTATATCTGCTTTAGATCTCTGGCTATCATATATCATCCTTCAGTACCTGCAAGAAAGAGTTGTAAATCCCATTGAATGTGCATTGATGTTTTTCAATATGGCTACTTTGTCGTGCTAATGTGAATTTTATTGACGCATCATTTTTTAAACAACCTTTTAGTCTGATTCTGTTTGTCGACGTTTTATTTTGTGTCTGTTTCTCTTACACAAAGACAGACCCACAGCTGATGTATAGGCATGGTATCTGCATGTCTACTGGTATTAAAGATATATTATGAATATTAAAGACTTATCCAGTGAAGGGGTCATTTTCATTAACAGAATAGCAGTCCGTAGAGATTTGGGGACACCATGGGAAACTTAAGGAATATGTTCAATGGATATGGACACACCAGTCAACCAAGAGTCTACTACTATGAGCCTTCTGTCCAATATGTCCTGCCATTTACAGTGCATGGCAAATGAATCAGCAGTGTGAGGCACAGTCCATTTTGTTCCAGTTGACCTGGCCAGGCATGGCACAAGAGAACATACTGTAAGTAAATACCACAGGAAGTTTAATGTTAAGAAGAAAAAAAAAAATCAGGACAATGTGGTTATCAAAACTTGTATTTTTTCAGCACTTTTAGTCTTTCAGTTTACATTTCCACTTTTTTTCCAATAAAGTTCCTGCCAGTGTGAGGATTGGAAAATAGAAATATAGGATGACAACTCAAGAGAGCTTAATGTTTTATTCACAAACAGCAAATAATATCTTTCATACGGGGAGATGGGGGCATTGGGGATGGTGGGGGTTTGTGGGAGCATCCACCTATAAATAAAACAGCAGTATTGATGAATATTACAGCAAATAGAAAGTAATAAAGCAGGGAGCCAAAACGCAAGTTCGTGCAATGCGATTAGGAAAGCGCATTGTTTTCATTAAATCTAATACCCCTTGACAGAGCTCCTTCAGCCTGTGAATTGGGGAAAGCGAGGAACTAAACATTTATTTTGTTTCTCACTTTCTGTATATATAGGGAAAAGGAGGAGAAAAAAAACAGAACAGTCTTAGCTCAGAGAGAGGCATAACAAATTTCCTTTCTGTCTAGTTAACTAAATTCCCTGTAATACAATATTTGTTAGTCTTACACTGCTGTGTTTTATATTATGCATTTTTAAACAGGATTACGTATACAAACACAATAAGGCTTGTTTTGAAGAGTAAATGTGTTCATTATAAATTACCATTACATTGCTCACGAGTAAGAATAGACCAGAGGCCTTTTAAATGAGCACAGTTCCCTTTCTGTCTCTGATTTGAATGAACGTCAGTTCTTGTTTCATATTTCATCTGACTTAAACAAAGTATCTGTTTATTTTTATTATTTGCACCAGCCAGTATTGACAACGCCATATTAAGCATTTTCTTTCATTCAAGCACAGAAGAAATAGCTTTTCATATTTTTCATATGGACTGTACGATTCTCTAGTGCTGTTGGGGTCAATATTGTAGTCATGTTTTGTCTTGTTTGGATTTATCGCTGCCTAAGATTGAAAAAATATATACAAATAATACAAATCTGGCTGCTATTGAAGTTGAGGAAAAGTCCACTGCTAATATTTGTATAAATCACAGTTTTTATGAAGTGTGAACCCTTGAAGTACAAAGAAATAAAGCTAAGAGGCCAGTTGACTTTATTAATGTTTTCATTTCATAGCTTTGAATAGTTTCCAGTTGGATTCTGTCGTTCATTTGTTCATACAAATTGCCTACCGGTCGTAAATATATATTTTTCTATTTTATAGTCTAATAACATTCCAAGAGATTCCCAGAAGTATTGAAGGAAGGCCAGAAAATAGAAATGGGAACTTCCCAACTTCCCTGGTTTTGAAATGCATTCATTCAAGATTGTTTATATATTCCAATCTCCAGTCTTTGACATGTAAGCAAGGGATTTGCTAATTAGCTTGAATGCATGCTTGAAGTCATTCATAATTTATAAAAAAAAAAAAAAAAAAAAAAAAAATCTTCATTGGCTTGCTGAACAAAAATAATTTGAATCAAATCATTTTGTGAAATGATTACTTTTTTCTATATATTTATTCTAAAATGAATAGTGCGTGTGATCTAGTAGAACAAGTTCTATTGAAATACATTTTCACTGCCTCTCATTAAATGGCTCTTGTTAAAATGTATTACAATCTAGCGATTCCTACAGTACCCCACTCTCTCATAGCTGTATACTTCACTGCATCAGAACGGCCTCGGTCTAGTCTAGACACCCTGTGTTTGAGGGGTGAAAGGAGTTGATTCCTTGACGCTTACCGTCCTCCTATGATTGACAGGCCTAATTAAGGCAGTGACAGTGATCTGACCAATTTAATTTACGGCGATTGCATTCCTTCGCTCCCTACTCAAGCCATCCTGACATGCCTTTGCAATTTTTTTCCCCATCCTATGCATGGCACTGGTGATGGACATGATCGCAGCAAATTGCACAGGGTACAGTAACTAAACTTTATCTTTTTTTGTCAGACACCCATTTACCTTTTACCCTGCAGCTAACCCCCCCTCCCCACCCTCCCTCCTTACCTCAGGAAAAATGGGAATAAAAAAGAAAACAGCTTTATCGATTTATCTGCAACGTCCACGCAGCGGAGACAAGCCCTGCTTGCATCAGCATTTTTGTTTTCTATAAGGGACAGAACGATAGATTGAGCACATCTGAATCAAACCCAAAGCCATACAAATTGATTGTTTTAAGATCAACTAATTTAGCAGTGCCTCAGTTTAAATGACACCATTAGTGAATCTGGCTAGCACACCAAAGAGTTAGAAAGGTTTTAAGGAAATCCAAGTTGAATCTCATTCCCACTGGTTCTTTTCCTGCCAGATCTATTGCTTCTTTAGTTTCACTGGGCTATATATACATTTCTCAGCCATTCTGAATGACTTCACCATCAAAATATAGTTGAACTGCAAGAAGCAACAGCAAGAAGTGACTATTTATTTCAGTACATACTTCAGTCCTGGATCTTGATCTCCTTATTGAGTATTTTCCAATACTAGATGATAAATCATTTGAATATTTTGTTGGAACAGAGGCGTGTTAAGAACTACTGGAAAATATCAGGTTATGTGCAACTTGGGAAATGTCTACATAGGAAATGTAAAGTGTGGTACAGTAGCTAAGTGTTTTGGTTTTCTTGCCTTTGGTTTTCTAGGGTAACGTTATGGTAATGACAGGCCATTTCAGTGTAAAAACACAATGTTTCCTGGCCATGTCCCTTTATACTTTACTGTATTACTGCATTGTATATATTATCTGAAAAAACGCCAAGTTATCAAAAGTGCCGAGCCATTTAAAGTAGAGATATCATAAACACAAGCCAAGTTTCAAGAAACCATTGGGGCAACCTTGCCCAGCACAAAGACTGTAAAACCGATGGGAGCCAAGGTTGCTAAGTTAGAAGAAACAATTGGGGCAATCTTGGCCAGCACCAAGTACTGTAAAGTGGTGGGGGCCAAAGTTGCCCCAATTATTTCTACTAACTTGACTTCTATTTGTCATGTGTTTGATCTGCTTTTATTGTGCCTGAAAAAATACGAAACTTAGATAAAAACATTATTAATAATAATAATAATAATAATAATAATAATAATAATAATAATAATAGGCTGAAACGCTGCCTGGCCAATGGTAGTTGAGACAGTGGTGATTCTGGCCTGGTTGCCTATAATTATGTCTAGCATGGCTGCAAGAGGAGACCTCAGTGACTTTGAAAGAGGGGTGATTGTTGGGGCGCGTTTGGCAGGAGCTTCAGTGACCAAGACAGCTCAACTTGTTGCTGTTTCACGAGCAACGGTGTCTAACGTTTCCTGTTTCCTATAAAGCTATTTATTATAGATGACAAAACATATCGCATTTTATATTTTATTATATAGTTTTATAGTTTTATTTTATATTTGCTCACCTTTCAGTATGCCCTAATAATGTTTTTATTTGGTTGAATAACCCTTAAACATAGATTTGGTAGAATATGTTACTTTATTTAGTATTAATTTTATTTTTTTTATTTTTTTTTATCTAATAATTATAATTATTTCTAACCACATTTAAAAACAGCACAGTGTAGAATAATATACAAAATAAAATAATATACTTAACCTTAACTTAAAAAATACAAATACTTAGTGATAAAATGTATGCTATAATATTATTATTATTATTATTATTATTATTATTATTATTATTATTATTAATAATAATAATCTATTGAGTTAAAGTTAAGTATGATACAACAAAAACGCTGATGTACTTTTTAAAAATATATTAAAAATATAAAAACGTCATATTTAGATTTTTCTAAAGAAACACATGGACAAAGTTTGTACTTTAATAGTTATCAAACACATTACTTAGTATTTTTTTTCCTTTCTCAGAAATGTGGTAAGAAGATTTGGTTAATTCAGCTAAAGTGGATATCCCAGGAACTCTAGTTGACATACTTTGTCTTTAAATTCAAACTAGTGGTTTACTACTTTGTGGGAAATAAATATAATTTAACTGAACTGAATCTGTGTCTATAGAATTGAAATTGTAATTATTGTAAGTCTGTCAAGTTAGTATCGCGATACGTATCATATCATGGCTTGTGTATCGTGATACGTATCATATCGTGACCTTGGTGTATCGTCTCACCCCTAATATATATCTATATCTATATCTATATATATCTATATCTATCTATCTATCTATCTATATATCTATATCTATATCTATATCTATATCTATATCTATATATATCTATCTATCTATATCTATATCTATATCTATATCTATATCTATATATATATATATATATATATATATATTAGAAAATATAGATGCTGGCACTACAGAGATGTTTTAGTTCATTTAATCAGACACATGGTGCTTCATCCCAGGAAACGTTAAATAGGAAACACTTACATGTTGCCATTGGCAAAGAGAAAAGACAGCAACTTCTGCTAAATAAAAGGCTACAGCCCAAAAGTGTTTCAATTATTCATATTTTATTCATTAAAACAAGGTAAAAACAGGTACGCTGAAGTGTTTCGACATGTTGTCTTCATCAGACCGTGTTGAAAGCAGGACTCATTAGATATATTAAATGCACCCGGTACTCATTGTCATTTAACACCATTATCCGATAACTAGAAATAGTAATCTAGCAATCAATGCATTCAATTCACATTCCAGATACTTAACAATCTCCTATATATTGTAGCGGCGGCGTATCTGGTCTGCAGCAGGAAGAAATGGAGACGGCACAGGATGCAGTTTAAAGCAGTGAAAACTTCTATTTTTATTGAAGCATTGGAACAGCAAGCAAATGGACACTCTCTTATTAAATGGTTTAGCTCAGATAGACAGCTCCACAACACAACCCCGAGCTGCACGCAGGCAGCTCCTAAATAGTGATCCCCCCCAAGCCCTATTGGCTCACACACACAGGGGTACATTTACATACACACTGACCAATCGCTCAGACCCTCGGTCCTGCGCAAGCAGCTGACTGGCAGAACCGAACACAAATCACAGTGCAGCCAACACAGACCCCATCTACATGCAGCTGCACTGTGCATGTGACACCCCAGGCAGCAGAACGCGCTTCTACTCACAGCAATACACTAACACTAACACTTCCGCCCCCTGGGGCTCTGGCAACATAGAACCCTCCCTCCTGGTGCCACGGGACTCTCTGGCAACGACTCGACGACCACCTGGGTGACCTCATCCCACTCCCTCTCTGAGCGTCGCGGCTTCTCCTGGCGCCACACCCCCAGCTGTGCTCTCTCCCACTCGTCCGGTGCGGGGCTGTCTGATTCGGCGGGGGGAAGGAAGACAAAGAGGAAAGAAAGAGCCACCGAATTTAATTGTGTATCACTTTTCCTTCTGGTATTCTGCCTGGCTGATCCCACCCTGATCAGAAAGAACGAGTGCCCCTCCCGGGTGCTACATATGTTCAGCAGCAATCTGCCACATAAATTAAAGTGATATTTTTTTTTTAATAAATATAATAATTGATTCAGCATAATGCAATTGACATATCTAAATTCGATCATGATTTCATATTATTTCATCAACAGTATACCACAAATACATACAATAGAAACTATCAATAATATATATGCATGTTAAGGTTCTGTGTGCAAAAGTATGTATGTTCAATGAAAGTGTAATTCGTATCAACTACATTTTGTTCATGTTCCATTTTAAAACAGAAATAAATCATTTAATATAAATGATATAGACGTCAAAATAAGTGTGTTCCCCAGTATATTTCCATGTTGACAAAATATGTTAATTGTCATTAAACTCGGATGTCCTGTAACATACATATGTGTGGATAAAAGTGTCTGGGGTCTGCAAAAATCTGTAAAAAGTCTGGAGAAAAAGGAGATGGACATTTTTACCTTCCTTTGGTGACTTATTTCTCTTAACTGTACGACAGGTATTTACTTTTTTTCTACATTTCACGTAAGAGTGTTGGGAACTACAAATTAAATGTGGAATGGTGCTTTTGGCTGGTTTACTTTTGCTGTGCCAATACCCTGAAAACACATAAACTATCCGTACTGTATAGATAGTTACTGGCAGTTCTTGCACTTCGCTGTAATTTGGCGCAAGGAACTACTGTTCCTCTTGATAGATGTGCATGTTTATGTATCTCAGTCCATTACAGGTGATGAATCACCGTGCATTATGGTTGTAGTTAATCCAGTTTCTCTTAAAATAGTGGCTTGCTATTGATGAAATGCATATTGGATTTCACTTGCAGTAGTATTGTAGGATTTCAATACATCTCTCACTCTCTACCCATTGAATTACACACCATCTAAAAACTTGGCCTACAGCGACAAACCAGATATCTCCATAGGGGTTCTGGTTGCAGCTTCATATACTGCCACCAGGCTAAAACCAAGACCTGTTCGATTTGGTCTAAACAACGCTCTATTGTGACTGAGTGCAATATCATACAACAGCAATGTGGTCTGTCTTTTAAATGTCTGCGCTACCTTTTAAAATCACCATTGAACTGCGGTAAAGTTATTGATTCACCATCAATTACTGCTAATCTAGCACTCTTTAATACTCAGTCCCTGAACAATAAAGCTTTATCTTTGAATGGAAAGGAAATTGGACATTTTATGCTTAACTGAAACCTGACATCTACCTAATGAATACATTTTACTTAACCAGGCGACACCTCCTGGTTATGCCTATATTGAGAAATCATGTGCCTCTGGCCGTGGTGGCGGCATAGCAGTTATCCATCACATTGACATCCATGTAAAAATAGTCCCTGTACAAAATGTCACTTAATTTGAGTGTCTGGTTTTTAAAATTGTAACTTCTCAACCTGTGCTGGTTATTCTTATTTACCGCCCACCTAAACACAACCCAGTGTTTTTAAATGAATTGTGTGAATTACTTACCATGCTGAGCCCTCTGTCTTCTGTTTCTCTTCATGTTGATTCCCCTGACTGTAACTTTGCAGTTGACTTGTTCAATGTTTTTGATTGTTTTGGTTTTATTCACACACAATCAAGGTCATATACTTGATCTAGTGTGTTCTACTGGTGTTGTAATTTCTAGACTTGATGGGATTGATTTGGGGCTTTCTGATCACAAGGCTATCTCCTTGAATATAGCTATTCCTCTTCTGCCCCCTCCTAATTTAATCACTTTTTGTAACATTAAGTCAGTTGACCCTGATAGTCTGTCTGAGGCATCCATAAATTGGCCTCTTCACCAACCACAGTTCTATTCAATTGAGGAATTTGTTGCTCACTATAATAATGCATTAACATCTAGCCCCTCTTAAAACCCATATGGTCTTCTTTACTTACGCTTGTCCTTGGTACACTAAAGAACTACGCTTCTTGAAGGCCGCCGGTTGTCGTTTAGAATGACAGTGGAAGAAATCTGTTTGGACTGTCCATGCGCAGACTTATGAACAACACCAGGTTGTCTATAGAGCTGCTCTGTTATTGAGAGAGGGAGTTGAAACCCTAAAGCTCTTTTTACCACCTTTAATAAGCTGTTACAATCTCTACAGAACCTCAGTTCCCGCAGGCAGGCGCATCAAACAGGGTGAGGCAATCCACACACAGGCGGAGGGTGGACGCAAACCCGGGACCTGTCGCACTAAAGTATAGCGCTGATTTCGCTGGACAAAAGAGCTGGCTCCTTTGCAAGGAGCGTATATTGGGTTTATGTCTTTGTGTGTGATTACGTCACCTACCAGCCCTGCTGCTGCCTACCCCTGTGCACGCTACAATATATCTTTTTTTTTCAGAATAAGATTGATAATATCAATAATCAGCTACTCTCTTCTCCCTGTCCTGACTATACTGTTGTATTAAGTCCTGTTTCACTGGTGTCTATGTTATCTCACTTCTCTACTGTTGGCGTTTGCCTGTGTTTCTAAACTTTTTGGTAAAATGAGACCCACTACTTGCCTTCTGGATCCTATCCCCACAATTCTAATGAAGGCCTGCTTTTCATCCTTAGGTCCTTTTGTTACCACATTAATCAATGACTTCTTGGTATCTGGTATTGTTCCACCAGTGTTAAAGATTGCTGCTATCACGCCAGTTTTACAAAAGCCCGGTCTTGACCCTGAAAATCTAAACAACTACCGGCCTATTTCCAATCTACCTTTTTTATCTAAGATCCTTGACAGAATAGTCTCGTCTCAACTTCAAAATGATCTGCTGACTAATGAGTTACTCAAACCTTTTCAATCCGACTTCAGAGCTAGGCATAGCACTGAAACAACCTTGGTCAGAGTAGCCAGCGATTTGCTTATGACTGCAGATTCAGGGCCCCTTAATATCCTTCTTCTATTAGACCTCAGTGCAGCCTTTGGCACAGTCAATCATAATATATTGGTTGAACGCATGGAAAAATGACTTGGCCTTACTGATACTGTTCTGTGCCGGTTTAAGTCCTATCTGTCTGACAGACAACACTTTTTAACTCTTAAAAACTTCAAATCAGATATTTCTCCAGTTACTCAGGGTGTCCCACAGGCCTCTGTTCTGGGCCCCTTACTCTTTTGTATTTACATGTTACCACTTGGCCAGATTATTAGACGCTTTGGCCTCAGGTATCATTTTTATGCTGAAGATACACAATTATATATGTGCATGAAACCTGATACAAGCGCTGCTACCTCTGTACTAGTCAGTTGCCTTTGTGATATAAAAATTGGATGCAACAGAGTTTTCTTAAACTAAACTGTGACAATGCAGGAATTATTTTAATCAGTTCCCAGTCTCTTGTTCATAGAGTTGGTCATTTTAATTTGGATATTGACAATGTAAATGTATCTGCTTCCACTGTAGTACGTAACCTGGGCGTTATTTTTTATTCTTCTTTGACCTTCGAAGCCCATATTAAAAATGTCACTTGGGTGTTCTTTTTCCATCTCCGCAATATTGCACGGATAAGGCCCCTTTTATCTTTCTCTGATGCTGAAAAGCTGATTCACGCTTTTATTACTTCTAGGCTTGATTATTGTAATGCGCTTTTATCTGGAGTCTGTATGAGAGTTATAAACAAGTTGCAATATGTGCAGAATTCTGCCGCCCATGTTTTAACCCATACAGCATCTCGGGAACATATTACACCTGTGCTTTTTAAACTACATTGGCTCCATGGCACTACTCCTGGACACCTGTGAGACCTGCTTCATGTCTACTCTCCTGTTCGCACTCTGCAGTCTTCCAACTCTGGTTATCTTCGACCACCTATTACCAAGCTATGGTCCATGGGAGACAGAGCCTTCTGTAGTGCAGCTCCTTACCTCTGGAATGCACTACCCAACTCCTTAAGAGACTCAGAGACTGTGGAGATTTTTAAAACCTGCCTCAGAACACATCTTTTTAAACTAGCTTTTTAGGATCTGTGTTGATGCTGTCTCTTACTTTGTTGAATGTATTGTTATTGTTTTTTATTGCTGTATTTTATTTTGCCCTGTCGTTTGTTATCTTGTCTCCCATCAACTATGTTAAGCGCTTTGAAATTGGAAAGGCGCTTTATAAATAAAATGTATTATTATTATTATTATTATTATTATTATTATTATTATTATTATTATTATTATTATAAAATAAATAAAACAAATGACTGCACTTTATATTGAAGGCTTGGGATTTGTTATGCTGCATTCAGGTAACCCTTTAAATAATTTGTATTTTATGTTTTCTACAGTACTTCTTCCAGGACAAGTTCCCTGGGACCTTCATTTTTTTTAATTTAAATAAATGGTCATGTTTTATTCTTGGGGATAGTGTCTGACACAGAAAAGACAATAGTACTTCAGCAACAGGTTTTGCTTAAGCCAAGTTTTGTTTCCAGAAACAAAAAAAAACACATGCTTCCCAGAGAAACTTTGAGTAACCCTAATCAGGAGAGATTTTTAGATCATTGACAAGATGGCAAAACATGTGTAATATAATTAATACTGGCACCTACAATGGGGCTGATCTACTGTTTTTAGGGTATTAGACAAACCATAGTTATAACTATTATAAAAGTTGACCATGGTATTCATGTACTTTTGCCATGCTTTTCTCGTGGTTACACTATGCATTTACCATAGTTTACCCTGGCTTGCCATGTTTTTTTGTTATAGGTTTTACCATACTTCTCTCCGCTTTACAATACCTACCTACAGTATGCGTAAGCTTTATTACACTTTGCTCTGCTTGCACTATGGGAAGCTTTTATATGGCACAGTACATGCAGTAGCAAGTCCTTTGTAAGTAAATGGCAATGGACCTCCTGTGACGAGCCTGTAATGATACAGGATCATCATCTTTACATTTCTCTTGATTGTGTGTGGGGGTTTGTCAGGATGACAGACCATGGACCAACCTTGAACAGAGGAAACATGGCCATGAAAGGAATGACCACTGATATCCATTCTTCAGGTAATCTGAGACCAGCTGCTGGTGTTAAACTCTCCAGCTGGCTGCTAGTTAGGAGTGCATCGATAGACATTGCTTACAGGGGAGCTATTTCACGGGGGCTCCTGCAAGTGGGAAATGTTAGTGTGAAAGTGTTAGTGGGGACGTGAGAGACTAAAAAGTTTATGATTTATTTTGCTCTGCCATTTAGAGATCAATACTTTACCAACAGGCATTTAGATATATCTTTTTTTTTTTGGACCCGCCAGTTGTATTTTACCACATTTTCTCACCAATTTGAAATGCCCAATTCGTAAGCTTGGCTCACCATTGCAACCCCCCGCGCTGACTCGGGAGAGATGAAAATGAACACACGCGTCCTCCGAACTGTGTGCCATCAGCTGTCCGCTTCTTTTCACTCTGCAGGCCTGCCATGCAGCTACCTCTGAGCTACAGCATCGGAGGACCTGCAGGCCTGCAGGCACCCGGCCAGTCTACAGGGGTCGCTGGTGCGTGGTGAGCTGAGGACACCCTGGCCGACCTAAGCCCTCCCCACTCCGGGCGGTGCTCGACCAATTGTGCACCGCCCCCTGGGAACTCCCGTCCATGGCTGGCAGTGGAATAGCCTGGACTCGAACCGGCTACCTCCAAGCTATATGGCGCATCCTGCACTCCACGCGGAGTGCATTTACTGGATGCACCACTTGGGAGCCCCATAACACACTTTTATAATGTTTTACTGCATGCTATCTTTCTGTGTTACAGGTAATCTTAATAATTGTACACACGTACACACAAACAGAGCATGTTAATCATATTCATTTCACCCATGTGGCGCGCCTTGTTGAAAAGCAGATCTGTAATAAAAAATACAAATTTACTGTAGTAACCCCGATGTGTCAATAACTGTCAGCATTATATTGATTGACACGTGGCAGAAGCATGTAAATTTGCTTAATGTTGGGAGCCGTGTACATTTTTACTGCTGGATCTGATCCCTACTTGATGAGAGACTCTCTACCGAGGGCACTATGTTACAGTAATGGACAGTCTTTTAGCTCTGTAGCCATAATCATAAATTTATCATCTCATAGTGCAGATGGTCCATAACCATGCATCATGATCAAGCCTGCACTGGACAGACCCCAAGAATTTCTTTTTTTTTTTTCCTCGCCTTTTCTTTCCACGTGATTACGTTTTCTGCAAACTAAACAGATATGCCATACCTGCTGAAATCTGTTTCCACTCTGAGCACTCTAAGCAATTTGGCAGTAATAAAACTGAAAGAAAAGTGATGGATGAACTACTGTTAAAAAAAGGATTATGTAATCCTTTGATGCACTTCCTGCCATATCTTTTAACATATATAACAACAATCTGAGTTAGTCTTTAGCAGAGAGGCAGAAAAAAAAACATCACCTCAGCTTTAGTGTTGACATTGTGTAAATTTCGAATGCCATTTACAATCACCTTTCACTAAGTCAGTGCATTTTCCTCCAAATCATCATTCTAAACTGAAAAAAACACCAATTATAATTCTACAATAAGAAAAAAATAATAATAATAATTAAGACATTACTTACATGTCTCAA